>NC_137046.1:10346286-10591286 GCF_032717465.1 Coenobita brevimanus
AACGAGTTGTCGAAACGTCACCAATTTATTAAAGATGTTCCTGATTACGTTGGTGTTTATCTTCATATTGAGACTACGCTTCCCCATGGTGAATCTATTGCATCTGTATATATATATATATATATATATATATATATATATATATATATATATATATATATATATATATATATATGTATATACACACATTATATATATATATATATATATATATATATATATATATATACACATTATATATATACACACATTATATATATATATATATATATATATATATATATATATATATATATATATATATATATATATATATATACACATTATATATATACACACACATTATATATATATATATATATATATATATATATATATATACACACATTTTATATATATATATATATATATATATATATATATATATATATATATATATATATATATATATATATATATATATATAATATATATATATATATATATATATATATATATATATATATATATATATATATATATATCATCCCCTCTTTATCATCGTACACTTTACTGACGAAAATTCTCTATAGTAGAATAATGAGAGCATGAGAATATGGAGATGTCATATGCAAGTGGAGAGGATGGAGAATGAGAGCTGAATTTAAAAAAAAAAAAAAAAAGTGTATGTGAGTGAGGTGGAGGGGGAGATGAGGAGGGGGAGGCGAAGGATGAGATAGAGGAATGGAGTGGAAAGTTATCTGGGCAATGTGAGAGTCGCAGGAAGGGGAGCCAAATGTCTGAGGGCCGCGCGACGTGGTGGTGATTGTCCACTCCTTATGTGATTACGGCGTCTTCCAACAGACGGATGGATAATAAGTAAATGACATCACCACAAAGCCTCCAATGCCACCCAGAACTCAAGATTATAAAAAAAAAAATGATGTGCCCTCCACCCTCTTTCGCTTCAGCTGAATAAAAACGTCTTGAGGTCAGTGAATCAAGCCAAAAAGTCGTCTGGAGGTCGTTAAATATAAATTTAAAAATCGTTTGGAGGTTAATGAAGCTAAAAAAAATCGCCTGTAGCTAATTTAAGCTAACAATTCGTCTGGAGGTCGTTGAATGAAACTTAATCTTTTTATGGAGGTCGTAGAAAAACACAATAAATCGTCTGGTCGTTGAATGAAGCAAAAATCGTCTGGAGGTCGTTTAGTATGCTAAAACCCGTCTACAGGTTTAATTAGGCTGAAAATAGTCTGAAGGTCGTTGAATAGCTAAAAATCGTCTAGGGTTGTTGAGTAAAGCTCATAATGGTCTGTGAGTCATTCAATAGCTTAAAAATCGTCTGTAGGTCGTTGAATAAAGCGAAAAAATCGTCTGGTGGCCAATCAAGCGAAAGGGTCGTCAGGAGGCCGTTCAATAACCAAAAATAGTCTAGAGGTCGTTGAATAAAGCTTAAAAATAGTCTTGAAGCTGAATAAAGCTGAAAATCGTCTGGTTGTTGGATAAAGCTGAGAACAGTCTGGTAGTCGCAAAATAAAACTTAAAATCGTGAGGACAAACTGATTAAGCTAAAAATCATCTGTGGGTCGGAGAAATAAAAAAAAATCGTCGGAATGAAGATGTTAACTCTCAGGCTCCTTGAACTCCCTCTGGGTTTATTAAAATCGTCTGACGTCAATTAGAATGTAATATCTGTTCCGAGTGTGATACGATTAATGGTGATAGTATCAATTCGTAGCTCCTATGACACACTCAGCTTCCAAAAATCGTCTGGCATTAGACGGAAAAGAAAACTAGCATTATTACAACCATGATGGGGGGTTAAACTATCTACGTTAACCTGTTTTTGTAACTTACCTGTAGGTTTGCAGGGTCTGAGTAGCGGGAGACGCAACACACTAACACACAAACGGTAGGAAGGCTGGCGTGCCACTGGGTCCGTGAAACCATGACGGTGCGGTACGACCGTAGGCGTCGGGTTTCATGGTTGCCAACTGAAACCTTTCCTTAGCCCTAGATTCATCCTTACATGGCGAACAAACTGCTGTGTAACTGAATGTTTTCCTAGCCGGCCACTCACCATTTTTCTAATGTACCACCTCCCAATCAGCAGTACGTATCACTGTGCACACGCCTCACAGACCTAAACTTATCACATTAGGCTACTCAGCAGTTATGTAGCAGAAGTATCATAACATTAGCCAGTTGACAGGCTACTATTAATACTTAGTCACACGTTAGTGTATCTTGGTTCCGTATTCTTTTCGGTTTAGGAGACTCCCTATCACCTCTTCGTAGGCGATTTATTTTGCTTATTTTACATTATTATCGTCTTTCGTGTTGCTTAGATAATTTTAATAACGCCATACTCTGCGTAAGTAAGGTCCAGAATTATATTAAGCAGCCGGACCCAAAGACAACCCGCTGAGGAAGAGGTGTTAGGGAGCTTCCTTAATGAACGAGAATACGCTTTCTGATGTCCCATTGGCGCTAATTCCTTACTGGAAGAATTTTACCTTAATATGGAGTTTGTGTTTAGGAATACTGTAAACACGTCCAATTCGCAGCTGTAAAAATCTGCGTTTGGTTCTCTCGCCGGTCAGACTGTTGCTTAAAGTTGTTTCCCGTATTCTCGTCGGGGAAGGAGGCTCCCTACCAACTCTTCCTTAATTATATATTTCCCAAAGTACCCATAAATAACAACTTTTTCGCTTCTTATATCTTTTTAATATCGGCATAGGCCGCATGAATCACACACAAGAATACAGTCACGGCAAAGCTACTGAAAAACTCTGTAAGGAAGAGGTGTTAGTAAGCTTCCTAACCGTACTAAAATACCATCTTAGGAATGATTGGGATGCAGTAAAAATTGACGTTCTTATAAACCCTCGCTTAGGTTTAGACATTAAGCTTCCTTTTTACTGTTATTTTCATGGCGTTGACGGGTGGGTTACTAAAAGAAATATACTGAAACGTATATAACGCCATTTAAATTTAAGTAAAATTTGCCTTTCATTCGCTGGGACTCGTACCTGCGTTATCAGAATTACATAACATGTTTATCAGAATTACAGAACCTGTTTTTTTTTTACCCGTGTGTGTGTGTGTGTGTGTGTTTTGGGGAGGGTCCAAGTCAGGGAGATGTCCTCAAATAATACAGGTTCCACAGACGGGAATAACTTTCTTACATCTAGTGATTCAAGAAGTTATCTGCTGTTCTGCGGCACACCATTTCGATCCCGGGCTAGGGTGGGGAACATTTTATTTTCATTTCATTAAACGGACTTCGCCGATCCACAAAACTCACCGCAAATATTATGAGGCAGCCCTTGCATGCGTTCAGTGTAGACGGTGGGAATTGGCGCTGAAGTGGTGACATATGAAGGTATAATGCACGTTGGCGGACTACAGAGCCACAGGGAAGAGATTATTAAGTTTATTCCCATACTTAGCCTCAAGAAACCAATAATAGCACTCAGTTCAACATCCGAACTCTATACGTCTAACACTAAGCAGTCAGTGAAAGAAGCAAACCTTTCATCTTGTCCTTTGACCATGACCTACTTTGTAAAATTTAATCACTTGTTCCCTTGATGTCGTCATTCATTATTCCAGATTTGGTGCCGTATCATCCGACAGATTATCGTTTTTCCATCACCTTGACCTTTGACTTTTCTGCCCGCATTGCAATCACTTGTGTCTCACGTTCCAAATTTGATGGAAGTTCATGCAATAGGGTCTTCCTGTTTTTATCTCTTTTGGTGTTTGTTTATTACATTATATCTGCTTTTAATCTCTCCTTCCTCTAGTCTTTACTCGTTGCTCCACGGTATATAACCCTGGCCATTTTATTTCAGTCAGTCAATTATTAAATCAATAAATCAGCCAGTCAATCAGTAACTCAATCAGTTAATAGGATTTTTCCATAATGTTGCTAACAAACAGACAACTAACATGCATAACACCCAAGCGTTAACGGGCGTGGGTACAAAAATGTGAATCAGACTTAGAGGCCAACTTGTTATGATTCAGCTTATAGTGTGTACAATCTTATGACACCAGATGAAGTGCTCTCTCGTTATCAGTCAGGGTATGTGGGTCTGACCATACGTAATAACCACAGGCGTTACATAAATGACCATAATATTACAGGGTTTTGCACTCCAGTCTGCGATGTAAGGTTTAAGTATACAGCTATTAGTCCCACGAGCCTGATAGTGTTAATACTGTCACTAATACCCCTTTCATGGTCGATACAATTCTAGCAGTTAATAATGACTGAAACCAGATAAGTATACGAAGACTGAAATAAGAGAGAAGCTCGTATTCTCGGCGCGCAAGGAAGCTCACTAACAATAATTTTCCTTACCCATTTCTTTTTGGATACGGCCGGATGATACCGCTTTATACATTATTTATGCAGAGAATGGTGAAATTAGAATGACTTAAGTAACACAGAAGAGGACGGGAAGGTCTAAAGTGCAAGGTAAATCGCTTAGGAAAATCTGTTGGGGAGCTTCCTTAACCGACGAGAAAACGGGTAAAGGTCCTAGGAGTCCGAAGCCCATTTTCTCGTCGGGTGAGTAGGCTCCCTAACACCCCAGCCACATCGATTAATTTTTCAAACTACGTATTAAATATGCTGTTGTTTCCTATATACCGTATATACTACTTTAATATCAACACACTGCATAACACACGAATATGGTAACGGAGCAGAATCAGAATTAAACCGGTAAGGAAGAGCTGTTATTGTGCTCCTTAAATTCACTGTAATTCCTGTTCGGGTGAATCTAAGTTGACTGTGTTTTTATGGTGACTATATTCACCTTTAAGCATGACGCAACCTCTGAAAATGTCGACAAGGAGGAAGGGGGTAGGAGGGAGAAAAGACTGACTACTATAGAATTTCTTGCTTAGTCTCTCCTATTAGTTTAGTATGACATGAAATTTAAAAAGTTTCCCTACCCTCCCTAGAGTTCTTGCTTTCACCCTAATATGTGCAATACACTCGTTTGAGACGTTCTTCTTCTGGATGGAATAACGGTGATAAAACTACGCTCTGCAAAAGTCACTGCTTACCAAGAGATTCACTGCTTAACATGGTTATGCAATAACCACGTTTAATTCCTGTTTTATATTAGTCAACGTGTATAGGCAATATATTTTCTAAATCATTTTCCCCCATGTTTTAAGGGCATCGTGGAGCTAATCGGCTAAAAAGTTTTGTAGGAGAACAAGAGCTGCAGTCTCGCCACCTGTAAGGAACACCGTGGTTAACTGGTGTCAGTCTCTAATTACTGTACTTGTGAAATAAAGCATGCCAAGAGTCAGTATATAAATTTTAATATCCTTAAGCAGTCGTTGTACACATTGCAAAATCTAGATCGACCACAATGCAACCACCCTTCACTCCAGGACAGGTGTACATAATAGTATCTAGAAAACAAAAACTCTACAGGTACAGGTCCGGATGGCATCAGCGTCCTGCACCTGAAATATATAGGACCACATGCGTCCAGGCCCATGCTGACATCAGCAACTATTCGTATTAACACAGTAGCATTCCCTGTACTTGGATACATGGAACACTTATCACAATACATACCTCAAACAAAGAGAAAACACACCCTTCCTCATAGATTCATTACATTACTTAGCACACTATCCAGAATAACTGAAGCCTCATTCGTAAGAGATATATTCCATGATACCTCAATTGCTTATTCACAACACAGATTTAGAGAACTGCAGTAGAAAAAGCCTTACTAATCTCATAAAAAGGCATCAGCTGTCATCTGCTCTGCGATGCCCACACAACGCGAACTTTTCACAACAATAGATACTAGTAAAGCCTTCGATGCCATTCCCTCATTCAAACTAACCGCTAAGATATATAACACGTAAGAAAAAAAAAAAAAAAAAGCTCTTGCTTGGCAACTATTTCTCTGATAGGCAAGCACATGATACATTCAAGGCATCACAAAAACACAATTTCCATAACGTAGTTCCACAGGTCTCCATTCCCTCACCCATACTCGTCAACCTATACACGTAGGATATTCCCACACCCCAAACACCCACAAACATTGCCTCATGTTCATATTCATCAATGACCTTCTGAGTTGTACATCTAACCCTATCCACTCGTATGCTGATGATTCCACTCTTCGCCTTTACATTCAATTCCCGCAACATCCATCTCAGCAGTTACGTCATCAGACAAGGGATGAGGCTATGGCAAACCTAATGTCTGACTTGACTCGTATCTCTGACTGGGGTAAAAATAATCTTGTTTTTAATGCATCAAAAACTCAGTTGTTACACCTATCAACCTGACACAATGTTCCACAGGAGTAACCACTAATGTTTAATAATATCCAGCTCAAGCCTGCATCATCCTTGAACATGCTTGGGGTTTCAGTATCTCGGGACTTATCTTGGAAAGATCATATTGCATCTCTTGTAAAATCTGCTTCCAAGAGATTAGGTGTGCTAAGCCGACTCCGTACCTTCGTTACCCCTGCACAGTTGTTGACTTTATACACTGGTTATGTTCGCCCCTGTTTAGAGTACAACTCTCATGTGCAGGAGGCTCCCCACTTAGAGCTCTTTCCAATAGCATGGAGTCAAAGGCATTTCGTCTCATCAACTCTCCTTCTCTTACTGGCTCCCTTCCACCTCTGTCTCTTCACCTCACTGTCGCATCTTTGTCTTTTCTATCGCTACTTCAATGGTCGCTGCTCCTCTGAACTGTCTGCTTACATCCCTCCAACTCTGCGACGGGTGCATAGCACCCATCTAGCAGCAAACTCTTATCCCTTTTCTCTCCAACTCTCTAATGCAAGAGTTAACCGTTATTCCCAGTCCTTCATTTATGCAACAGGTCAACTCTGGAACTGTCTCCCTCTGTCTGTATTTCCTGCTTCCTATGATCTCCAGTCTTCCAAACGCAGTGTGTCTAGGCATCTCGAAATGAACGGATCTTGAATTTGCCTCCCTTTTGTATTGTTTTTGTTTTTTCCTGGAAGGAACAGTTTGCGGGACCCTTGCCTCTAGTTCCTTCGTTCTTGCATTAAAAAAATATGACATCACCACCACAACAAAACAACATATTACAGACACAGCCTGCACATTGCAAGAGGATTACCTAAATAAAAGGCAGACTTGAGTCAAGGACAACAGGCTGGCGATCGCCCAGCCTAATACACCTTCACATTCAAGACCAGCCGCAAATATGAACACAGGTACTTCCCTCACATCACACGTAACAAAGACACACACACACCACTAAGATCCTGAGAGTGAAATATGACACCGGACTCTCCTTCAAGGACCATGTACAAGACATCAAAAGGAGGTGCATCCCCGGACTCACTTAGGGCAACGACAGGGCCAGACTTTGAGTAACAAAAGAATATTCTCCTTCCTCTACGAACAGTACATTAGGTAAGTGATGTCCTACGTGTATGTTTCCACGGCATTAGCTCCCATCCTATTTAGTACCCAGAACAACGCCTTGCAAACCATACAGAACAACACTACGCATCACAATTGTCTGCACCTAAGCAACTCCCTCAGTTCACTTATATTCTGAAACTAATGTTCTCGTAGTCAGAGACTACCTCGATAAGAGAGCCACAAAATTCAGTGCAATAGCCTATGCGAATACACAACACCTCGGTCATTACATGACAAAGACAAATAATACACCTAGGCACATAAAATAATTATCACACAAACATTATCAAACCTTAAGCAGAAATATCTCACATCCACAGATTCAAACACTAGAATGAAGAAATACCAATATACCCACTTTTCACATAAAACGATACAACATCTCGAACAGAACATTATTATTACAAGTCTCCCCCCCCCTCAACACACACACACATCCGCGCATACAGTAGGCGTAATAGATGATCAGGTTCACCTAGCTAGGCTTAGAACAGGAAATAACCTAGCCCTCCTAGGTACCAGCTTAGATTTGAGTTGGGTGGAATCACAAATGACACGTGCCCAGCTTGCAAAATAGGTCCACACTCACTGTACATATCTTGCTAAGATGCAGATTCAATATCCGTGGTGTAGGGAACTTATGGGACAACCCCATTGGGCGCTTGTATATATGCGATTGACGGATCTGCTCAATCAGACGGACCAGGGTTAAGCAAAAAATAAACAGAAAAAAATTTCGATAACACTAGCTGTAAGAGTCCACATTAGGTGCACTGCAGGACCGGACCTTCATCCTCTGAGGTAAGATGGTGGCCAGATGCAATCCCTACCCGTAGGGAAGGGGTGGTGCATGTAAAAGTACACATGAAGTGACTATGATTTTGTGTTTATCAAAGCCTGTATATATCGTATGTATGGAACCACAGGGTACAGTTATATGTACTGACATATGAAAGAACAGACTACCATCACCCACTCTAAATGCCTACGACGGTTTAGGTTTCGAACTCTAGATTCAGAAGCATACGTATCACGAGGTGAAACGCTAGCCACTCAGCCACCTCACCTCCAAAAAGTTAAATAATATAATTTTTAGTTTGTCTTGAATCAAAGAAACACTGAAGTCTTGGTTTCTGCCATCGGTGGAGGTGTAACACTGGTGAAGAGTCTTGGTTCAACTGAATACCGAGATAAATTAAAGAAAGTGCAGGAGAGGGGCGCCTTCATGCGGTGGTACCAATATAACAGAGCAGTGGAACTGTCATGTTATACGAACTTCCTTCATTCCCCCTCTATTTCCTCGGAAAGAAGTATGGTGGACTGTGGAAGAAGGGTAACTGAAGGAGTAGACACTAGCACCAGTCAAGCAGGACAGTACTCCCAAGGTGGATGGAAAGCTGATGACAAAGAGAGCTGGAGCTCCCGTGCCATCAGCCCTCGGGACTAGTTCCTGACCATCCCCCATTGCTGATCTTTTTCAGCGTCTCAGTAACACAGAGAGTAGCCCACCATTCTCTCCAATACAAGTTTCTCTATCAGTACCAAACTATATGCACAGTACACACTACAATTCCTTTTCCAAAATTCAAACAACAAATCATGGCATCTCAATATATAGCCTCGGAGTCCCCGGGGGGAGGGGGGGGGAACATAAATGCCCCTGCCATCCGCCCTTCTCGCGGTGACGACTTGAGCTTCCTGGAACCACTGTCTGACTCACTTCTTCATTTCTACAACATTCGCGGCCATTCCCTTAACTTCGCTCTGTTCAGCATCACCTCTCCTCCTCTAAACCTCACCTTCTTTTCCTAACTGAGAATCAGCTGTCTGAGGTAACTGACAGCAAACCCTTTTCTGTATCCTCCTACTTTCTCTATATTCATTTCAAAGCCAAAGGTGGCTGTTGTGAATATATACACAACGACTTGTCTTCCTCTCGTGTTCCTGAACTCGATTCTTCTGAATTGTCTACACTCTATGGCCTTGGCATTCCTGTCATTCTCTGACTAAATATATCTGTGCTGTTTACTTATCCCCCAATTCTACTGACTATGAAAAATTCTTCGACTATCTTACTTCTACATTGGAATACGTTCTATCCATTTCTCCTTTCTCTGAAATCTCCATTCTAGGAGATTTCAATGTTCACCAGCACCTTTGGCTCTCCTCTCCTTTCACTGATCCACCTGGTGAACAAGCCTACACCTCTTCTATCCTTCATGACCTAGAGCAGCTTGTACAGCACCGTACCCATAGCCCTGACTGCCTTGGAGAGAGCTCCAACATACTTGACCTCTTCCTTACAACTAAACCTTCTGCTTAAACTGTTAATGTTTCCTCTCTGTTGGGCTCTTCCAATCACAACCTTGTTACCTTAACCTTTCCTATCACTCTGGTATGGTCTGTAGACCCTCCAAAGAAACATCGAATATGGCACTTCGGAGCTGCAGACTGGGAGGCCCTCAGGCAGTATTTCTTTGATTTTTCATGGAATAATTATTGCTTCCATGGCGGGAAGCCATCTGAATGTGCCTTGCGCATTACGGAAGCTATTCTCTTGGGCATGGAAGCAAACAAGTCCTTTTCGTATACTTGGACTAATGCAAGAAAGCCTTGGTTTAATTGTGCTTGTTCTAATGCTGTCCACAACAAGAAGAGGGCCTATAAAAGGTACCAGAGCCAACCCAGCCCTGAATCACATCTTTTATATGTTTCTGCCCGCAATCATGCTAAGTCTGATCTTCGCTCTGCTAAAAATAATTTCATCCATACTAAATGATCTCAACTCTCCTACCCGAATTCTTCTCGCTCCTTCTGGCACCTTGCCAAAAACCATTCTAACAACTTTACCTCATCATCCTTCTCTCATCTTTTCTACTCTGATGGTTCTGTAGCTATTTCTTTTACTGATAAAGCAGATACCTTCGCTCAGACTTTCTCTTCCAGTTCCACTTTAGACGATTTCGGTGCTGTTCTTCCATCACTTCCCCCCTCAGACTTTCTCACGGCTGACGTTAAAATTTCTTCAGCTGATGTATTTTCTGCCATCACAGGCCTCAGTACTAACAAGGCATATGGTTCTGGTGGAGTCACTCCTGTTGTCCTCAAGAACTGTGCTTCTGTGCTTACACCCCTGCCTAGGTAAACTCTTTCGCCTTTGTCTGTCAACTTGTACCTTTCCTACTTGCTGGAAGTTTGCTCTCTTTCAGCCAGTCCCAAAGAAGGGTGACCATTCCCAACCCTCTAACTATTGTCCAGTTGCTATAACATCCAGTGTCCCAAAAGTTTTTGAGTCAATTTTTAATATAATAATTGTAAAGCATCTTTCCTATCACAATCTTCTTTCCGATCGTCAGTATGGGTTCCGTCAGGGATGCTCCACTGGCGATCTTCTCACTTATCTTTCAGACTCCTAGTCATCCACATTTCAGGGTTTTGGCGAAAGCTTTGCCATTGCACTTGACATCTCAAAGGCTTTCGATCGAGTCCGGCATAAATCTTTAATTTCCAAACTGCACTCTTAAGATTTCTCTCTTTCTATCTGTGCCTTCATCTATGGCTTCCTTTCTGGTCGTTCTATAGCCGCTCTTGTAGACGGCCATCGTTCTTCTCCTACATCTATCAACAGTGGTGTTCCTCAGGGCTCTGTCCTACAACCAACTCTCTTTCTTTAATTCATCATTGACCTTCTATACTGTACATCTAACCCTATCCACTCGTACACTGATGACTCCATCCTTCACCTTTCCATTTTGTTCTCACAACGTCCATCTCAGTAGTTACTTCATCAAACAAGGGATGAAGCTATGGCACACCTAATGTCTGACTTGGCTCATACTTCTGACTGGGGTAAAAATAATCTGTTGTTTTTAATGCATCAAAGACTCAGTTCTTACACCTATCAACCCAACAAAATCTTCCACAGGAATACCCAGTAATGTTTAATAATATTCAACTTAATCCTACATCATCCTTGAACATGCCTGGGGTCTCATTCACTCGGGACATATCTTGGAAAGATCATATTACATCTCTCGTAAAATCTGCTTCCAAGATATTATGTGTGCCAAGGCGATGTACCTTCTTTACCCCTGCACAATTGTTGACTTTTACACCGGTTTTATTTGCCCCTGTGTAGAGTACAACTCTTATGTGTGGGGAGGCTCCCCACATACAGCTCTTCTCAGTAGGGTGGAGTCAAAGGCTTTTTCTCTCTTTAACTCTCCTTCTCTTACTGGCTCCCTTCAATCTCTGTCTCTTTCCCACACTGTTGAATCTTTATCTCTTTTCTATCGCTACTTCAATGGTCACTGCACCTCTGAACTCTCTGCTTGCATCCCTCCACCTCTACGACGGGCGCGTAGCACCCGTCTAGCAGCAAACTCTTATCCCTTTTCTCTCCAACTCTCTAATGCAGGAGTTAACCGTTACTCCCAGTCCTTCATTTATGCAAACAGGTCAACTCTGGAACTATCTCCCTCTGTATTTCCTGCTAGCAATGATCTCCACTCTTTCAAACGCAGTGTGTCCAGGCATCTCGAAATGATCAGATCTTGAATTTGGCTCTCTCTTTTTTTTTTTTTCTTTTTTTCTTGGAAGAAACACTTTGCTGGCTCGTGGCCTTTGGTTCCTCCTTCCTAGGATGAAAAAAAAAAAATCCTGCTGTCATTCACATTCGTAAGTGTCTGGGATTGCTAGTGCTACTGCAGCTGCTGCCACTACTACTACTACTACTAGTAGTAGTCGTACTTCTATAATTACTACTACTACTGTTACAACTACTCCTACTACTACTGTGAATATTACTACTAATACTGATAATAATAATCATAACCATGCATGATTTGGAGAAAGCATATGACAGGGTGGATAGACAAAGATTGTGGAAAGTGTTAAGAATATATGGAGTAGATGGGAAGTTGTTGAATGCTGTGAAGAGTATGTACGATGGTGCGAAGGCTGCAGTGCGTGTGGATGGTGAACTAAGTGAATTTTTCTCTTTGAAAGTTGGGTTGAAACAGGGATGTGTCATGTCTCCATGGTTGTTCAATCTGTACATGGATGGGGTAATAAAAGAGGTACAAGGTAGGGTAGTGGATGTTGGAGTGGCCCTGGTGAGAGAGGATAGTGTTTGGAAACTCCCTGTTCTGTTGTTTGCAGATGATACTGTGTTGTTGAGTGAAGACGAAGGGGAGCTGCAAGGCTTGGTGAATGAGTTTGGGAGAGTGTGTAAGAAACGGAATCTAAAGGTGAATGTAGGGAAGAGTAAAGTGATGGTCTTTGAGAGAGGTGAAGTCAGTGAATGTACAGCGAGGTTGGATGGTGAGGAATTGGAAAATGTGAGTACGTTTAAGTACTTGGGTAGTGTGATGAGTAAGGATGGAGGTTTGGAGGGTGAAGTGCTTGAAAGGATACAGCAGGGAAGAAAGGTTGCTGGTTCTTTGAAAGCAGTGATAAGAAACAGGGAAGTGAGCATGGAAGTGAAAAAGTTACTACATGACAGTATTGTGATACCAACTCTAACGTACGGAAGTGAAGCTTGGACGTTGTTGGAAGGACACAAGTCAAGAGTGAAAGCAGTGGAAATGAGTTATTTAAGAGGAGCCTGTGGAGTCACGTGGAGAGACAGGCTGACGACTGAGGATATAAAGGAGCGTTGTTGTGTGGATGTGGATGTGATAGGAAGCGTTATGAGGAACACACTGAGATGGTTTGGCCATGTGGAGAGGATGGAGGGTGAAAGACTGACGAAGAGAGTGTATGTGAGTGAGGTGGAGGGGGGAAGAGGGAGGGGGAGGCCGAGGATGAGATGGAGGGATGGGGTGGAGAGGTATATGAGAGAGGGGGGTGTGAGTTGGGAGCAGGGCAGTGAAATGGCGGGGGACAGGGCGACTTGGAGGCGATTTGTTTGTGGCCACCCCAAACGGGATTGAGGCGTCTGGCAATAAACAGATAGATAGATAGACCATGCACTCATCATTGAAGCCCCCGGAATCCTGGCTCTATAATAATAATAATAATAATAATAATAATAATAATAATAACAATCCATCCATCCATCATCCAATCCTATGTTGCCCCATGAGGAGCGTAATAATTACAATAATAACAATAATAATAATAGTAATAATAATAATAATACTAATAATAATAACAGAACACACACACACACACACATACACACACACATATAAATATATATATATATATATATATATATATATATATATATATATATATATATATATATATAGATATAAATATATACACCCACACACACCTATATATATATATATATATATATATATATATATATATATATATATATATTGTGTGTGTGTGTGTGTGTGTGTGTTCTATTATATATATATATATATATATATATATATATATATATATATATATATATATATATATATATATATATATATATATATATATATATATATATATATATATATATATATATATATATATAAATGTGTGTGTATATAATCAGTTCTTTTTTCCTTCAGTCCATATCCTCTTTGGCTCTTTTTCTCACAGAACCACAAATCTCACCCTCTGCTGACATATCCCCATTTTGTTTTCCCGGTTACCACCTCCTCACAAACTTCCGTAACAAGGGTGGCACCTGTTGTTATATCAAATCCCAATATGCAGTTTACACAGTTTTAAACTTCACTTCATCCAGTCTTGATTACTCATTGTATAAACTAAATTGTTAAAATATTACCAAATATATCTGTGTAGTCTATCGCTCCCCCAGTGCTTCTTCGGAACCCAGTGTATTTGATTCCATATTCACACAGTTGAGTAACCTTAACCTTGCCCTTAGCATCGAAATTACCATTTTGGATAATCTTAACATACATAATGTTGAATGGTTATTGCATTCTGCCAGGACTAACGGCGCTGGTCTAGAGTGTGAGCTGTTTGCAGAATCATTTAATCTCATGCAGCTGGTAAAGCAACCAACCAGAATACCTGATAATCCTGACCATAATGCCCATCTCTTGGATTTATTCTTAACAAATAATCCAGATCAATACAGGATAGAGGTACTGTCACCGCTTGGATCCTCTGACCACAATCTCATCAAAGCCTCATTAGTTAACCCCCCCCCCACACACACACACCTCTCTGTTCTGAACCTGTCAGGGTGACCCGATGGCACTTTGATAGGGCAAACTGGGATGGATATAGAAATTATCATACTGACATTCCGTGGCAGTCTTTCTTCTCTAGTGATCCCAGTTCTACCGAGTCCCACATTTGTGACTTAATACTAGCTGGTATGGATTTATTCATACCAAGTCAACAATTCACAAAAATATCGAACTCTCCAAAATGGTTTGATGGCAACTGTGCCAGAGCAACAACCCAAAAATCATTAGCATATAACTCTTACTTAAAGTCAAAAACATCTTAATAACTCTCTCAATTAAAAAATTGCTACAAATCATGCAAAAGCTGTAATTAATCTAGCTAAATCAAACTTTCTTCAAAAGCAAGCATCAAAACTACTTAACAACCCTAATGACAATTCTGATCAACTGTTAATTCTTTCAACAATAACTTTACCAAGTCATCAACCATTCCCCCACTAAAATCTTCAAATGGCAACTTTTCAAATGACCCTCATAGGAAAGTAGATATCTTTGCCAGTACATTTGCCAGAAACTCTACCATAGACGATGCCAGCCGAATGTCCCAGTACTAGAACTTGACTCTCCCGAAATTGTTCCACTTAAAATACAGACAAGATTCGTAAAATCCATCCTAGACAATTTACCCATCAACAAAGCTCCAGGCCCAGATGGAATTCCGCCAATTGTTTTGAAGCAGTGTTACCCTGAACTTGCCTCTGTTCTAGCTAAATTATTCAGACTATGCATACGTACTTCTTCATTCCCTAATTCATGGAAAGAAGCCAATATCCACCCAATTCCAAAGAAAGGAAGTTCCTCTGACCCCTCTGATTACAGATCAATAGCTGTCACATCTTCTCTTGGTAAGGTATTTGAAACATTAATTAATAAACACATAGTTAAACATGTTGAATCCAACAACTTGAATAGTAATAGACAATATGGTTTTCGCCACGAAAGATCCACCATTTATATACTCAGTCTCCTAACTCATACAATCCATCAATCAATTGACCTACATGGAGAAACTCATGCAGTAGCCCTTGATATTTCTGAAGCTTCAACAGAATATGGCGCTGTTCCTTGCTGTCCAAACTCCCTTACTGTGGACTAACGTCTTTTGTTCCTTTGATTTCATTATATCTCAGTGATAGGAAAATAAGAGTAAAAGTAGGTGATATATATTCCAATTTCCACTCAATTAACGCTGGCATGCCACAGGGATCAGTTTGGGCGCCAACCCTGTTCCTGGTTCATATTAATGATCTCTTATCTGTAACCCACAATCCCATCCACTCAGATGCAGATGACTCAACACTACATAGTTCACTCACACTCAGACACCCATTTACAAAGTCTAATATCTCTACGTCTCAACTCAGTACAGCCATCTCCATAAATCAAGACCTATCTACGATCAGTGAATGGGGGCAAAACAACCTTGTCTCATGTAATGCTAGTAAAACTAAATATATACAATTTACTTATGGACAGATATAGCCAGACTCGTATATTACCTTCAGTGCCACTAATATTCCCATCTCCAAACGTATTGAAATTCTCGGCGCCTCACTTAACAATGCCCTCAGCTGGACCTCCCATGTTAGACCACTTTGCTAAAACCTCCTCAAAGAAACTTGGATTATTGTACTGAGTCCGTAACCTCTTCACTGACGAGCAGTTAGCTATAATTTATAATAGTCATGTGTGCTTTCAGCTTGAATATTGCTCACCCTTGTGGAATGGATGTGGAGAGGTTGCATTAAAACTAGATAAAATTCAGAATAAAGCTGTTAGAATTATTAACAACCCTGCCATTACAAATAAACTACCTCCCCCGCAAGTAAGAAGCAATGTTGCATCTCTTGCATTATTATAGATATTATTTTGGCAAATGCTCAGACGAAGTTGCGTCCATGGTGCCATCTTTCCATGCCTTCCCTCGTGCTACACGGGCATCTGGTAGCACTCATGACTGGCATGTCACTCAGCCATATTGCAGAACTTCTGCCTATCAGAATTCTTTCATTCCCCGAACTGCATCTCCCTGGAACTTGCTTCCCCAGAGTTGTTTCCCTCTAAACTTCAACCTACAGGTGTTCAAGTCTAACTATTACAGATATTTTATGAACAGACGACACCAGTAATATGGTGTATGGATAATTTTTTTATTCATTTGTTTTTCCTTTGTTCTATATATATATATATATATATATATATATATATATATATATATATATATATATATATATATATATATAATTATAGTGACATTTTTATTATCAATTCCTTCACCATCGGTTTTTAAGATATTAATGGAGCACCGTGGTAGAGAAGGTGTTATAGAAGACTATATCTAACCTAGTAGTGAAGATGTTACTGAAGGCTATATCTAACCTAGTAGTGAAGGTGTTACTGAAGGCTATATCTAACCTAGTAGTGAAGGTGTTACTGAAGGCTATATCTAACCTAGTAGTGAAGGTGTTACTGAAGGCTATATCTAACCTAGTAGTGAAGGTGTTACTGAAGGCTATATCTAACCTAGTAGTGAAGGTGTTACTGAAGGCTATATCTAACCTAGTAGTGAAGGTGTTACTGAAGGCTATATCTAACCTAGTAGTGAAGGTGTTACTGAAGGCTATATCTAACCTAGTAGTGAAGGTGTTACTGAAGGCTATATCTAACCTAGTAGTGAAGGTGTTACTGAAGGCTATATCTAACCTAGTAGTGAAGGTGTTACTGAAGGCTATATCTAACCTAGTAGTGAAGGTGATACTGAAGGCTATATCTAACCTAGTAGTGAAGGTGTTACTGAAGGCTATATCTAACCTAGTAGTGAAGGGGTTACTGAAGGCTATATCTAACCTAGTAGTGAAGGTGTTACTGAAGGCTATATCTAACCTAGTAGTGAAGGTGTTACTGAAGGCTATATCTAACCTAGTAGTGGAGGTGTTACTGAAGGCTATATCTAACCTAGTAGTGAAGGGGTTACTGAAGGCTATATCTAACCTAGTAGTGGAGGGGTTACTGAAGGCTATATCTAACCTAGTAGTGAAGGGGTTACTGAAGGCTATATCTAACCTGGTAGTGAAGGTGTTACTGAAGGCTATATCTAACCTAGTAGTGAAGGTGTTACTGAAGGCTATATCTAACCTAGTAGTGAAGGTGTTACTGAAGGCTATATCTAACCTGGTAGTGAAGGTGTTACTGAAGGCTATATCTAACCTAGTAGTGAAGGTGTTACTGAAGGCTATATCTAACCTGGTAGTGAAGGTGTTACTGAAGGCTATATCTAACCTAGTAGTGAAGGTGTTACTGAAGGCTATATCTAACCTGGTAGTGAAGGTGTTATCGATGGCAGCCTGGCACTCAGGGACTGTGTTTGGAAGACATTATTGTTGTGACGGGGTTTATGAAAGCTATATGTAACCCACTCAGGACAAGAAGTATCTCTTAAGCTTAGTACAAGAGACGAGAGAACAAGAATTAAAAGATAAAGACGTTATTGTTTTGAAGGAGGTCATGAAACTCAGTCTAACCCATCCAGCGTCCAAAGAATCTCCTAAGCTGAGTAAAGATTTGGAGACGACAATAATAAAGGAGTAATGACGTCATCACAGTCAATGGGTTGCATTTGTTGCCGAGGATTTGCTCATTTTCATTTATCGCGAACTCAGGGTACGTGATGCCTTTAATCATTTGTTTTTAATTAATTCTATTTATTTATTACTGGCGGTGCTACAGCCAGGGACAAAAGTTCGTTCCTATTCCACTGTTGCTTCACTTTTACGGCATCCTTGGCGCTTACTATTAGAGAGAATTGTGCGTGGCCTGATAAGTAGCCTATCTCAAGCTTCTCTTAGCTTGTCCATATCTGCCGGATGAAGAAACTGAGTAGAGGAGGTGAAACAGGAGCCGATTGTTTGTCTTCGAGTGTAACAGAAGCTAAACAATACCACAGCGTAGTCAGGAGTAACAGAATATGCCACGCACGATAACCAGTCACCTTCTCTACAATCAACCTTCAACTGCGCCATCCCCACCCAGTCCCCTTCTCCCCTTAATTCCTGTTTACCACTTCCTCTCTCTTCATCAACCCTCCTTCCTCTCTCCTGTCTCCTCCTCTTCATTGCGATTGTGTTTTTAAGGCCCCACCGTTCCCTTCACTTCATCCCTCCACCCTTCCGATCACTTCCTCGACTTCCACTCTTCCCCTCATTTCCCCTTTACCCCCTCCACTCCCCATCGCATTCCCTCACATCCACTGTCTTCCACCCCAACCCACCCGCCTCGGTTCATCTTTCCCTCCCCTGCTTCTTCTCACTCCCTCCCTCCCCTCGCTTCTTCTCACACCTTCCCCTCGCATCTCACTCTCTTCCCTCACTTTTTCTCACTCTCTCCCCTCGCTTCTTCTCACTCCCTACCCTCATTTCTTCTTACTCCGTACCTTTCCCTCTCCCATCACAGTATCTTCACCCTCTCCCAGAATTTATGACACTGTATGCTTTTGTTCGTGTGTGTGTGTGTGTGTGTGTGTGTGTGTAATTCATCGGGTCGGTCAGGATCACTTGATGGTCGTGATCGTCAGCTTTTTACCCTCCCGGAAGGGAGCTGAGAGCTCATATAGTCCGATCTAAGGGCAATGCTGTGACCTTCACACACGCACACACCCGTCCCCTTGCTCAAGGGGGACAGTAACCACCCACTTCGTCAGTGAAACTTTTCGCAACCCGAGCGAGGCGCGAACTCCCGTCTACCAGTTGGCAAGCGAGAACGTTACCACTGCACCAGTGTGTGTGTGTGTGTGTGTGTGTGTGTGTGTGTGTGTGTGTGTGTGTGTGTGTGTAACATAAACCAGGTTATTTTTTTTCTTATGTACGTAGACATCTAAAGCCAAACCACATTTACTAACTGATTTTTCTACTTTACTTCTATATGTATGCTTTGGATGCGAGGCTGTGTTACTATCTTCACTCCGCCCCTCCGGCCACAAGCACCACCCACCCCCACCACCCCATAAGGCGCTATCAAGTCCAAGGTCACATTCATTGTCTGTCACGAGTGCCTCCCTCTGAGCATTTCCAGAACAACCAGACACTGTTTCTCATGCCCTACTTACCTCTCTCCACCAACCCTCTCTCACACTCCACTCCTCAACCCAGCCATGTCAGTTCAGTGTTTAGTATCATGTTTTGGTCGTTTAAAACCTTTCGTAACACTAAATTTCAATGCAATACCGAAAACTTGGGCCCCTAGCCATCAATCCAGTGCCTTACCCGGCATGCATCTGCCAAGCCTTGCACTAGGTCTCGCAATACAACCTCAATGACCTTGCTGACCTACTTACAGTAGTTCATAGTCCCTTCATACTGTATCACTGACAAAAGTTCAGACGAAATCCGTCGAGGTTTTCAGAAGATATTGTGCCCCGAAAGGATAAACTAAGTCGACCCCATATGACCTTGATCTTTGATTTTTGGACCTTGCTGACCTAATCAGTTCATCGTCCCTTCATACTGTATTACTGACAAAAGTTTCGTCGAAATCCGTTAAGGAGTTCAGGTGAGATCGCGCTCAGAAGGATAAATTAAGCTTACCCCATATGACCTTTACTTTTGACTCCATGACATAGCAGATCTAATTAGCTCATCATCTCATACTGCATCACTAACAAAATGTTGGTGGAAGTCTGTCAATGGTTTCAGGAGATATCATATGCACAAGAGTGTTATGGATGCCAGGATCCATGCACACACGAACACACGCACAGTCAGACCAATGCCTCCTCCAGCATTGGTGGGTGAATGCATAATTAACACACAAGTAACATGTCATCGTCCAATAAATCTCTGGCAAACGGCACACCAGCCTCCACCTGTATGTATTAAACTGTAGAACCAAATGAAATGCCAAGAACTCAGGCCCCGTAGCTGTCAATGCAAATTTTTTTTTCTTTAATGCGAGGAAGAAGGAACCAAAGGCCATGAGCCCGCAATAACAGTTCCCTTCAACAGAAAAACAAAATACAAGAAAGAGCCAAATTCAAGATCCATTCATTTCGAGATCCCTGGACACACTGCGTTTGAAAGACTGGAGATCATAGGCAGCAGGAAATATAGACAGAGGGAGACAGTTGCAGAGTTGACCTGTTGCATAAATGAAGGACTGTGAGTAGTGGTTAACTCTTGCATTAAAGAGTTGGACAGCAGAGGGATGAGAGTTTGCTGCTAGACGGGTACTACGTGCCCGTCGTAGAGGTGGAGGAATGCATGCAGACAGTTCAGAGAAGCAGTGACAATTAAAGTAGCGACAGAAGAGAGAGAAAGATGCAACAGTGCGGAGAAGAGACAGAGGTCGAGGGGAGTCAGTAAGAGGAGGAGAGTTAATGAGACAAAAAGCCTTTGACTCCACCCTGTTGAGAAGAGCTGTATGTGGGGAGCCTCCCCACACATGAGAGTTGTACTCCACACAGGGGCGGATAAAACCCCTGTATAGAGTCAACAACTGTGCAGGGGTAAAGAAAGAACGGAGTTGGCTTAGCACACCCAATCTCTTGGAAGCAGATTTAACAAGAGATGTAATATGATCTTTCCAAGATAAGTCCCTAGTAAATGAAACCCCAAGCATGTTCAAGGATAATGCAGGATTAAGCTGAATATTATTAAACGGTAGTGGGTATACCTATGGAAGATTTTGATGGGTTGATAGGTGTAAGAACTGAGTCTTAGATGCATTAACCCCTTAACCGTGGGGCATCACTTTTGTGATTCTGTGTTATTTTGAATTATCCCAGGCTCTCAAGTGGTGGCTTGTATCATCTATCAGTACTGCCAATGTCCAACACTAGTCAGCACTCCAAATCTCATCTGTACTCCCATCCATTGTTGACATTTTAGCGATTTTACCCCCTTCGTGACTCCCCTCCCTACCTGCCCTCCATTACCCTGTCCTCTCACCTTCCACGCCGTGCTGCGCTACGCAAATTTCCCCCGGATTTTTCCACAGGTTTCATCCATTGAAATAAGCCCTATGCCCTATACTTATACAAAATAATATATACCAAAAAATATAAGGTAAGTGATAGTGTTATACACCAGGAATTGGCTAATTATCACCTGACAACACCTCACTTGCATTCATTCGCTACATTACCACGGTAATTTCCCCTTTGAATTATGCCTTGTAATCGATGTCTGTAATAAAAATATATATCAGAAAGGAAGGGAGAAGCCTAAGTGACATTTACATTCACCTGGAACTACCTATTTCTTTATGTATTGCCGAGATTTTCTACCTATAAAAAATTAGCCTGTAAGTTAGCAGCAGTCAGCCTCAGTGTCATTGTCAACCCTTCCCTTCTCAGATAAGCTGCGGCATTTAGTTCCTTGTCCTCCGCTGTAGTGAAACCATGTCGCACTCGCGCCCCGCCATTCCTGCCACTTCTGCGCCCATTGCAAAGGGCTCCATGACCTCTACCCCTAAGAAAAGTAGTGAGGGAAGCAGGAAAGGACTTAGTGACTCTGCAGTGGCATGTGAACTTGCAGAATTGTCCATGGTGATGATGGACAGTGATTTTGATGATTCGGGTGAATCGTGTGATGAGCCGGGTGAGGTTATCGTGCCAGAAACTGCTACAACGAGTGTTTCAGTGTCGGAAGTAGTCTCTAGCTCCAAGGGAAAGGTGCCATTAGTGCAGCAAGGCAAGGAATTTGGGAAGGGAGTGAAAAGGTGGCTTGTTAGCCCCAGAACAATGCCCCCGCGTGACCCAGCCCGCCATGAGTCCCGAGTGCATTCACCTCCCCGTTCCCCGAGCCCCACTTCACTCATTTCTTCCTCATCGTCGGCTGAGTTATCTCCAGAGTCTTCGTCGTCAGAGTCACCACCAGCATCAACAGTGAAGGCAGGCCATAGAGGAAGAGGTAAATCAAGGACTGTGAAAAGTAGTATTGTTAGTAGGGTAAGGGCTGCAAGTGCTGTATGGCAACCCAGGGTCAGTGCCAGTGACCTTGAAAGAGATAAATCTGCCTCACAGCCAACCACCACCACCACCACCACCACCACCACCACCACCCGCCCTACACCGCCACGACAGAGAATCCTGGACGCCTTCACGTGGATGGAAGAGTCAGATTTTGTGCCTGAAAATTTAGTATTTGATGAGAGCTCCTCAGGAGTTCAGCCTGCCTTCACTATTGACGAAAATGCTGAGTGTGTGGACTACCTTTTGGCCTTCCTAGATGACGAACTCATGCAGCACATATGTGATGAGACCAATAGGTATGAATCACAACGTGCTGCAAGTGGTACAGGTGCAGCCAAGATACAACAGTGGTCCATGCTGGGAGTGCAGGAGCTGTATGTGTTCTTTGCCCTCATGCTTCTCATGCCACACTCCAAGAAGCATGAGTTGGAAGAATACTGTTCCATGGACCCCTTACTACCCTCACCCACCTTCAATAAGTACATGGCCAGAGATCGCTTCCGGAACATCATGGGAAACCTGCACTTTGCCGACAACGATGTACCTTCCCAAACTGACCCACTCTGGAAGATCCGGCAGATTCTGAGCAGAATGAAGGATAAGTTTATGTCATTCTTCCACCCCTTTCAGAAGGTTGTCATTGACGAATCCTTGGTTTTGTTCAGAGGGCGTCTTCGGTTTGTTCAGTACATTCCAAGCAAACGCCATCACTTTGGAATTAAGTTCTTTGTACTGTGCGACTGTAAGACGGGGTACATCCTTGACTTCGTCATTTATTCAGCCAGCACTGTCGATCTGGATAAAACACACCCCCTTGGCTTCTCAGGCTGTGTAGTGAAAGTGCTCCTTGAAAAGTATTTTGGTGGGAATCATGTGCTAGCACCGAAACTTGCCAAATACCTTTCTGAGCACAGCATTGGCTCCTGTGGCACTGTCAAAAGTAATCGTGCCCACTTCCCCAAATTCACAGAGGCAGGAACCTCGCAGCAAGGAGACGTGCACCTACGCAAGTCTGAGAAGATGCTGGCAATACGGTGGCATGACAAGAGGGTCATGCACATGCTCACCACCGTACATAAGGGGGAGATGACAGACAGTGGGAAGGTCGACCGTAGGACAGGCAAACGTGTGATGAAATCTGATGCTGTGTTGGAGTACAATATCAACATGCGGCTGGTGGACAAGTCCGACATGATGATTAGTGAGATCGACTGCCTCAGGAAGAATACTAGGTGGTACAGGAAAGTTTTTTTGCATCTCATAGATATGACGATGCTGAACGCCTTCATCCTGTACAAGATGAAGGTCAAGCCACCCAAGTCCTTCTCCCTGAGGTTGTTCGCCAGGACTTGTGTCCAGCAGCTGCTGGAAAGATATGGTAGGGTGACAGCAGCAACTCCAAGGCGCCATCCAGTAACACTTCCCGACCGACTTGAGTAGAGGGCGTACATGGATCGGCACAGACTTGAGCTTATGCCTGCCACAGGGAAAAGGAAGGCTGCGATTCGCAGGTGTCAGGTGTGTGCACATACCACCCGCCACACACCTGAGCACAAACGCACCTCTTGACAGTGCACTAAGTGCCAGGTTCCCCTCTGTGTTACCTGCTTCTTCGATTACCACAGACAGAAGCAATTCTAACAATGCAAGTGTGAAAGGAGAATAATTTGGAAATAATGTGTAAATAATGTGTAAATAGCAAGTGAAAGCAATGGATGTTCAGTACATATGATTGAACAGTGTATTATAGTTTTATCTTACTGAAAGTGACAGTGAATAACATAGTGTAAGTAAAATAGAAGGGTAAATATTGAAAATAGAATAGAAAATGTAAATAGTAATGTAAGTAATTAGTAATATACGAATATGAGTACAAATAATTTATGTTATAACAGTGAAAGTGAATCCATGGCTCTCTACATATTTTACTGAATGAAGAATTTAATGACTTCAGTGACAATAAACTAATACTACTGAAGGAAACTTATGGAGAAAGACTCCAGATATATATAAGTGTGATACAGTAATAGAAATATAAAGTGTGAGGGGTTTTATGAATAATAAATGACAGAGTACCAAGAGCAAACTAGCGCAAGTGCGACGATCAGACGCACTCGTAATTTCCATTGCTCTCACAGTGTTTTTTTTTTGGGGGAGTATGGATCCCAAACTACTTGAAAATCATAGAGTAGTGTTTATAGTGTTTATATCTGGCTATGGTAATCATATTACGGGTTGTCGGGAAGTGTAAAGTGGAGACTTCGTTACCCAACTTCAGAGGTCTCCACAAGTCCTACGGTAACCGACGAAGGCTCAACAAACATTCCAGGAGAAAGCTGAAGGTATGTGCCATAAGCATATGTAATTTTAATATTCTAGAACTAATAACTGATTTTTGGCAAATATTTTTTGAGAGTCTGTCAGAGCCCAAATAACCCCACGGAACACGCAAAACATTGGTAAACATGCCCGCGGTGTAGGGGTTAAAAACAACAAGATTATTTTTACCCCAGTCAGAGATACGAGCCAAGTCAGACATTAGGTGTGCCATAGCCTCATCCCTTGTTTGTTGAAGTAACTGCTGAGATGGGCGTTGCGGGAACCGAATGGAAAGGTGAAGAGTGGAGTCATCAGCGTATGAGTGGATAGGGTTAGATGTCCAGCTTAGAAGGTAATTGATGAATAAAAGGAAGAGAGTTGGTGATAGGACAGAGCCCTGAGGAACACCACTGTTGATAGATCTAGGAGAAGAACGATGGCCATCTACAACAGCAGCTATAGAACGACCAGAAAGGAAACTAGCAATGAAGGCACAGATAGAAGGATAGAAACCGTAAGAGGGCAG
This sequence comes from Coenobita brevimanus, assembly GCF_032717465.1. Taxonomy (NCBI): domain Eukaryota; kingdom Metazoa; phylum Arthropoda; class Malacostraca; order Decapoda; family Coenobitidae; genus Coenobita; species Coenobita brevimanus. The sequence continues at coordinate 10,371,707 of NC_137046.1, forward strand.
TTTGGATATTAAAGAGTTATGCCAGACTCGATCGAAAGCCTTTGAGATGTCAAGTGCAATGGCAAAGCTTTCGCCAAAGTTCCGAAAGGAGGATGACCAGGAGTCTGAAAGGTAGGTGAGAAGGTCGCCAGTGGAGCGTCCCTGATGGAACCCGTACTGACGATCAGAAAGAAGGTTGTGATAGGAAAGATGCCTTAAAATTTTTCTATTGAGAATTGACTCGAAAACTTGAAATACAGGACGTTAAAGCAATTAGACGATAGTTGGAGGGTTGGGAGTGGTCACCCTTCTTTGGAACTGGCTGAATGAGAGCAAACTTCCAACAAGAAGGAAAGGTATAAGCTAACAGACAAAGGCGAAAGAGTTTGCCTAGGCAGCACAGAAGCACAGTTCTTGAGAACAACAGGAGGGACTCCATCAGGCCCATATGCCTTGTTAGTATTGAGGCCAGTGATGGCAGAAAATACGTCAGCTGAAGAAATTTTAATGTCAGCCATGAGGAAGTCAGAGGGAGGAAGTGATGGAGGAAAAGCACCAGAATCGTCTAAGATGAAATTGGAGGAGAAAGTCTGTGCGAAGAGATATGCTTTATCAGTAGAAAAAATAGCTACGGAACCATCAGAGTAGAAGACAGGGGGGAAGGATGGTGAGGTAAAGTTGTTAGAAAGGTTTTTGGTAAGGTGCCAGGAGCTGGAAGAATTCGAGTTGGAGAGTTGAGAGCATTTAGTATGGATGAAATTATTTTTAGCAGAGCGAAGAACAGACTTAGCTCAATTCCGGGCAGAAACGTAAAGATGATGTGATTCAGGGGTGGGTTGGCTCCAGTACCTTTTGTAGGCCCTCTCCTTATTGTGGATAGCATTAGAAAAAGCGTGATTAAACCAAGGCTTTCTTGCTTTAGTCAAAGGATATGAGAAAGGAATGTATGCTTCAATGCCGGAGAGAATAACCTCCGTAATGCACAAGGTACACTCAGATGGCTCCTGGCCATGGAAGCAATATTCATTCCATGGAAAATCAAAGAAGTACTGCCTGGGGGCCTCCCAATCCGCTGCTCTAAATTGCCACAGACGATATTTCCCTGGAGGGTCTACAGGCCGTACCGGAGTGATAGGACAGGTTAAGGTGATAAGGTTGTGATCGGAGGAGCCCAACGGAGAGAAAAGATTAACAGTGTAAGCAGAAGGATTAGTTGTAAGGAAGAGGTCAATTATGTTGGAGCTCTCTCCAAGGCTGTCTGGGATACAGGTAGGGTGCTGTACAAGCTGCTCTAGGTCATTAAGGATAGAAAAGATGTAGGCTTGTTCACCAGGTGGATCAGTGAAAGGAGAGGAGAGCCAAAGGTGGTGGTGAAGATTGAAATCTCCTAGAATGGAGATTTCAGAGAAAGGAGAAATGGATAGAATGTGTTCCATCGTAGAAGTAAGATAGTCGAAGAATTTTTGATAGTCAGTAGAATTAGGAGATAAGTAAACAGCACGGATAAATTTAGTCAGAGAATGACAGGAAAGCCGAAGCCAGAGTGTAGAGAATTCAGAAGAATCGAGTTCAGGAACACGAGAGCAAGATAAGTCGCTGAGTATATATACACAACAGCCACCTTTGGCTTTGAAATGAGTGTAGAGAAAGCAGGAGGATACAGAAAAGGGTTTGCTGTCAGTTGCCTCAGACAGCTGAGTCTCAGTTAGAAAAAGAAGGTGAGGTTTAGAAGAGGAGAGGTGGTGCTCAACAGAGTGAAATTTAGAGGAAAGGCCGTGAATGTTGCAGAAACGAAGAAGAAGAGAGTCAGACAGTGGTTCCAGGCTCCTCGAGTTGTCACTCGGTATCAGTTCATCCTCCCTGCATATTGTTTCACAGACAAAGGTTTGATCGAAATTCGTCAAGGAGTTCAGGATATATCGTGCCCACACCCAAATAGCCTTGACCTTGACCTTGACCTTGCTGACCTAATTAGTTCATCATCCCTTCATAATGAATCACTGACAAAAGTTTGGTCGAAATCCCTCCAGGGGTTCAGGAGATATCGTGTCAACATCCTTATGTCCTCGACCTTCGACCCTTTGACCTTACTGACCTAATCAGTTTCTCTTCATACTGTATTACTGACAAACGTTTGGTCGAAATCCGTCGAAGGGCTCAGAAACATCGTGCCCACAAGGATTTTAAACTATGAACCCTACATTACCTTGACCTTTGACCCTTTGCTTACCTAACCAGCCTTGCCCTTTGACCTCTTGACCTAGCTGACCTAATCAGTTCATCTCCTCTGCATCACTGACAAAAGTTTGATAGAATCCTCCAATGGATTCAGGAGATATCGTGCCCACAATAGAGTTACGGACGCACGAACCCATAGATGCACGAACGCAGGCAAAGACAGACAAACTAGTCATTTAATGTCTCTACCACCATAGGTGGGCGGAGGCATAATGAAATCATTCTGAAACTTTAAGATTTCATTTTTATTTTAACATTATTCTATATTTTTTTCTCATCTGTCTCCAGAGTTCTATGCATGCAGCGACATTTTAGTGACTTGAAATCTGTCGACTCTGCCTCTGCCATACCCTCCGCCCTCCACTGCCTCACCCTTGACTCGCCTCTGACTTATCCCTCACCCTCACTCTGCCTCACCCCTCAACCTTTACTCTTCTCTTAGTACCTTCCTCTTCCTCACCCTCGGCTCTCTATAGTCATACCCACCACTTTCCTCTCCCTCACCTTCAACTATCTTCTGTCTCACCCTCCACTTTCCTCTGCCTCACCCTCACCACCTCTGCCTCACCCTCCTCCCTCCTCTGCCTCACCCTTAGATCAAATTGCTTCTTTCTCAACTCAGTCCTGTTTCACTTCTCACCATCCCTGCCTCGCCTCTAAATTCTCTCCCTGGCATACTCCAACGCCAGTTCTCGCCAATACCTGAAGTTGATTAATTTAGTGATAAGTGGTAAATGATACGGGTTGCTCTCCTGCATTAAGCCATTAGAACAGCATGTATACTAGGTCATGAGAGGTTAATGGTGACAATATTTGCTCTCTCTCTCTCTCTCTCTCTCTCTCTCTCTCTCTCTCTCTCTCTCTCTCTCACACACACACACACACACACACACACACACACACATGGACGCTCGTATGCACAGTCTCCTCTTTCCCCCTCTCTCTCTCTTGAGGACCATTATCTTTGTAAATATCCTCTCTCTCTCTCTCTCTCTCTCTCTCTCTCTCTCTCTCTCTCTCTCTCTCGACAATGTAAGCGTAATTATAAGTTTTCATTACTATTTTGAACTTAAATTTTGTTAAAGTATTAGTGTCGCTGTCGTCGTCGGCTAAGTGTATTTACTTTATGGTTGTATCTGTATTGCTATCAGTAATGATTTGGGTATCGATACATCTCTTGTATATGCGTAAACGTAACGTGCTTTACAATGTCATCAACACAGTAGTGGTCAAATTCCTGTGCAAGGGATTTTGCTGGACGGACACTAAGCGTACCACCCTCTGCCTATTGGCTCATAGTAACGAAGCTCATAGGTCCCTACCCCGGGGTTCCCTTCTTTATTAATGTTTGAAAATACCCAGTTCCGTCCACTTTAGGGGACACTGGGCGCCAAAGGATTGACATTGTGCAGACGTTTATTGTTATATCACTCCATTTAACGATCTGTAGCATTCCCACCAAGTTACTTTCCTGTGATACATACATACCTGTATATTATTGGAGGGGAAGGTAAGGTACATGGATGGGGAGGGACGGGTTAAGATGAAGTGAAGGGAGGGGTGGAGAGACGTGATGGGAAGGGAGAGGAGGGGAGGGGATTACGAGGATGTGTGGGGAGAGGAGGGGAGGGGATTACGAGGATGTGTGGGGAGAGGAGGGGAGGAGTGGGGATGGTGGGTTGAAGCGTGAGGGTAGAGGAAGTGTCGTTACCCCCCTAATGCAGAGGATGTGTTTTGTATTTCCTGACGATTCACTGACTGAAATGTTTATTGTTGTACAGGTATACAGAGAACATATGCAACAAAGGAGGTGGTGGGCCTTGCCACACATCCTTTCACCATATAGCAATGTAGTTACAATTAGTAGATATAGTACATACTATAAAATGTAAAGGAATCTATAATAATCCAGTTATATAGGAAATAAAAGTAGCACTACAGAAGTACACGGATAGGTGTAGCAGCACTTGCCATAGCCTGGGACGAGGACAACACATCACTTTATCAGCGAACTGTATGAGGTCCGTGCGTGATGGCAAAAACACACCCACCGACTCTCTCTCTCTCTCTCTACTTAATTTTTACATGTTCTTCATTGGTACACTCTTTACTTTTAAAACGATTTGAGTAGTATATTTGTCAGTGACTACGGCTAGGATGTACTGTACAAGGGATAGTCTATGATGTAAATATTCTCACTGATTATCCACGAGATCTGCTCAGTCAGCGTACTAAGCTGTGGATTCCTGTATTTGGAGTAAGAGGACATTCCATAATATAGTGATGCAATGTGTGTGATGCGGGCACCCCACAAACTGCACAAGGAACGTGGCCATTATTTTCTAATGAATTCCCAATAATATTTGTAACCAGATTTGAGTCTCATAACAACGTTATAAAGTCCACCTTTTTGGCCATAGGTTACCTATGAATTCTGAGACACGTTCACATAATGAAGAGACCTAGTACTGTCATTTTCTATGCTAGCATGAAGCTGCCTAGTTATATCATGACTTACAGTAAAGTTAATTGTACTCTTGACAAAAATACAGTATAGCTACTCGTACATTCAGCATCGATATTGGGAGAATCTAGAAACAGGGACTTACGAGCCAAACAGTCAGCCTGTTCACTGAAGAGTATTCTAATATAAGAAGGAATTCATGTGAAGTGGACTTACGAGCTGTGCTTCCAATACAGTAGTGATAGATATCTATTGATGTCTCTGGGAGGATTCTACAGTAATTCTTATAATGTTCCTTGACTGTCAATAGAGAAATAAACGCCCTTAGATAAAGATACTACACAATCTAGTTCTTCTTCTGTAGAAAATAATTCACCGTTGTACAAGAATGACAATCAGTTTTCCTGAGCTCATTGTGTCCACGTACTGTGGAGGTAATTCATAATCACTAATGAATATCCCACATTTATTATTATTATTTTTTATGGTATTGGAGGCTTTTAGACATCAGAAGGGTTGTTAGACTGTGCGGTCCACTGGCATCACCTTCACATGAGGCTGTGAATGAAACAACAACAACAATTATTACTACTACTAACGGCATTACACGGTAGGCAGGAGGATGCATGGATTGTTGTAAGCACTAAGAAAAAGCGAAAAGGTTAAACAGCAATAAAACTGCTGGAGCAAAAGAAGTATGTTGTTGGTAACAAATCTGTGCGAAATCTATCAGATACATATCTTGGCAGATTTGATAAAGATGCTAACTTTCATGTATTAAGGAATACATACTTGTAAACTTTAATATTGGTCTGAGTGGTACTGAAAAGTTTAACATTCTAAAGGGGGATTAATTCATTTAAAGTTATCGTAGCCTTTACAGAAAGAAATACACTTTTTTATGCTGATCTTTGGATTGAAGACAGAGTAATGCAAAGAGAAAAGTTTTTCCAACAGAAAGGGAAAGAAAATTGATGAATAGTTATACAGATTTTACTTTGTTGTTATGCCAGTAGGATCAGGTTAGTCTTCATAGCTGGAGATATGGGGAACATTATAAAAATCATATTATGCTGGTAGAATAATATTAGCTATGTTATTTATACCTGGGCATGTGAGAAGCATTCAACAAATTAAGTGTTACGCCATAGGATTTGGCTAACGTTTTTAATTGGGAGATGTGAGGAACATTCCAGGGACGTCGTCATGTCTGTTTTATGTACTTTCTCTCTTGTCATTCTTGTTATCATGCATAGTTAATTTACGTGCATTATTGCATGGGAATATATTAGTTCTCTCCTAGGCTCTGGAAAGTGCATTATTGCGTCAGAAAATGTGAGTTCTTTCTTATAATAGGCTGCTTTAGTAGCAGCTGGCAGTTTTACCAAAGCGTAATGGATGGAGTCTGCGAGTGTGTGGCGACCAGTCAGAGAGCTTTGTGACTTCGTTTTTGTCAGTAAGCCAGTGAGTAACATTTTTGTGCGCGACATCCAGTCAGTGGCAGTTAGTTTGTGTGGGGCAGCCAGTCAGAGAGGAATGATTGCCAGTCAGTGAGTCAGTCAGTGAGCCAGTGGTGTACAGACAGTGATGGAATCCATGACAGTGAGTCAGACAGTGATAGCTAATCAAAGAAGGACGGAGTAGATAGAGTCAATGCGAATCAGTCAGTCGGTGAATGGACAGTGAGCGAGTAAAGGTGGTTATCCACTTCTTGCGCATCCACATATACTATCATTGTTGCGTATGACCCCGTGATACGATACGGAGTACAGTGTCCTCAATCGGGTAATCACTACCCCGAATCATCACTGCATATCCACATCAAAACAGACGACACGAGATTACGATCGGACCTCATAATTTTTTCTGGCTGCAGCGATGAGTTCATCTCTGCAGTTTGTAGCAGCCTTGTACATTTGTATTCATTATATAGTCAGTAAAAGGAAAAGAAAGTCACCATGCTGGTGGGTTTCAAAACTGTATACAAGTAAGGAGGGGTACAGTGAATCAAGTTTGTTGGCTGACTAACATTTCCAGCATGTGAGTGGATTGTACAAAAACAGTGAACACAAAAGAAAGATAACGAATAAAATCACATCACACACGCTCTGTACACTCGGCCGTCCACAGAAGGAATAAGCATGCAACGGATCAATCATGACACGCTCCCTGTCCACACTGACTCAGCGAGTGCCTTATCATCCCTTTGATGTGACGGCGAAAAACCGATAAATGGCCGATCGGGCCCGTTGCATATCTTTGTATCATATTTTAACATGCAACGGTGTAACGTTTGCCCGTCCACACAATGATGATAAGATATGTGGATAAACAACAAGTGGATACCAGGTTAATAGTGAGTGAAGGGCAGAGGGAACGTGAGACAGAAAAGTCAGTGTTTTGCAACTGTACCTCAGATTTGCCTTGAAAGAATAAAACCTTAAATTGTTGAGCGGCGTTTCATTAACATCCAGGCTTCCCTGCACGTAGTTTTTGACGTATCAACGAAACCTAAAGTGTAACTATTGGTGTCATGAGTACAGATATGTCATGAGAGACGGAGATGCGAGGACAGGATGCCAAAACGGAGGTCATAATTCTGGCAGATATAATCGCAGTGTTGAAAGCTGAACAAGAAGAAGAATAAAAACAACAAGAATAATAAGATATATTCGCAATCTTGAGAGCATAGCAAGAAGATCAAAAGAAATATCGAAACGAACAAAAGAAACATCAAGAAGCACAGCAGGAAGAACAATAGTAATATTGAGAAGAAACAACAGCAAGAAGAACAAACGGTATATTCGCAGTGTTGAAAGCACAGCAAAATCACAGCAAGCACAACAAAATAATTATAAACTTGTAATGTTAAGAGCACAACAAGAAAAAATAAAAAGCACAAAACTGTGCAAGACTAGACAAACCGCAATGTTGGCACACACAGGAACTTCACCAGCTACGAGAGGAGCTGCAGGATAGGACCAGGAAACTGAAGCATTAACATTAGGTGTTATACAGCGAGGTAGAGAGAATAAGTGACAGGTAGGAGAAGTGAGTGAAAAGAGTTCCTGTATAGTAGATGATAAAGTGAGAAGTGAAATACAGAAAATGAGGAACAGGTTCAAAGTCCTTGAACATTATTTGGTTGAGGGTCAGCACTCAGAACACCCCTTAGGTGCCAGTGACAGGTGCACGAAGGGGAATGGTGAGATTGAGGAAGTAGGTGCCCAGTGATTTTTGATGCGAGATCAGATAGGCTGCTGGAAGTGGTAGACTATAGGCAGCTTCCAAAGACTTTCCAGAGGCTGTGGGGAGTTACAGGACACTTTGCTGGGCTCGGGGAACTGGTGGGTGTCGAGATGCAGCAGGAAGGAAAGTAAGAGATCCTAGCTGTGTGTGTGGCCGACACTGAGGAACTCTGCATCTTGGGTGTGGACTCCCCGGTGTCCCCTGGCTGCCTGCTTGACTTTCATTCGATGCTGATGCGGCTAGAATGAAGAAGTGATCTGCTGAGGGCTGTGGAACATGGAAGGCTACTAGTGACGACCAGACAGACTACAGTTATCCCCGATGATCAGTGATGCTGCTGCCCTTCAAGATCCACAACATGCTGTACAGTGCCTTTGGATTGGTGGAGCATAGGAACCATGGCATGATAGAGGAGTGAGTAATGGTTGGCAGGAGCATAGCTGACCCTATAAAAGAATAAGTACTCGTTGTCATTGCCAACTCTTTACTTCATCACTGGAGGTTTGACAGGCAGCTGAATCGTGGTCGGGATGAAGAGCCAAGAAGGCTTAGTGAGAGACAAGCTTGGCAATGGGTAGGCTAGATGGCAGACAGACTTGATGATTGACAAGTTTGGTGACAGGCCAGATGACAAGGTTAATGACAGATGGGTTCCATGACAGTCAGGCTCGTTGACGGATGGGCTCGACGATAGACAGGTTGTGTGCTAGACTGGTTCGATGAGAGACGTTCTATGACAGCCAGGCTTGGCGACAGATGGCAGACAGTCGGTTTACAAGGAACTGGATTTGACGGTAGTCAGACTTGAAATATGGCATGTTCTTGACTTTGCTGCCACTAAAATGTGAGATGTATTCATAAAACCCGTAGATTTATCATCAAGATTTCAGGTTATTCTTAAAGAGACCGTATTGCCACTGGATGCTTTATTAGGAGCAAGTCTAGTTGATCTCTATCTCTCATGCAATCTTTCAGGGTAAAAGCAAGAGAGTTTCCTTTGTGTGTGTTGCCCAATGTCATGCCAACACTTTGTACGCATAGGACAATCTCCTCAGCAGATCTGGTAGGAAGACAGTCAGCCACTGCCAATTCATGACACACTAGCAGGGTCTGAGTCATGACGAATAGACAACAAACATCCTCTTGCTTACACTAGTATTTCGATGTAAAACCCACATGATCGCAATGTTGGCATATGAAAACAAAATATATTACGGAGGGTATAAGAAATGAATCAAGTTTCAGCCACTCTGTGATGTTTGGTGTGTTACCAGGAGGCGGGACGGGGACCCAACTATTTGTGCAACCCATTATCATTCTGCCAGATTTTTGTAAATGGTTATCTGCTGATAGGTGCTGGATGACACTATCAAGGAACCAGAGGAATTGACCTCAGAAGTTTCGTTCAAATTCATAGGCTCATTTTCCTTTCTTCCTGATCATTTAATTTTGGGGAGGGAGACTGACCCGCCCAAGAATCGCTGAGGGGTCACGCTTCCCAATTATTATGTTACGGATGAGAGACCATTGTTCAACATGTACTTAGATATCAAAGCTATATCTGCTTCCACTATTTCTGAGAATTTTAGATCTGGTGAGGAAGAGTGCTTTGTCTGGCAGTGGACTGTAGGCTGGTGATCATGACGAGGGCTGTCTCATTTTGGACTGGTGTCATGGTATCTCCTTTTAAAATTATCAGTTGTAATAACCAACTAATCTCATTAACAACTGTCTTCATGAAAAATTATTTTCTATAAGAACTCTCTCCATTTAGAATAATCTCTGGTAAAACATAGTCTCTCATTTTAAAAAAAGGGTATTATTATCAAAATACAGACCGTCTGCCTCAGTTTTAAAAAGTAATTTGGTTATCTGACTGTTAAGATTAGGGAGGCACTCCGATTCCGATGATAAAGTTACAACACAATAAACTAAGTAATAACAAGTCAACTCATACAATCTTGGATCCATATTCTCGTTGGTTAAGTAAGTTCTCCAACATTTCCTCGGCTCTTTATTTAATTACGTTTTTCTATCGGATTCTCTATTACACAATCGTTCTAACACCGTCATACTCTGCATAAATGAGGTACGAAAGTGTATTATCCAGCCATATCCAAAAAATAAACCGCTAAGGAAGAGGTGCTAGGGAGCTTCCTTACCCGACGAAACTAGTGGCCATAGTTGCGTTCTTACACCCAGGCCCAGTAGCGTTGGGATCTAATGTGTTTGGCTTCCTGTCTGTTAGCAACATCATGGAATAACTAGTCCATGAAACTGCACCAACTTTGGAGTAAATAATAAGGATCTAACGGACAAGCGGTTCAATTCAGGGCCACAGATCGTATGTCAGGGTTAAAGTAATGAAGAAAATGAAAAAAAAAAAAATCAGGTGGAATTACTTCGTGCTTGGCATGAAGATTGTGGATCATGAGACAAAAAGTGATTAAATTTTAAATGAAGAAGATTAAATGGTCTCAGGACGATTCCCTCAGTGTCAAATATGTTGGGTGTAAATGTTTTACTCAGAGTGCTCTTTCTTGTTTTCATGAGGCTGACTCTGGGCATAGACTTTTAATCTTTTCTCTGAGGCTCAAGTACTATGCAGCTTCAATGTTCCTACTTCGACCCTAACACCCACTGTCCATAATGAATACATACTTCAGCTCTTTCATTAGGACTGATGTATGAGAGACGAGTTAAGTTGATTTTAATAAAATTCATAGAATCAACCTGTTCCTTGCCCAGTCCTGGGATCGAGCTTGTTTCCTTTAGAACAATGGATACCTTTTCCAACCACTTGACCAAAGGAAAAGGTACACTTGCCTGTGGAACATGTGTTTACTGAGAAAATACAAACAGTTTTTCGCCCGACATGGATCTTCTTCATATATGGGAAGAGACTTGTATTCACTTCATATATGGGAAGAGACTTGTATTCACTTCATATATGGGAAGAGACTTGTATTCACTTCATATATGGGAAGAGACTTGTATTCACTTCATACATGGGAAGAGACTTGTATTCACTTCATACATGGGAAGAGACTTGTATTCACTTCATATATGGGAAGAGACTTGTATTCACTTCATATATGGGAAGAGACTTGTATTCACTTCATACATGGGAAGAGACTTGTATTCACTTCATATATGGGAAGAGAGATGGATCCTTTTCATAAAGGCGAAGCGCATTTGAGGCCGAATGTTTTGTAGTTTCTCAGTAGACACAATTCCGTAACTGGGGACACACACACACACACACACACACACACACACACACACACACACACACACACACACACTTGGGCCACCGGTTAATCCAAGGACCACTTACTACCTAGTGACCGCCGGCAGTATTCACAGTTAGACCTCACCGTTCCAAGAAGATACTCATAGGACTGTATTTTGTTGACTAGGGAGGCTGAATATTTGTCCTTTTCCTTTTTCTATTCTTATATGTCCGACTCTGAGCACAGGCTTCATAGCCCGTTCCCTAAGACCCAGCAATCCTCCAGCATACTGTACACTTTCGCATGCCACCAATTCAGTGCTAACACCCGCCATCCTTACTAAATAGATGCAAGGGTTGTCCTATACAGGACTGGTGTACTGGTATTAATGGGTGTATTTTTACGACACATCTCTGCCGACTCTGCTGCTGCCTCCCCAGTTCATAAGTGCTTACAAGTCTGAATTACCTAACGTGTGTGGTAGATGGGGACGCTCACCATCCACTCACTCGATGTAGTGCTGCTCTTGGGTAACTGCCCTTTCCTCTCTTCCTTCTTTCTTTCCTTCCTTCCTCTTCTGTCTTTCTTCATTCTTTCCTGTCTCTTCTGTCTACGGGTGACTCTATACTGCCCAGTCTGTATTTCTTCATCCTTTTCTCTTCCTTCCACCTATGGGTGACACTGCGCTGCGTGACGAGCCAAATTGTTTCCAGTACACCGGGAAAACATTTACAATGCTAGGTGGCAAACATATAACCAAATTATGGCGCCTGGTGGTTTAGTGGATAATTAACGCGTTCCAATCCTATTGAGCTGGTGTCGGTTTAAATCCAACGGGTAGTTGGGATTATTGCTCAAGTAATTGCACTCAGGGATGAGTGAGGCTGGTCACTCACATCTTATATGTCAAGACCAACTTGTCTAGCCCAAGGCTCCTACGCTCCTCATGGGGTAACACAGGAATAGATGATGATGATGATGATGATGATGATAATGATGATGTGTGGTATACGAAATCAATGTCAGCATTAAAGAGGCATATATAGGACACAAGGGAGCAGATAAGTGATGTATACATAATACATCGCTACAAAAGAGTGCTGCCCCTCCCCCCCAAGTTCATAAGAATACAGAGATTATTAAGTGACCCACGAAACCGCAAATTCAGTTGTTTTGGAGGTCTTGTAGCGCCCATTTCTTGGCGGGCCATTTAGCATACTACTCCTTCGTGTTGTCTTTTATGTTCTTTGTGTCGCCTTAATATCGGTAATGCTTGAATAAGTAACATACAAGTAGATATTTAGATGCAACGTGCAGAATATATCGTAAAACAACAGGTATTATGAAATTACCAAGGCCAACATGCAGCTTAGGAGTCTTTCTGGTACTTTATATCTTTATCTATCAATCTATCTATCTATATCTATATGTATCTGTCTATCTGTCTATCTATCTATAGATAGATAGATATAGATATAGATAGATAGATACAGTATGAGCTGCGTTGTTTGTTGTCCTTCAATCACGCCCAAACCAATATCCAGAAACCCCCAGACCCACAAATATTCTGAATCAGGGTGACCTATGGATGGTTTTAATGAGGGTTAAAATTCAGGTCTGGGTCACTTGAGATCACCGGTATAGTGTTAGCTTCTTGGCCCGGGCAACGTCGGGTACCCTTGCAGCCAAATTTTTGACATGGAGACTCACATGACCTCCAGTTCCGACATAGGCTATGCGTGGTTGACCTCCGAGGTCATTTGAAGTCACCAATAATACACGCTCGAACGACTGGACCCAGCAGCCCAATTTTTGTCATGAAGACTCAGGCTATGTGAGGTCATTTGAGGTCACCGGTCGGAATTCATTTGAGGTCACCGGTAATCGTAAACAAGGGCGTACAAATACTGTGCGTTAGTCTGCGAAAGCTGAAATAGAAAATTCCTGGCCCTCTTATAATCCCTTTTCAAAAGCAGAAGTAGCTACATGGTCTTTCTGGAGGAGAAGGAAAGATTGAACTAGAACAAATTGGTTTAGAGTGTTCGTCATTTTGGTCTGGGCAACGCCGGGTACCCCTGCTAATATATGTATGTAATGAGATTCCATAATTGTTAGGTCTTCCTCAAAGGAAGTACTCCTCTTTTCCCTACCTTTATGCCGCTTAAATTTTCACCCGATGCTTGCTTAGCAGACCACAATTCTGGCTTGAAACGGGACATTGTTAAGAGTCTTGAATCTAGACTCATGCAAAGTGTAGATCTGATCTTGGTGGATCAGCGTCTGTTGCGTCATGCACTGATTCGTCCTATTTTTAGCCAGAAATGAGCAGACATAGCAGACTATCTTTAGGCTTGGATTGAAGTATTCAGGCACCTAGTATTATGCATATAATCCTTTAAAAAAAACAATGTGCTTAGTGCTTTGGCCGTGATTTGAACCTGGCTTGAGCATCATGCAAAGATTTTAGTTGGCAACTATGAGTATGAAAGCAAACGTAGATTAAAGTCAAACGGACACAGTGCCACTCCAACCTTCTTGCTGAGTGCTTGTGTGTGTCGCGTCTCGCTGAACATATCCTGGTAGCCCTCAGGTAAGTTGACAAAAACAGGTTCGTAAACATCGATTAACCCCCCTCATGGTTAGAACAATTAGTTATCTCCTGCTGCCAACGCCAAACGATGTTAATTCAGCTATAAGACTGTTACAGGAATCCAAGCGCGTTCATACTGTTTCCATGCACACTCTCGGTAAAAAAAAAAAAAAAAAATATTCTAGCTAACATCAGATCATGATTCATCTGAGAGTGGGTCGTAGGAGCCTGAGTTAATATTGTCACTTCCGCCTGATGGTCGGAACAAAATATTCTATTCCAACTGACGTCGGACGATTTTATAGCTCAGAGTGAATCAAAGGAGCCTGAGAGAGTTAAGGCGGGATTCGGGTTTTGGGGAGTGAACGGTATACAAATATTCATATTAACCTGAAAATACTTCCACATGATCAGCAACCACCACCACCACCACCACCATTGCCACAAAAACACCATCACCACAAAAATTACCAGCACCACCTCAAGCACCATCACAACCAACACCACCAGCACCATCACAACCACCATCACAGCTACCACAACCACCACCACCACCACATCTGTCACCGTCACCACCACCATCACCACCAAAACAACCAGAACAGCCATCCTCATCACAGCTACTATCAACACCACCATTACCACCACCACCATCACAACTACCATCACCACCACCTTAATCATCACAGCTACCACCACCACCACCACTACCATCCCCACCAACACAGCTACCATCACAACATCCATAGCTACCACCATTACCTTCACAGCTACTATCACCACCACAAGCATCATCACAGCTACCATCACCATCACCTTAATCATCACAGTTACCACCACCACCACCTTCATCCTCACCATCACAGCTACCATCACCACAGCCACAGATACCTCCATTACCATCACCTTCACAGCTATCCTCACATCATCATCACAGCTACTATCACCACCAACTTCATCATCACAACTGCCATCATCATCACCTTCACAGCTACCATCACCACCACCATCACGTTCACAGCTACCATCACCACAACCATCGTCATCACAGCTACCATCATCACAGCTACCATCACCACCACCTTCATCATCACAGCTACCATCACTACTACCATTATCATCACAGTTACTTCGTCATCACAACTACCATCACCACCACCATCATCACAGTTACCATCACCACCACTTTCACCATCACATCTACCATCACCACCACCATCATTATCACAACAGTTGCCACCACCATCAAACCACCACTGTCACCATCATCAAACCTACCACCACCACCACAGCCACAACATCCACTATCTTCTGTTGAATGAAATCGTCTGTTGGTTGCATCAGTGAAGAAATAGACATCGGAATGTAGATATACAAACCCTCTTGTGTGTGTGTGTGTGTGTGTGTGTGTGTGTGTGTGTGTGTGTGTGTGTGTGTGTGTGTGTGCAAAGATGTATGAAACACCACGGAAATGCCCCGTCACCTCATCCACGTGTATGTCTTGTAACACAATGGGGACAATTATTATGGGGCAAAACACCCCTTCAGAAAATATCAATCGACATGGAATTAAATGTAACACAAGTTCCAACCATCCTGCCATGTTTTATGAAAATTCGTTTTTCAGTATTGGCTACATATATACATACTGCACACACACACACACACACACACACAAACATAGTCAAACATAAACACACACACACAAACAAACAAACATAGTCAAACACAAACATAAACACACACATACACACACACACACACACACACACACACACACACACACACACACACACACACACACACACACACACACACACACACACACACACACAAACACAAACATAAACACACACACACACACAAACAAACAAACAAACACAAACATAAACACACACACACACACACACACACACACACACACACACACACACACACAAAGGAAGTCCTGCGAGATTTTTGAGAAACTTCGATAGGTTATTCTAGGGCTAATTCTGAGTAAAAAAAAAAAAAATCAACATGTGTTCATTTGTCAGTCATTACGGAGTTAGATTTATTGATAAACTTTTGATCAAAATGGCTGTCCTTAAAGTTATTAAAAAATATCAACAGTAATGGTCGTTGCATGGCAGTTGGGAATTGAACCAACACTCAAGTAACCTTTTATTACTCATAATCATCCCCAGATTATCATTCTAAAGTTTCTTTTAAAAACGTCCATAATGTAGGTTGGCTATTGCATTCAGACAGAAACGTTTGCAGAAAGGTTTAATGTCACACAACTGGTAAAACAACCAGGCAGAATACTAGACAATACAGACCACAGTGCCTATTTCTTGGACCTATTCCTGACAAACAACCCTTGATCACTGTAAGACTGAGGTACCGGACTGTCACCAAATGGATCCTCAAGCCACAATCTCATCAAAGCATCAGTCGTCAGTTGCTCTAATTCTCCCTGATCTGAACCAGTCAAGTGACCAGAAGGCACTTTTGACAGTGCAGACTGTGATGAACTTGCTGCAGAAATGATCTAGCTGATATTGCATGGCAATATTTTTTTCCTCCAATGACATGAATTCTACCCAGTCCCACAATAATGACTGAATATAAATAGGTATGGAAAGGTTCATACTCTATCAACAGGTTAATAAAAGATCGGACTCCTTCAAATGGTTTGCCTGCAATTGTGCCATAGCAAGTACCAAAAGTTTATAGAATGTGTGTGTTATCACCAAATTATCTCTGCATAGACCAATTTCACCAGGTTACATCATAGATAACAGTATCACTGCTGATACTGGTTCCTGCGTGGCTGCTAATTGGATGACTCGTCAACAAATATGTGACATCTTGGTGGGCACAAAAACTCACATTCTACAATAAAATCATTTTCAACATTTTTCACCATGATTCCGGAATTCTTGGACACCTAGTATATTTTGGTAAGTGGGGCCATTCACCATCTATTCACTTGATGTACTGCTACTTTCACATGACTCTGCAGTGAGTGGCAAACCAAATGCTTTATTACTCTGAGTAGTAGCTGTATAACCAAACAGTCGTCTGATGATCACGTGGGTTAAGACGCTTAAAACAAAACTGGCCCACAAGAGCTTAATTCCAAGAGATGATTGACATTTATTGCTCAGATATTACTGCTCAGGGCAGTAAATGGTCACTCTCCATAAATCTCTGGACTGAGTAACTTAAGGCCGGTTCACACGAGCAAAATCGCGGTTGTTTTTTGCCGGAATTTGCTTCCCGGTAGAAATTCCGGCCGCTTTTTTCGCCGGTATGGAGAGACCGACATGTCGGTCTTTTTTTGCCAGAATCGAGAGAAAGATGCCGGGCCGATTTAAATGGAAGCACCGAACAAGGCAAAGCTCTGGGAACGAAGACGAATACGACATCTTGTTTACACTACTACCACAACTAATCTCACTTTAGCGTTCATTCCGGTTTGGATGTATCTGATATAAGCACAAGTATAAAAGTGTGATTATTTAAGTATGAGTTAAAAGTAAAGGAATCTTGTACATGATTTATGTTTAAGAAAATTTATGCATACGGCCCCTGAAGCCACCGGAAAGCTGAGTGGCAGTAAAGGCCTATTCACAGGAACTAAATCGCGGCCGTGAGGGTTCATCATTGAAGCTGGAAAAGTGCAAGAGCTGCACACCTACTACGAGTACGGTGGTCCATCTTTGTAAACACTGTTGCCGCGTTCCTGCCTCTGCAGTCCCCGTACGTGTGAACACCTTTCCGGGAGAAATGCCGAAAATCGGTATTTTTTCCCCGCAAATCGCCGAAGAAATCGGCCGCGATTCAGCTCGTGTGAACCGGCCTTTAGGCCTATTCCAGTGATGGTCCAATAAAGTTTATAAATTCATTTATTTATTTGTTTATAGATAGATATAGAAAGATTGATAGAGATTGATAGATATTAATTCTGTGTGCTTATGTGCATAATAGTAATGATGATGATGATGATAATAATAATAATAATAATAATAATAATAATAATGATAATGATGATGGTGATCTATCTATCTATCTATTGACAGACGCCTTAATCCCTTAAGGGGTGGCCACAAACAAATCGCCTCCATGTCGCCCTTTCTCCCGCCATATCATTGCCCTTCTTCCAGCTCACATCTCCCTCTCTCATATATCTCTCCACTTCATCCCTCCATCTCATCCATGGCCTCCCCCTCCCTCTACCCTCCTCCACCTCACTCATATACACTCTCCTCGTCAGTCTTTCACTCTCCGTCCTCTCCACATGGCCAAACCACCTCAGTGTGTTTCTCCCAATGCTTCCTATCACATCCGCATCCACACCACAATGCTTCTTCACTTCCTCATTTGTCAATCTGTCTCTCCATGTGACACCACATGTTTATCTCAGATAAATCATTTCCACAGCTCTCACTCTTTACTTCTGTGTCTCCAGCAAGGTCCAAGCTTCACTTCCATACGTTAGAGTTGATATCACAATACTGTCATGTAGTACCTTTTTACTTCCATGCTTGCTTCCCTGTTTCTTTTCACTGCTTTCAAGGATCCAGCAACCTTTCTTCCTTGTTGTACACTTTCAAGCACTTCATCCTCTAAACTTCCATCCTTACTCATCACACTACCCAGGTACTTAAACGCACTCACATTTTCCAATTCCTCCTCATCCAACCTCACTGTACATTCACTGACTTCACCTATCTCGAAGACCATAACAATACTATTCCTTACATTCACCTGTAGATTCCGTTTCTTACATACTAACCAAACTCATCCACCAAGCCTTGCAGCTCCCCTTCGTCTTTACTTAACAACACAGTATCATCTACAAACAACAGTACAGGGGGTTTCCAAACACTGCCCTCTCTCATTAGGGCCACTCCAAAATCCACTGCCCTACCTTGTATCTCTCTTGTAACCCCATCCATGTACAGATTGAACCACCATGGAGACATGACACATCCCTGTTTCAATCCAACCTTCAGATAGAAAAATTCACTCTGTTCACTATCCACCCGCACTGCAGCCTTAGCACCCTCATACATACTTTTCACGGCATTCAACAACTTCTCATCTACTCCATATATTCTTAATACTTTCCACACAACAATCCTTGTCTATCCACCCTGTCATATGCATTCTCCCAATCCATGAAGGTTGCATACAACTTCTTTCCCTTCTCTAGAAACTTTTCCACTAAAGCTGTAAGAATGAATATATTCTGATCTACACAACCTCTTCCCTTCCTAAAACCTCCCTGTTCTTTACCAACTAATTCCTCTGTCATTTCCCTAACTCTGTCAATAAGTATCCTGCCATATACTTTTCCTATTACACTAAGAAGATAAATGCCTATATGATAGCACATACATCTTTTCCCCCTTTTCCTTTGTACAGGGGAATAATTATACCTGGCTTCCAAGCATCCGGGACTCTTCCTTCCTCCCAGGCCAATCTGCACATCTTCCACATCCATTATGCTACTATCTCTCCATAATGCTTCCGCATTTCACCACACACTCCATCAATTCCTGGGGCTTTCCTCATTTTAACTTTCTTCATCGCTTCCACAACTTCCATGCCACTGATTTCGTCTTCTTTTTTCACATTCCGCTATCTCTCAGCCATTCCCCAGCCACTTATACTCGCATTACTTTCATTCATTGTGTTCAACACTTCGTTAAAGTGTTCTCTCCATCTACTCACCTTTACTCCCTTCTCCACTAGTAATCTACCATTTTTTCTTTCACTCCCCAACTAACCCCCTTTGTACCCTGTCTAACTCTCATTATCTCTTTCCAGAACATTTATATATATTCCCTCCTCTTTACACTCAAATTCCTTTCAAATTCTTCATCCACTCTCTTCTTACTCTCTCTTGCTACTCTTTTCACCTCTCTCTTCCTCTCTGCGTACAACTCTCTCTTTCGTCACTCAACTTCTTCCACGCCCCTGTTTCTCATCCATTCATTATATGCTGTCTTCTTTTGTGCCACAGCCTTTCTCACCTCTTCATTCCACCATGTTGTCTCCGGCACCCCCTTTTGTCTTCTCTTCACCCCGCACACCACCTCATACGCTGCACAGATTTCTTTTGTGAATATTTTGCACACACCTTCCACGTCCCCCATCTGCTCCAGTCCATATTTCCCCAGTTTCTCCTCCACTTTCCTCTTATATTCTGCCCTTTTTCATCCTCTTGTAACATTTCAACCCTCCTTGTATGAGGTACTTCCTCCTGTCCTTCCCTTCTTCTGTTTCTCCATTTCGTTTGGACACTAATTCTGACCACCACCAAGTGGTGGTCAGAGAGTCCACTCCCCCAACCTCTGTATACTCTTGCATCCATTATGCACCTTCTCATCCTGTCATTCATGCATACATAACCAATCATTGCCTTCCATTCATTCAGTTCACCATCCACCCTTCTCATCACTCGCCACGTATACCTGTGGATCATTTTGTGCCTGAAGAGGGTATTGGCTGTAACCAACTTCCTCCCAGCACAAATGTCCACTAAAGCACTGCCATTCTCATCCATCTCTGCAGGCACACCTCACTCACCAACTACTCCATCCACCTTCACATTCCCTATTTTTCCATTCATATCTCCAATCAAAAACACTCTCATTCCTTTCAAACTTTTCCATTCACACATCCACATTTGTCCAGAATTCTTCTCTCACTCTGCTTGCACGATTTTGCATTGGTGGATACATGCACAGAATCGCCCACATTTGTAGTCCTACTTTCAATATTACCCATACAATCTTTGAGCCAACTGATCCATACTCTCTTATATTCTCCTTCCATCTATTACTCACAACAATACACACTCCTTCTTCTGCTCTTTCATTCTCACCTACTCCCACTCACATAACCCATCCATTTTTCAGTTCTTGCACAGTCTCACCTCTCCATTTAGTTTCAGTTAATACACTGTTACGGAACAGAGAAAGATAATGTTCACTTTCAGTGAGAATACTAAAAATCACCACTGTCCCGCAAAGTTCCAGGTTCAAAACAAAAGAGTTAGGTAAAATTACAAGTTAAAGTTTAATGCTCAAAGTAACAACAAAACATTCAGGACTCATAAGGATAATGTAATGGCAAAAAACAGGTTAAATATATGGTTAACTGCAATAGCCTCTATTAACACGAAATTAGCATGAGTAGATTTATCTAAGTCAGCCCTGTTAAAATGAGATACCAGGTAATACTCAGTGAATGCCAGATATATTATTACAGATACAAAATATTATTAATGATGGCTGACAACAAGAACCTTACATAAATTACAAAAGCCTCACTAGGCCTACGAATTAACACCTTGTGCTGCACAGTACAAGAAAAAATGCAACAACACTTATACTCAAATTACACAGCTGCTAGATGGTTGGAGACTTCCTGAGCACTCACAATAATAACTGTACAGGGGAGGACAGAGATGTGAACAAAATGAGTAGATCTAAGTGGCAATAATGCAGAGACTGAGCTCATTATATAGGGGCCAGCAGAGCTTGATACAACTTGTAAGAAGGACGCGCAAATGAAGCCATAGGGGACAAAGAGCTGACAATCCTGCTCTGAACAACAGAAAGGACGACTTACTCTACTATAACGGTAGAAGGGGGGGACTAAGGCAGAACACGCTCGTGATCAAACATGCAGCATACTGTGCGTTAAAATTACACAAAGGATGATGAAATCATAGGCTCTGTAACACCTCCCCACAAATAAAAAGAAATTTACAAAGGAAATTTCTTATTACTCTAAAACAATCTGTCTAAAGTCTAGATAAGCAATCTGCAATAACAATTTCTTTCCCCTTGACATGTTGTATGTCTAATGAATACTCCTGAAGAAGTAGACTCCATCTTGTCAATCTCTGATTTTTATCTTTAAACTTACTAAGGAATTTCAGTGGGTTACGATCGGTATAAATGACTATGGGGTCAAAACCAGAACACAAATAAAATGAAAAATGCTGTAAACCCAAAATCAAGGCCAAAAGCTCTTTCTCAATAGTTGAGTAGTTCTTTTGAGGTGGAGTGAACTTCTTACTGTAATAAGATACAGGGTGTTCAATACCCTGATCATCCTCTTGCAGCAAAACAGCCCCAGCTCCTGTATCACTTGCATCAACAGACATCTTAAAAGGCTTAGCAAAATTTGGAGTAGCGAGCACTGGCTGACTTAATAGGATAGCTTTAAGTTTGTTGAAAGAGGATTCACAGTTATCGGTCCAGACAAATTTAACTCCCTTTTTCAGTAGGTCTGTAAGTGGTGATACAAGAATTGAAAAGTTAAGAACAAATCTCCTGTAATAACCTACCATTCCCAAAAATCTTTGTAGATCTTTCCTACTTTTAGGTCTGGGAAGATCACTTATAACCTGAACCTTAGCTCCTGGTGGTGCAACATGTCCATCACCAATTACATACCCAAGGTACTGAACTTTAGCTTGACCAAACTCACACTTTGATAAATTAGCTACAAGATTAGCCTGAACCAAACGCTCAAGAAATTTACTGACATGGCATAGGTGATCTTTCCAGTTGTCACTGAAGATTAATACATCATCAATATAAACAACACACCCTGCCAAACCCTCTGTTACAACATTCATGAGCTTCTGAAATGTGGCTGGTGCATTTTTCATACCATATGGCATTACAGAACATGCAAAAGTCTTTCCTAGTGTTACAAAACATGAGATCTCCCTAGCACGTTCAGTCATAGGTACTTGCCAGTATCCCTTTAACAAATCAAACTTACTTATGTACCAAGCCTTTCCGATCTTGTCTATGCAATCTTCCACGTGAGGGAGAGGGTAAGTGTCTGTTTTGGTTATCTGATTAACACGTCTGTAGTCGATGCAAAGCCGCTGTGACCCACCCGGCTTAGGGACCAGAGTGACAGGAGAACTCCACTCGCTCTGACAGGGCTTAATCATCTTGTGGTCCAACAGGTAGCCAAGCTCCTTCTGGATGAGAGGAACTTTCACTGGGTTCACTCGGTAAGGAGGCAATTTAATTGGCTTTGCGTCTCCAACATCGACATCATGCATCAACACAGTGGTTCTTCCTGGAGTGGCACGGAACACTTGCGGGTACTCCTGCAGTAATGCCGAAAACTCCTGCCTTTCCTCGGGAGGCAGATGAGAAAGCTTAGTCTGGAGATCATTCATGATATCAGGATTCTTCCCCAAACTATCACTCAGGCTCATACTGCATGGGAGAGCTTCACTTGCAGACTCGGGTGGAACAGCTACAGTGCAGACTGGATTATTTTCGTCCCGCCTGTGATATAACTTTAGCATGTTGATGTGACATAGTTGCTTGTTCTTTCTACGATCTGGTGTGGCGATGACGTAGTTGACATCACTGAGTTTCTTCTCCACGAAATAAGGACCACTAAACTTGGCTTGAAGAGGTTGCCCATGCACCGGTAGCAGAATCAAAACCTGATCTCCTGGCTGAAAGTGGCGTAACCTGGACTTCTTATCATACCAAGTCTTCATCTTCTCCTGAGCAGCTCCTAAATTCTCTCTCGCCAGTTGTAAAGCAGTGGACAGCCGTTCTTTGAACTTCATCACATACTCCAGCAGGTTGACGTCATCTTCCTCCAACAGCCAGCATTCCTTGAGTAACTTTAGGGGTCCTCTTACTTCATGGCCAAACAGTAGTTCAAAAGGTGAGAAGCCCAGTGATTCATTTGGAGATTCTCTTGCGGCAAATACGACGAATGGAAGACCTTTATCCCAGTCTTTCTGATGTTCCAAACAGTATTTCTTGAGCATCGATTTGAGTGTTTGATGATATCTCTCCAACGCTCCTTGGGTTTGGGGATGGTAAGCTGAAGACGTGATCTGGGTGATGCCGAACTCTTTCAGAGACTGCTTGAAAACGTTTGACATGAAATTACTTCCCCGGTCTGACTGTACCTCCTTGGGCAGACCAAACTTTGTGAAGAACCCTAGCATTTCCTTAACCACGTTCTTTGCTGAGATATTTCTAAGTGGAATGGCTTCAGGATAACGAGTAGCCATATCAATCAGGGTCAAGACATAAGAAAATCCTGAAGAAGTCTTAGGAAGAGGGCCCACAATATCCACCAACACACGGGTGAATGGTGCCTCAAAAGGAGGAATGGGAACTAGAGGTGCAACCTTTTCGGTCTGATTACACTTCCCCACAACTTGACAGGTGTGACAAGACTTACAATACCAGGAAACATCCCTGAAGATACCTGGCCAGTAGAAGTGTTTCAAAATGCGTGCCACAGTCTTCCTAACTCCAAGGTGTCCTGCCAAACTGGAATCATGAGCCACTCTAATGATATCCTGCCTACAAACACGAGGGATGACAACTTGATGTACAACCTCCCATTCACAGTCGGCTGATGCTGTTGGGGGTCTCCACTTCCTCATAAGTACTCCTGACTTTATATAATAACAAGTAGAAGCACCAGCTGACTCTTCCTCACTGCAAGCAGAGTTAGCTAGACCTTTCAACTCAGGGTCAGCAACCTGCAACTCAACCAACTCTTGACGAGACAAATTATCAACACTACGGGGTACTGCCTCATCTGGTGAGTGGTCCAAATTAGCAAGAAAAGTGTCAGCTAGGATAACATCATCATCATCATTATCCTCTAAATCACCAGTAACTTTAGACTTAGCCCTAGTGACAGCACATGCAGGGAACACATCAGGGACATCACAGTCCTGGGTCGCAGCCACTGGCTCACTAGACAACTGAGGAGCTGGACACACTTGACTTCCACCAATATCATTTCCAAGTAAGAAAGTTACACCTGACATTGGGAGTGTCTCAACCAACCCAACCATAACGGAACCATTAGCAAAACCAGACTCTAAATTCACTCTGCACAGAGGGACAGAGAAGTAATTATTCCCTACACCTTGTAAGATTACAGTTTCATCAAAGGAATTAACATTAGAGCCTAGAACACTGGTCAGCATAAGGGATTGGCAAGCACCTGTATCACGATATATTTTAACTGTTTTCCTGTCATTACTGTCCACAGGACTGACAAAACCATCAGACAGGAAATTAGCACATGAACTCTTGAGAGTGTCACCCACGTTACTGCTCAAAAGAGGAGCTCCATCCTGAGAATTTAAGTTACCCCTCAAAGCAGGTTCAGTTAACTCAGTTAAAGAATTCTGGGAACTCTCAAGAGTGGACACTAGACCAATTGACTGAATTTTTAAAGACTCCTTTTTGTTCACATCACGCTGTCTCCTGAAACATTTCTCCGTAGTATGACCAAGCTTACTACAATAAGTACATTTACTTTTCTGAAATCTAGAGGTGAATCTGGTATTTACTTCCTGAGAAACATCATCTTTATTCTCTTTCCTGTTACCTGTACTCTGAGTAGAGGCAACGTACTTACTCTCAGCTTTCCCTTTTTCTCTAGAATATCTCTTGTGAGTGAGAACATATTCATCAGCTAATACTGCAGCATCAGACAAATTATCTATTCTTTTCTCATCAAGATATAGGCTTACATCTTTACTAATACACCTTTTGAAGTCCTCCAGCAAAATCATCTGCTTAAATTTACCAAAATCAGAATCCACATTCTTAGAATTTAACCACTGCTCTAACAGATCTTCTTTGATTTTTGCATACTCAACATGGGATTGCTTATCTTGCTTGTAAATTGTCCTAAATTTTACTCTATAGGCTTCAGGAACAAGCTCATAGGCCTTAAGAATCAAGCTCTTAACTACATCATAATTATCAGGGTGATCCTGAGGCAAAGATGCATAAGTTACTTGAGCTTTACCGGTGAGAACAGTTTGAAGGAGTACTGGCCAATACTTTTTTGGCCAATTAAAACCTGTAGCTACCCTCTCAAACAACTGAAAATACTTTGTTAAATCAGATTCATTAAAAGGAGGGACAAGTTTAACATTTTTAGCCACATCAAAATCATCAGAGCTAGATGATCCAGTTCCACCTTGTTTCATGCGATACTCTTGGTCTGCCTGATTTCTGGCAAGTTCAATTTGTGCCTGTATCTGTGCCTCCTGAATACGAGCCTGAGACTCCGCCTCCTTAGCCTGAGACTCAGCCTCCTTAGCACGTGCTTGAAATTCAGCCTCCTTAACACGAGACTCCTGCAGGGCTAGCTGTAACTTAGCTAATTCAATCTGCGTTTGCTCATTTCGAGGAGTTACATTAAACAAGCTTTTATTAATCATGCTAACAATTTGATCTTTAGAATGATGAGAGTGAACTGCAATTCCCAATTGTTGAGCAACATGCTTAAGTTCATTCTTTGTTCTGTTTTCTACATCACACACTGTTTGCACATTTCACAAAAAATCTTTGGCTTCATCAAGTGTAGTAATAGTAGACATCATGAATAAATCACAGTCACAAAATATCAAGCAATATCCTTATGATAATATCCTGAATATCCTGATATGAGGTCGCCAAATTTATGTTACGGAACAGAGAAAGATAATGTACACTTTAAGTGAGAATACTAATAATCACTACTGTCCCGTAAAGGTCCAGGTTCAAAATAAAAGAGTTAGGTAAAATTACAAGTTAAAGTTTAATGCTCAAACTAACAACAAAACATTCAGGACTCATAAGGATAATGTAATGGCAAAAAACAGGTTAAATATATGGTTAACTGCAATAGCCTTTATTAACACGAAATTAGCAAGTGTAAATTTATCTAAGTCAGCCCTGTTAAAATGAGATACCAGATAATACTCAGTGAATGCAAGATATATTATTACAGATACAAAATATTATTAATGATGGCTGACAACAAGAACCCTACATAAATCACAAAAACCTTACTAGGCCCAAGAATTAACCCCACGCTACACAGTACAAGAAAAAATGCAACAACAGTTATACTCAAATTACACACAGCTGCTAGATGGCTGGAGACTTCCTGAGCACTCACAATAACAACTGCACAGGGGAGGGCAGAGATGTGAACAAAATGAGGAGCAGATCTAAGTGGCAATAATGCAGAGATTGAACTCATTATATAGGGGCCAGCAGAGCTTGATACAACTTGTAAGAAGGTTGCGCAAATGAAGCCATAGGGGACAAAGAGCTGACAATCCTACTCTGAACAACAGAAAGGACGAATTACTCTACTATAACGGTAGAAGGGGGGACTGAGGCAGAACACGCTCGTGATCAAACATGCAGCATACTGTGCGTTAAAATTACACAAAGGATGATGAAATCATAGGCTATGTAACAATATATATATATATATATATATATATATATATATATATATATATATATTATATATGTGTATATATATATATATATATATATATATATATATATATAAATATATATATATATATATATATATATATATATATATATATTTATTTTCATTCATTCATTCATTGCCAGACGCCACGTATCCCAAACGGGGTGGCCAATGGCTTAGAGTTAATTGCTTTACAGGGAAGGGCACTAATCCTCCACCAACCCCACTTGACACGTAGGGAGAACGTTATGCCAACAGCATCTGGTGTTCCCAGGTGGTCACCCATCCAAGTACTAACCAGACCCAACGTTGCTTAACTTCGCTGATCGGACGAGAAGCGGTGTACTCAACGTGGTATATATATATATATATATATATATATATATATATATATATATATATATATATATATTGCCAGACGCCATAATCCTGTAAGGGGTGACCACTAAGAAATCGCCTCCATGTCGCCCTTTCCCCCACCATTTAACTGCCCTGTTCCGATCTCACCCCCCCCCCTCTCATATACCTCTCCACTTCATCCCACTCTCTCCTCCTTGGCCTCCCCCTCCCTCTCCCCCCGTCCACCTCACTCACATACACTCTCCTCATCAGTCTCTCACTCTCCATCCTCTCCACATGGCCAAATCACCTCAATGTGTTTCGCGTAATGCTTCCTATCACATCCACATCCACACCACAGTGCTCCTTCTCTTCCTCATTTGTCAGTCTGTCTCTCCATGTGACTCCACAGGCTCCTCTCAAATAACTCATTTCCACCGCACTCACTCTTGACTTCTGTCCCTCCAGCAAAGTCCAGGCTTCACTGCCATACGTTAGACTTGTTATCACAGTACTGTCATATAGTAACTTTTTCACTTCCATGCTCACTTCCCTGTTTCTTTTCACTGCTTTCAAGAATCCATCAACCCTTCTTCCTTGTCGTGCCCTTTCAAGCACTTCACCCTCTAAACTTTCATCCTTACTCATCACACTACCCAAGTACTTAAACGTACTCACATTCTCCGTTTCCTCCTCATCCAACCTTATTGTACATGTACTGACTTCATCTCTCTCGAACATTCACATTTATTTCCGTTTCTTACACACTCTCCCAAACTCATCCACCAAGACTTGCAGCTCCAATTTGTCTTCACTTAACAACACAGTATCATCTGCAAACAACAGTACAGGGAGTTTCCATACACTTTCCCTCTCTCACTAGGGCCGCTTCAGTATCCACTTCCCTACCTTTTATCTCTTTTATAACCGCATCCATATACGAGTATAGAATGAACAACCATGGAGATGACACATCCCTGTTTCCGTCCAACTTTCAAATAGAAGAATTCTCTCAGATCACTATCCACACTCACTGCAGCCTTAGCACCCTCATACGTATTTTTCACGGCATTTAACAACTTCCCATCTACTCTATATATTCTTAATACTTTTCACAGTCCTTGTCTATCCACCCTGTCATGTGATTTCCCCAAATCCATGAAGGCCGCATACAACGTCTTTCTCCTCTCTAGAAACTTTTCCAATAAAGAAGTAGGAATGAATATCTGATCTGCACAACCTCTTCCCTTCCTAAAACCTCCCTGTTCTTCTCCGACTAATTCCTGTTATTCCATAACTCTGTCAATAAGTATCCTACCATATACTTTTCCTGTTATGGTACACTACGAAGACAAATGCCCCTATGATTACAACATACTTCTTTTTCCTTTTTTTCCTTTGTACAGGGGAATAATTATACCTGACTTCAATCATCTATGACTTACCCTTCTTCCAGGCCAATCTGCACATCTTCCACATTTCAACTACTATCTCTCCCCGATGCTTCAGCATTTCATCACACACTCTGTCAATTCCTGGGGCTTTCCCCATTTTAACTTTCTTCATTGCTTCTACAACTTCCATATTACTGATTTCTTCCTCTCTTCTCACATCCCTCCGTCTCCCAACCATTCCCAAGCCACTTACATTCGCATTACTTTCATTTTCTATGTTAAGAATTCTTTAAAATGTTCTCTCCATCTGCTCACTTTTTCTTCCTTCTCTACTAATAATCTACCATTTTTATCTTTCACTCCCTGACAAAGTTCTTTGGCACCCTGTCTAACTCTCTTTACCTCTTTCCGGAACATTTTCTTACATTCCCTCCACTTTACATCAAATGCCTTCCTAATTCCTCATCCACTCTCTTCTTACTCTCTCTCACTAATCTTTTCACCTCCCTCTTCCTCTCTACGTACAACTCTCTCTTCCGTCTCTCAACTTCTTCCACGCCCCTGTTTCTCATCTACTCACTATATGCTTTCTTGTTTTGTGCCACAACCTCTCTCTCCTTTTCATTCCACCACGCTGTTCCCTGCATCTCGTCTTCTCTTCAACCCACACCTTATATCACATGCTGCACTAATTTCTTCTGAGAATATCTTGCAAACACCTTCCACCTCCCTCATCTGCTCCAATCCATATTTACTCAATTGCTCCTCCACTTCCCTCTTATATTCTGCCTTTTTTCCATCGTCTTCCAACCCTTCCACTCTCCTTGCATGAACTACGGTACTTCCTCCTGTCTTCCCTTCTTCTATTTCTCCATTTCCTTTAGACCTTGATTCTGACCACCACCAAGGGGAGGTCAGAAAGTCCACTCCCCCAGCCTCTATATACTCTTGCATCCATTACACACCTTATCATGCTTTCATCCACACTCACATAATCAATCACTGCCTTCTGTTCATTCAGTTCACAACCCACCCTTCTCATCATTCACCACGTATACCTATGGATCATTTTGTGCATGAAGACGGTATTGGCTATCACCAACCCCCTCCCGGCACAAATGTCCATTAAAACACTGCCATTCTCATCCATCTCTGCAGACACACCCCACTCACCAACTACTCCATGCACCTTCACATTCCCTACTTTTCCATTCATATCTCCTGTCAAAAACACTCTCTCATTCCATTCAAACTTTTCCATGCACACTTCCACATTTGTCCAGAACTCTTCTGTCACTCTACTTGCACGATCTTGCGTTGGCGCTTACATGCACATAATCGCCCACATTTGTAGTCCAACTTTCAGTCCTACCCATACAATCCTTGAGCCAACCGATCCATACTCGCTTATATTCTCCTTCCATCTATTACTCACAACAATATACACTCCTTCTCTTGCCCTGTCATTCTCACCTACTCCTGTGCATATATCCCATCCATACTCCAGTTCTCTCACAGCCTCACCTCTCCATTTAGTTTCATTTAATACACATACATCCACTTTCGCACCCTCAAGCACCTGGAGAAGCTCTCTTTCTTTCACATCATTTGCACCCCTTACATTCTAAGTAGCTATCCGTACCATGTCCTTTGTTCAGTTCTTAGTCGTCACCATTTGGTCAGTCCTAGTCCGAGGCTTCTTGTTTGTATTTTTAGTTAGTTCTTTTCCTTGGAGGGGCACTAACCATCCGCCAACCCAATTATTGTATATATATATATATATATATATATATATATATATATATATATATATATATATATATATATATATTGAATTTTTGAGGAGCACTTGTCAAATTTCTGCATTCATTACCACGTTAGGCATCCCTTAAGCAAAACTATAACAGCGTCGAAGGAGCAAAACTTGCTCAGGAAGAGATATGTTGGTCATGATACTGGCTGACCTTCAGCCTGAGAAAGTAGTGTTTGTAGAAGCATGTCCGTTTTTGGAAAGCACACAAGGTAGTAAGCGGTACCACACTGTTGTTATAACTTTGTTACTACCCGACAGTTATCAACCTGGAATCTACAGACTCTACTAACAAGGAAACTGTCATGCAGATGATATTTACTTGAATGGCTTACTCAACAAACTCTCACTAGTCCCGTGAGGAAAAAAATCCTTTAAACAATCATCACAATGCGGCTTCCTCTCAGAAGATTAAGAAAAGCTCTGCAAGCTGATACTAATTATAGTGGATTGTAGAGTGCACACACACACACACACACACACAGAGCGGAGCAGACACACGTCGCCACCACTCCATACTTGATCAACTTGGCCAATGGCATTACCTATATTAGTATCTTTATAAGAGTCAAGCTCTGTACCAGGTTCGACTAAACAGTGTTCTAATATAAAAAGAAGTTTTAAGTAAGACTTGTTCAAACATTAAAGAAAACAAAGTAGCACAAGAATGCGCAAAATCAGCTGATCAATTGTTTAGTCTACGACTGCACCAGGGAATGTAAGTAGTATATGTGCTTTTAGTACTGCATGATGGCCACATACTTTAGTAAAGCAAATTTGGACAAGAAAAGGGATAAAGGTATAAAGCAGGATGATGATTTCTACCAAGAACTGGTTGAAATGGAGACTCATAATAAACTGGTGGAACGAGTACACAGACTAGAGATGGCTTTTCAGAATGAGATTGATGAAATTAAGAAACAGATGCAATTGCAAAAGGAAGAAATAGAAAAATTAGGAAAGGAAACCAACAAGAAAGACACAACAGTAGATGAACCGACAATAGAAGTGGGTTCACTTAGGAGGAAAATTAGTGAAATGACAAGTACAGTAGTCAACCATGAGAGTATTATGGAAGAGTTCAAAAGTGATAAAGAGACAATTAGGCAAGTAAGCAATCTGATAGATCAGAGCAGTGATACTGAGGAGAGGATAACACAGGTGAATGAAGCTGTGCAAACCTACAAAAATGATGTGGAAACCACTTATGCTGAAATGGTGAAAGTAAAGAAAGACTTAGAAACAAGTGTGGAAGAAAAAAGAATTAAAAAGGAAGCAAAAAGAATAATCCTAAACAATCCTAAATTAGTCAGAGATTCAGCAGATATCAACAAATATATAGTAATCACTGGTATAGAAGAGGAAGAAGTAAGAAACAAGATCTCACGAGACAAAAAGGAGATGGCAAATGTAATGAGCATATTGAAGGCAGTATCAGAGAAAATATGTAGTAAAGACATAGAGGAACACAAAAGGTTGGGGAAATACGAGAGAAACAAATCAAGACTCCTAAAGGTAACCTTCCAGAGTGTAAACACTGTGGAGGAGATACTAAAAAATGCAAAGAATCTCATGGAAAAAGAGAAGTTCAAAAATGTTTGGATAAAAAGATGCCTAACACAAGAGGAACTGGAATTACTGAAAGAGAAGAGGGAGGAAGCAAAAACAAAAAATGAGGGAAGATCAGAGGAGGAAAAGGATAATTTTTTTTTACAAAGTAATTGGATTGCAGGTACGAAAGTGGTACATAGGCAGGAGGGAATAAAAAGGAGGAAGGTAGTAGAACCAAGTCATGACAAGTATGTAAACAAGATGATTAAGTTGATGTACTCAAATGTGGATGGAATGGTATCTAAATTATTAGAGATGAATGTTTATATCAGAGAAAATGAACCACATATAATATGCTTAACTGAAACAAAATTAACACCAAGGATATCAAATGACATCCTAAACATGGGGGAATACAATATATGGGGAAGAGATAGGAACTTAAAAAAAAGGAGGAGGAATTATAATATTAACTAAGAAAAATCTAAAAGTCAAAGATATAGAACTAGATATACCCTCACAAGTAGAACTGATTACAATTGAGATCAATATATCTGAAGGGAAAGTAACTATAGCCAATTTGTACAAGCCACCCAGATCAAACACATGGGAAAGAGGCGAATATGACGACCTGGCGGAGAGTACAATTCTGTGTTTAAGAGCATTACTACATAGAATAGAAGAGAAATCGGAAAGAATTATACTAATTGGAGATTTTAATACAAATATAAATTGGAATACTCTAGATATAATAAGCCAAGAAGGCTGTTGGGACCAAAAGCTCCTGGATCTCGTGCCAGATTTTCCCAATGCAACACGTAAGGGAAAGCACCAGAAAAAGAGGACTCGATGTACCCTCAATGCTAGATCTTATATTTACTAGGCAAGAAAACGATATTAACAATTTAATATATCACCCTCCATTCGGCAAAAGCGACCATGCAGTACTAAATTGCAACTTCAGGATTGCATATGATATAGTTAACAGCAATGAAAGTTACAAAAAGAGCCTGAACTATAAAAAGGGAAACTATCATGACCTAAAGAAGTACTTCTTAGAAATTGATTGGGAAAAGGAGCTTAGAGGACAAGATTTAAATGCTATATATAAAACATTCTGTGAACTTTATGAAATAGGAGTCCAGAAGTACATCCCAAAGCACAAAGGAGCAGAAAAGAAAATAAAGAAATGGTTCAACACAGAATGTAAAAAATCAAAAGAAAAAAGAGATTTGTTGTGGAATAATTACAGAAGACACAATAGTGAAAGGGCATATAACAACTATAAACAGGCGAGAAACGATTATACAAGAATAAGGAGGGAAGCCCAAAAACAGTTTGAGGAGGATATCATAAATAAAAGTAGTGATCAACTGAAGTTATTCTGCAGTTACATCAGAAGCAAAACCAAAGTAAAAGATGAAATACAATCCATTACGGGCGAGGGAATCACCTATTCACAAGAGAAGGATATTTGTGAAGCACTAAATAAGAGTTTCCAATCAGTTTTTACAGAAGAAAAAAATTTTGAGAGGGATTATGTGGAACATTCATACCCACACATACTACCAGATATACAAATATGAGAAAAAGAAATACAGGAGGAGTTAAGTAAATTAGACAAAGGAAAAGCAAATGGTCCTGATGATATTTCATGTTGGGTGCTACGTGAATGTGCAGAGGAGTTGAGTAAACCATTATCTTTAATTTTCAAGAAATCCTTGAGACAAGGTAAACTACCTGACATTTGGAAGAAAGCAAACATTGTTCCCTTATTCAAGAAAGGGAATAGACAAAATCCACTCAACTACCGACCAGTGTCACTAACCAGTGTTGTAAGCAAGGTATTAGAAATGCCTATAAGAAAAGCTTGGGTAAATCATCTAGAAGAACACAATATGATAAAAGAAAGACAGTTTGGTTTCAGAAAAGGAAAATCCTGTGTTACTAAGCTGTTGAGCTACTATGACAGAGTAACAGACACTTTACAGAAAAGAGAAGGATGGGTGGACAGTATCCATTTAGATTTCAAGAAAGCATTTGACAAACTACCACACCAAAGATTTTTATGGAAACTGTACCATCAAGGAGTAATCCGAGGCAAACTGTATTGTTGGATGCAAGATTTTCTCATAAAAAGAGAAATGAGAACAGTACTAAGGAGAAATTACTCATCATGGAGGAGTGACTAGCGGAGTTCCACAGGGCTCAGTGCAGGCACCAATCATGTTTTTAGTGTATATAAATGATATAGATAGTAACACTGGAAATGAAAGCTATCTAAATATGTTTGCAGATGATGGAAAAATACAAAGGAGAATTACTAACAAACTCTTGTAAAGACCTACAAGAAGAATTAAATAAACGTTATGAATGGAGTAATACATGGCAAATGGAATTCAATGTGGACAAGTGTCATGTAGTCAATTTGGTAAAAGTGGAAAAAGACCTGATTGGGAGTATAAGTTAGGAAATAAAACCCTACTCACATCAGAAAGAGAGAAGGACCTAGGTGTGATTATCAGTAACAGACTATCTCCGGCTGACCACATCAGTGAGAAGGTACGGAGCATGTATACACTGCTTGCAAATATGAGAATAGTGTTCACATACATAAATGAAGACGTGCTAAGAAAGATAATAACATCATTCATCAGACCAACCCTGGAGTATGCATCAGTAGTCTGGAGTCCTCATCTCAAAAAACACATAAACAAGATTGAAAAAGTTCAAAGGGCCGCTACAAGATGGGTACCAAGCTT
This sequence comes from Coenobita brevimanus, assembly GCF_032717465.1. NCBI lineage: Eukaryota > Metazoa > Arthropoda > Malacostraca > Decapoda > Coenobitidae > Coenobita > Coenobita brevimanus. The sequence goes on from NC_137046.1 coordinate 10,406,624, forward strand.
AAGGGACCTAAGCTACGAAGAAAGGCTAAAGAATCTGAATCTACCATCATTACAGGAGAGAAGGAAAAGAGGTGATATGATTATGCTATATAAATGCATATCAGGGAAGGAGAAAATAGACATAAATGATTACATAACCTATGGGGATGCATCAGCAAGAGGACACTGCAAAAAATTAATGCATAAAAAGAGAGGTGAGAAAGATGTAAGGAAATTTAGTTTCCCAAGTAGAGCAGTTGATCAGTTGAATGCACTACCGAATGAAAAAGTGTGTGCCAAAACTATTTACAAATTTAAGGATATGTACGATAAATATGGTTTAAGACACTGGACAGTACGAGCTTGACTCATTCCTGTAAAGATACAATTAAGGAAGAACAATTAGGTAAGAACACACACACACACACACACACACACACACACACACACACACACACACACACACACACACACACACACACACACACATTTATTTACCATACTTAAATCTGTCCTTCTATAGTAGAAGATGGCGGCAGCAATAGTCACTAACACAGTGTGTTTGTCAGTCTTTGGTGCTAACGTGTGTGCCTGTGCAGACCAATTCTGGATCCACATACTTTACAACACAGTCGGTATGTCAGGTCCGGGTTTAATGAGAGAAGTCTGTTTTGGTTATGCCTCTGTTGTCTACGTTCCTTTTTGGCCAGGTTCCAAGCTTCTTTGAAATGAATGGCTCGATTGCTGCAGAGGGCTCGCCATTGTTTTCTGTCAGAGGCATTGGTTTCAAGATCTTTTGGTATGATGTTGTATTTCTTCAGAGTTGTTCTTATATGATCTTCATATCATTTCCTCTGTCCCGGATTGCGACATCCTGCAGGGAGCTGGCCATACAGAATCTGACAGGGAAGGCAGTGGTCAGACATGCAGAACACGTTCCCAACGCATCTAAGATGTTTTTTTTTAGCTAAAGTGGTTTCTACTGTATACTGGTTGACTTTGCCCACTGGAGAATTTATGAGTGAGGGACTTTATCCTCCCATGAGAATCCTAGGATCCACTGTAAGTATTGGATGTGAAAAGACTCAAGATGTTTGATTTGACGGTGGTAAGTAGTCTAGGATTTAGCAACGTACAAAAGGGTGAATAGACATACAGTTGTATATACTGATACCCTCGTCTCAGTTCTCAAGTTGGTGTTTTCAAAGTCTCTGGATTTGAGACACCCAAAAGATGCTGATGCACTGTTCATTCGTGCATGGAACTCAGCATCAATGTTATGTTTATTTCTGAGCATGCTTCTGCTATGGGTAAAATTCTCAACCTGTTTTGCATTTTCATCATTTATCTGAAACGCAAGAAGCTCTGCTGCATTGTCTCTCTGAGAAAATATTATTTCTGTTTTATTGATATTTAGTCTCTTGTATCTGTTGGGCAACAAAGATCATATCACAGGTATTTCATTCTTTCCGAAATCCACATTGTGTTTCAAGAAGTGTTGACTCAGTCAAATGTTTTGTCGGTCTGAATAACTTTACCTTGACTAGTACTTAGCCAGCATTCACAAGGAGGGACATACGTCTGCTGCTGTTACAGTTTGAGTGGCCCCTTTTGTACTTGTAGATGGTTACAATATCAGAAGTAAGCCATTCAGATGGAATCAGTTTTTGGTTCCAGAACGTTTGTATGATATTATGGAGGCACTGGTGACGTAACTGGCCATCCTCTTTGATCAGTTCAAATTATGTAGTCAGGGCCAGGGCTTTTATTATTTTTTAGAGATAAGATGGCCCTATCAGTTTCTCCAAGTGTAGGCAGGACATCGAGATCTGCTGCTTGAGGAGCATTTAGGATGTTGTGAAGGATATTGTGCTTCACAAGGTTTCTTAAATTCAGTAAAGTATTTAAGTGACGTGCCCATTTTTCTATGATTGCTTGCATGTCTTTGTGGTAGGTGGGGGCGCTCACCATCCACTCACTCGATGTAGTGCAGCTCTCAGGTGTCTGCCCTTTCCTCTCCATCCATCTTTCCTTCATTCTTTCCTTGTCCTTCTGCCTACGGGTGACTTTACACTCCCTCTTCTGTCTTTCTTTCCTTCATTCTTTCCACTTCCTTCAGCCTGTGGGTGACTCTACACTGAGTGACAAGCCAAATGGTTTCCTGTGCACCAGGAAACCATTTACTACGCTGGGTGGTAATCATATAACCAAATTTTGGCGCCTAGTGGTTTAGTGGGTAGTTATTGCGCTCCAATCGGATTGAGCCGGTGAAGGTTTATATCCAAGGGGTGTTTGGGGTTGATTGCTCATGTAATGCCACTCAGGGATGAGTGAGGCTGGTCACTGTCATCTTAAATGTCGGGACCAACTGCCTAGCCCCGGGCTCCTACGCTCCTCGTGGGGCAATGTAGGATTGAATGATGGATGGATGGATGGCTTGCATGTCTTTCATGTGCACTCCTTCGGCTGACTGAGCAGGGTATATGTTATGTTTGGTTGGCCCATAGATGGTTTTAACTGACTTGTCAGACCCATGTTGGTTGTTAATATCAGCCAGTTCTTGCAGCTCTTTTGCTTGCTCAGTCCACCATTTGTTCTTCACGTCATGCAGTTTTCTCTGCGTTTCATGTCTGAGATTCTTGAACTGAATTTTGGATTAAGTAGCTAGGATGAGCCAACCAGTTGTTATGTGCTCTATTCTTCATTGCAAGAAAGTCACGTATGCCTCAGCATTTTTCATCCAATTAGTCTTTACAACGGCGAGTGAAGCCTTGGGTATCTTCTGGAGTACTTTGGAGCAGTGTCTTAACCCGTGGATTGCGATTCACAGCTCAGGCTGGGTAGCATCACGTTTCAAGCCACAGCTCAGGCTGTGCTGGCCGTGCATTATCGTAAACAACTCGACCCCTACGCAAACTTACGCATTGTGCTATACAAAGACGGAGAGAGAGAGAGAGAGAGAGAGAGAGAGAGAGAGAGAGAGATTTTCCTTTCACCAGATGATGCCTTGGATGTTTATCTTCAAGTTTATAATACACAAAAAGATTTTTTTTTTCACTACTCCAGTACGCAAACATGCATGGCCCTACACAAAGACGGAGAGAGAGAAAGATTATTTTCTTTTCACCAGATGATGCCCTGGCTGTTTATCTTCAAGTACTATATTTTTTCCCTTCATTTTTTGTACACCACGGGGTGGGATAGAGAAAAAAAGGTAATCGAGCAATCCATGAGTTAATGTTCCTCCACTCTGCATCTAGGTTTGGTGCATTGTTGTTTGAATCGGGTGGTGGACATTGAGAGAGCTTCTCTGTAATAATACTGAGGAAAGTGTCACAAGTTGCCACATCCTTTAAAGTACTATAGTTTAGTTTCTTGGTTGTTGAGCAGCAATGCATTTGTAGGCATACGTTGAGCACTCAGCACTTCTCATAACGTGGGTTATAAAAACTTTTCTTTGATCTTGCTGCCTTAGAATGAAGTAGTTAGTTAGGTGCCAATGTCTAGATTGTGGCTGCATTCACGTGGTCTTGTGTTTATTCTTAAGTTGAAAAATGGTTACAATATCAGAAGTAAGCCATTCAGATGGAATCAGTTTTTGGTTCCAGAACGTTTGTATGATATTATGGAGGCACTGGTGACGTAACTGGCCATCCTCTTTGATCAGTTACCAACACTATGGTAGCCTATAATGCCTTGCTCAAGGTGATTATCTTTTCCTACACCGGCATTAAAATCTCCAAACAGGATCAGTTTGTCATTAGGTCGTACTGAGCGAATGGTAGCATCCAAAGAGTCATAAAAGAGATCTTTGGTGTCCTCAGAATCAAGCATTGGAGGCATAGGCACTGATGAGGATTGCATAATGGCCTTTTGAGAGTTGTATGCACCAAGACATCAGCCTCTCTGATATACCCATAGGTGTTTCTTGGATATTGTGTAGTAGGTTGCTTTGGACTGCAAAGCCAATATCATTATTTCCTTTTACATTGTCTGGGGATCCCCTCCAGAAATAAATATAGACATCGCCTGCTTCTATTAGATTGTCCTCTCCTGAAAGGCGAGTCTCAGACATGGCAGCAATGTCAGTATTATATGTTTTGAGTTCATGAGCAATACAGGCAGTTTTACAGCATGGTTGTGTTTCGTGGTCGATATCAAGCAAGGTATAATCCAGGTAGCAAGGGTCAGAGGGATCCTTTTGGTTTTCTGACTGGAATGTGGGATGCCTTGGCAGATGTGGTTATCTGCCCAACTGATGTGGAGAAACAAATATTTAGGTTACCTTTTCTAAACTCCTCCCCGTAAGAAGTAAACAGTTGAGTGTCCATATCCGGCTACTTAGTCACACTGGATGCTGCCGAAGGTATGAATTGCCCCTATGCCATCATGCCAGCAACCACTGGGCCAATACCACCTATGTGCAGGACTCGAGGTACTGACTTCCAGCACCATCCATGACCTGTAACTGTGACTCGATCCTGTCACCATAAGTCTTTTGATATTGTTGATAGGATAAAATGGGAGGTTAGTATAGCAGTGGCCTTAGGCAATGAATGGGTTTGGTGTGATGGTGAGGGTATGCAGTCCTTACTACCACATGAATTGGCTCTTCACAGCCTGTGATGATGGCATGAAGATTCTCGACGATCATCCACTGAGCGGGGTTACAGGAATCTGCCAGGAGATCTGGATTTTTTGGGGGGGTTTACTCCCATAGCCTTAGCCCATCCAAGGGCAATCTACAAGGCAGTGGACCTGGGAGCACTTAGACTGACCCCTCACTGATGGCCCCTCTGGCATGAGTAATGCTGTCCTGCTGAGTCCAGGGGGGGGGGGATATCCCCTCCCGCTTTTTAGGCCCACCAGATTTACGGTGCATGCAATCCCCCCACCACAACAAGGTGGTTACACACACACACACACACACACACACACACACACACACACACACACACACACACACACACACACACACACACACACACACACACACAATTTGTTTCATGCCTGAAGGTGAAAATGAGGAAGCAAGGTTCAGCGTAGCATCAAGCCAATTAAAACAACCAATTGAAAAAATTCATCACCCCAAGCCATACAAGCATTCTGAGGTGCCTCATCATGGTACAATTTTCCTACAATAAAAGTTTTGAATGTAACATCCTTGAACAATAAACTAGATGAACAGATCACAGTGACTGCCAGTACACGTCTTGGTATTGTTGCCATCTCACGGACATGGCAAATTCTGATGGACACCATGCACGTCCAAAACTACAATTTATTTCATAATCTACGCACAACACAGAAAAGTGTTGTTTGTTTGGAACACTGCATTTTACCCATCCCCTTTGAATATTACAGTTCAACTGACTTGGAGGTTTTGTGAGTAGGTGTAACCTTGCGACACCACCCTTGCCTTGCCTCCTTAATTATATGCTGCATGGTATATCACCCACACCGTGCTCCCACCAAGGATCTTTTGCTACACCACCTGATTAACACTACAGACCAACTTAAATTTAGGTACCCCTCCTCAAAACTCATTATTTGAGGAGACTTCAGTATATTAGACACCTCAGATCTTCAGGCTCAGTTTAATCTTACACAGGTCGTTCATTTTTCCACGTATGAGGATAACATACTTGGCCTAATTCTTATGGACCTTGCAGATTGGTACCTCCCATCATTTGGATGCAGCAGGCATGCATCCATACTCTGGTCTCTAGGACCCACAGCGTCCCAGGTGCATAAAACTATAATACGAACCTACAGACCACTACGCTAATCATCCATCCGGCTGTTTGGAGAGTGAGATCACTCATTATCCTTGGACAGAAGTTTTAGCCATGAACGATGTTGAACTGAAGTAGCAAAATCGCCATTCATCCCTTATCACAGCCTGCCACCACTTCTTCCCAGAGAAGACCCTTACGATCTACACCAGTGATGATCCCTTGATCACGTCACGTATCAAATGGTTCATGTACCAATGTAAACAAGCATATCAAAACATTAATCTAGTACTCTATCGGTCTTTGGACAATGCAGTCATCCGTGAAACTAGGCTGACAAAGAAGTTTCTATGCCAGTAAGATAAAAACACTTAAAAACACTAATGTAAGCCAATGGTATGGATGAACCAGAGATCTGTGGCCTGAACAGTCGTTCATGTTTTTTTCCCCTGTACAAACAGTCTAATCATCCCAGATGCAGCTGAACTCTTTAACACCCATTTTGCTTCTGTTTGCCAGTGCCTCCCCATACTGGACCCCACCCTTCTTCCCGCCTCCATTGCAGCTCCTGCACCTCACCCACTTGACGAAGAACTCGAAGTTAACAAAAAGCTGAAGACCTACCAGAACTTAAGAACAGACACCACTGGATCAACCAGTGAATCTATTGAATGAGTTTGCACCAGAACTCTCTAAACCACTATGCTCCATCATCAATGCTTCCATTCAGCAGTGCACATCACCATCCACTTGGAAGAAATCCTAAGACACAGCCATACCCAAAGTTACTAACCCATCCAGTTTCAACAATCCAATCACCATCCCCTTTACACCCAGTCTATTTTATGAGAGTTTTCTTGCTGAATGGATTTATGAAGATATCACAAAACATAGTTACGCAGCAACTGGGCAATGCTAAAACATCTACCATCCATTACTTAATCTGCCGGCTAGACTTTATTTACATCAGCTTAGAAAATTGGAAAACTTCCACTTTCATTGACTTCACAAAAGCATTTGATCTCCTTAACCACACCACAATAGTCATCAAAAGCAATGAAAACTGGTGTCAGTGCAAGTCTCATTCCCTGGCTTGCCGACTTTTTGAATGGCAGGGAACAAGCTGTTCGTCCCAGTGGGTTTACTTCAGTTTCCATTCCATCACCTGTGGTGTGCCATAAGGGACCAGGATGGGACCATTCTGTTTCCTTATCCTAATCAAAGATGCCTTCACTGACACCAGCCTTCGATGGAGATATGTTGACGACTCTACCATCACCATGGCAGTCAATAACACCAACCCCATCCCAGACTACCTCACTTTGCAGCAAAATTTCAACAGTCTCCTGGAATGAACACTTTAAAATATTGTCAGCATCAACTGCCACAAGACTGTCATCATGGAGATTGACTTGGCCACTATTCCCACCCCACTCCCTCCCTTAATCAGGACGACCACTTCTTTGAGCTTGTCCAGACCATCAAGCCTCTCGGCATCACTATGAACAGCAAACTATGCTGGTACCGACTCAGCTTTCATCCTTCAATCTGCCTCTTTCAAGCTCAGCATGTTGCAACATTTACATCTCTTTCGTACTTCCAAAACTGACACATACCTTACCAGTATGGTCACCAAGTCTTACTGCAACACAGAAACAAAGATTACAGTCCATCTAAAAGTGTGCTGCAAAGATAATTCTAGGCCAAGCATGTTAACTATGCCACAAGATGCCACCTCACTTCAAACTTTCAGCTTAACCATCTCTGAAGCCCATGAAGCATACCTCCACCAGTTTGGACTCGAAATCTTGCACCACTCGCATAACCGCAACTTGTTCGATTCCCCTGCCCCAACACCACCTCACACCATCCCTACCAGCAACAAGTCACTACCACTTGGATCAAAAGCTGATTTATTTTTATTTCTCAAGTAAACCTAGTTATTATCACTTTTTCCGTAAATTAGGCTGTTACATTTAATTTTGAGGCAGTGCTCACCTTTTACTAATATTACTTTTTAACTCTTCCATATATCATTTCAGCCATAGGGCTGCCTTGCCTTCATAAACCATAAATTATTATTATCATCATCATGATGGAGGCGCCCATCATCCACCCACTTAGTGTAGTGGTTCTTTGTTTTTTAGGGTAACTCTACACTAAGTGGCAAGCCAAATGTTTTCCTGTAAATCAGGAAAGCATTTACAACGCCGAGTGGTAACCTTATAACCATCCAACACATGTTCCAATGTGACAACAAATGGGTTGGCGGAGGGTTAGTGCCCCTCTCCGGAAAACTAACTAATAATACGAACAAGAAGCCTCGGATCAGGACTGACCAAAAGGTGACGACTAAGGACCAAACAAAGGACATGGTGCGGATAGCTACATGGAATGTAAAGGGTGTGAATGATGACGTGAAAGAGTGAGATTGTCCAGGTGCTTGAGGGTGCGAAAGTGGATGTATGTGTTGTTACATAGCCTATGATTTCATCATCCTTTGTGTAATTTTAACGCACAGTATGCTGCATGTTTGATCACGAGCGTGTTCTGCCTCAGTCCCCCCCTTCTACCGTTATAGTAGAGTAAGTCGTCCTTTCTGTTGTTCAGAGCAGGACTGTCAGCTCTTTGTCCCCTATGGCTTCATTTGCGCGTCCTTCTTACAAGTTGTATCAAGCTCTGCTGGCCCCTATATAATGAGCTCAGTCTCTGCATTATTGCCACTTAGATCTACTCCTCATTTTGTTCACATCTCTGTCCTCCCCTGTACAGTTATTATTGTGAGTGCTCAGGAAGTCTCCAACCATCTAGCAGCTGTGTAATTTGAGTATAAGTGTTGCTGCATTTTTTCTTGTACTGTGTAGCGTAAGGTGTTAATTCGTAGGCCTAGTGAGGCTTTTGTAATTTATGTAAGGTTCTTGTTGTCAGCCATCATTAATAATATTTTGTATCTGTAATAATATATCTGGCATTCACTGAGTATTATCTGGTATTCCATTTTAACAGGGCTGACTTAGATAAATTTACTCATGCTAATTTCGTGTTAATAGAGGCTATTGCAGTTAACCATATATTTAACCTGTTTTTTGCCATTACATTATCCTTATGAGTCCTGAATGTTTTGTTGCTAGTTTGAGCATTAAACTTTAACTTGTAATTTTACCTAACTCTTTTGTTTTGAACCTGGAACTTTGCGGGACAGTGATGATTTTTAGTATTCTCACTTAAAGTGTACATTATCTTTCTCTCTTCCGTAACATAAATTTGGCGACCTCTTATCAGGATATTCAGGATATTATCATAAGGATATTGCTTGATATTTTATGACTGTGATTTATTCATGATGTCTACTATTACTACACTTGATGAAGCCAAAGATTTTTTGTCAAATGTGCAAACAGTGTGTGATGTAGAAAACAGAACAAAGAATGAACTTAAGCTTGTTGCTTAACAATTGGGAATTGCAGTTCACTCTCATCATTCTAAAGATCAAATTGTTGGCATGATTAATAAAAGCTTGTTTAATGTAACTCCTCCAAATGAGCAAACGCAGATTGAATTAGCTAAGTTAAAGCTAGCTCTGCAGGAGGCTCGTGCTAAAGAAGCTGAATTTCAGGCAAATGCTAAGCAGGCGGAGTCTCAGGCTCGTATTCAGGAGGCTGAATTTCAGGCAAAGGCTAAGGAGGCGGAGTCTCAGGCTCGTATTCAGGAGGCACAGATACAGGCACAAGTTGAACTTGCCAGGATTCAGGCAGACCATGAGTATCGCATGAAACAAGGTGGAACTGGATCATCTAGCTCTGATGATTTTGATGTGGCTAAAAATGTTAAACTTGTCCCTCTTTTTAATGAATCTGATTTAACAAAGTTTTTCAGTTGTTTGAGAGGGTAGCTACAGGTTTTAATTGGCCCAAAAAGTATTGGCCAGTACCCCTTCAAACTGTTCTCACCGGTAAAGCTCAAGTAACTTATGCATCTTTGCCTCAGGATCAATCTGATAATTATGATGTAGTTAAGAGCTTGATTCTTAAGGCCTATGAGCTTGTTCTTGAAGCCTATAGAGTAAAATTTAGGACAACTTATAAGCAAGATAAGCAATCCCATGTTGAGTATGCAAAAATCAAAGAAGATCTGTTAGAGCAGTGGTTAAATTCTAAGAATGTGGATTCTGATTTTGGTAAATTTAAGCAGATGATTTTGCTGGAGGACTTCAAGAGGTGTATTTATAAAGATGTAAGCCTATATCTTGATGACAGAAGAATAGATAATTTGTCTGATGCTGCAGTTTTAGCTGATGAATATGTTTTCACTCACAAAAGATATTCTAGAGAAAAAGGGAAAGCTGAGAGTAAGTACGTTGCCTCTACTCAGAGTGCAGGTAACAGGAAAGAGAATAAAGATGATGTTTCTCAGGAAGTAAATACCAGCTTCACCTCTTGATTTCAGAAAAGTAAATGTACTTATTGTAGTAAGCTTGGTCATACTACGGAGAAATGTTTCAGGAGACAGCGTGATGTGAACAAAAAGGAGTCTTTAAATATTCAGTCAATTGGTCTAGTGTCCACTCTTGAGAGTTCCCATAATTCTTTAACTGAGTTAACTGAACCTGCTTTGAGGGGTAACTTAAATTCTCATGATGGAGCTCCTCTTTTGAGCAGTAACGTGGGTGACACTCTCAAGAGTTCATGTGCTAATTTCCTGTCTGATGGTTTTGTCAGTCCTCTGGACAGTAATGACAGGAAATCAGTTAAAATATATCGTGATACAGGTGCTTGCCAATTCCTTATGCTGACCAGTGTTCTAGGCTCTAATGTTAATTCCTCTGATGAAACTGTAATCTTACAAGGTGTAGGGAATAATTACTTCTCTGTCCCTCTGTGCAGAGTGAATTTAGAGTCTGGTTTTGTTAATGGTTCCGTTATGGTTGGGTTGGTTGAGACACTCCCAATGTCAGGTGTAACTTTCTTACTTGGAAATGATATTGGTGGAAGTCAAGTGTGTCCAGCTCCTCAGTTGTCTAGTGAGCCAGTGGCTGCGACCCAGGATTGTGATGTCCCTGATGTGTTCCCTGCATGTGCTGTCACTAGGGCTAAGTCTAAAGTTACTGGTGATTTAGAGGAAAATGATGATGATGATGTTATCCTAGCTGACACTTTTCTTGCTAATTTGGACCACTCACCAGATGAGGCAGTACCCCGTAGTGTTGATAATTTGTCTCGTCAAGAGTTGGTTGAGTTGCAGGTTGCTGACCCTGAGTTGAAAGGTCTAGCTAACTCTGCTTACAGTGAGGAAGAGTCAGCTGGTGCTTCTACTTGTTATTATATAAAGTCAGGAGTACTTATGAGGAAGTGGAGACCTCCAACAGCATCAGCCGACTGTGAGTGGGAGGTTGTACATTAAGTTGTCATCCCTCGTGTTTGTAGGCAGGATATCATTAGAGTGGCTCATGATTCCAGTTTGGCAGGACACCTTGGAGTTAGGAAGACTGTGGCACGCATTTTGAAAAACTTCTACTGGCCAGGTATCTTCAGGGATGTTTCCTGGTATTGTAAGTCTTGTCACACCTGTCAAGTTGTGGGGAAGTGTAATCAGACCGAAAAGGTTGCACCTCTAGTTCCCATTCCTCCTTTTGAGGCGCCATTCACCCGTGTGTTGGTGGATATTGTGGGCCCTCTTCCTAAGACTTCTTCAGGATTTTCTTATGTCTTGACCCTGATTGATATGGCTACTCGTTATCCTGAAGCCATTCCACTTAGAAATATCTCAGCAAAGAACGTGGTTAAGGAAATGCTAGGGTTCTTCACAAAGTTTGGTCTGCCCAAGGAGGTACAGTCAGACTGGGGAAGTAATTTCATGTCAAACGTTTTCAAGCAGTCTCTGAAAGAGTTGGACATCACCCAGATCACGTCTTCAGCTTACCATCCCCAGACCCAAGGAGCGTTGGAGAGATATCATCAAACACTCAAATCGATGCTCAAGAAATACTGTTTGGAACATCAGAAAGACTGGGATAAAGGTCTTCCATTCGTTGTGTTTGCCGCAAGAGAATCTCCAAATGAATCACTGGGCTTCTCACCTTTTGAACTACTGTTTGGCCATGAAGTAAGAGGACCCCTTAAGCTACTCAAGGAATGCTGGCTGTCGGAGGAAGATGACGTCAACCTGCTGGAGTATGTGATGAAGTTCAAAGAACGGCTGTCCACTGCTTTACAGCTGGCGAGAAAGAATCTAGGAGCTGCTCAGGAGAAGATGAAGACTTATTATGATAAGAAGTCCAGGTTACGCCACTTTCAGCCAGGAGATTAGGTTTTGATTCTGCTACCGGTGCATGGGCAACCTCTTCAAGCCAAGTTTAGTGGTCCTTATTTCGTGGAGAAGAAACTCAGTGATGTCAACTATGTCATCGCCACACCAGATCGTAGAAAGAACAAGCAACTTTGTCACATCAACATGCTAAAGTTATATCACAGGCGGGACGAAAATGATCCAGTCTGCACTGTAGCTGTTCCACCCGAGTCTGCAAGTGAAGCTCTCCCATGCAGTATGAGCCTGAGTGATAGTTTGGGGAAGAATCCTGATATCATGAATGATCTCCAGACTAAGCTTTCTCATCTACCTCCCGAGGAAAGGCAGGAGTTTTCGGCATTACTGCAGGAGTACCCGCAAGTGTTCCGTGCCACTCCAGGAAGAACCACTGTGTTGATGCATGATGTCAATGTTGGAGACGCAAAGCCAATGAAATTGCCTCCTTACTGTGTGAACCCAGTGAAAGTTCCTCTCATCCAGAAGGAGCTTGGCTACCTGTTGGACCACAAGATGATTGAGCCCTGTCAGAGCGAGTGGAGTTCTCGTGTCATTCTGGTCCCTAAGCCGGGTGGGTTACAGCGGCTTTGATCGACTACAGACGTGTTAATCAGATAACCAAAACAGACACTTACCTTCTCCCTCGTGTGGAAGATTGCATAGACAAGATCAGAAAGGCTTGGTACATAAGTAAGTTTGATTTGTTAAAGGGATACTGGCAAGTACCTATGACTGAACGTGCTAGGGAGATCTCATGTTTTGTAACACTAGGAAAGACTTTTGCATGTTCTGTAATGCAATATGGTATGAAGAATGCACCAGCCACATTTCAGAAGCTCATGAATGTTGTAACAGAGGGTTTGGCAGGGTGTGTTGTTTATATTGACGATGTATTAATCTTCAGTGACAACTGGAAAGATCACCTATGCCATGTCAGTAAATTTCTTGAGCGTTTGGTTCAGGCTAATCTTGTAGCTAATTTATCAAAGTGTGAGTTTGGTCAAGCTAAAGTTCAGTACCTTGGGTATGTAATTGGTGATGGACATGTTGCACCACCAGGAGCTAAGGTTCACGTTATAAGTGATCTTCCCAGACCTAAAAGTAGGAAAGAGCTACAAAGATTTTTGGGAATGGTAGGTTATTACAGGAGATTTGTTCTTAACTTTTCTATTCTTCTATCACCACTTACAGACCTACTGAAAAAGGGAGTTAAATTTGTCTGGACCGATAACTGTGAATCCCCTTTCAACAAACTTAAAGCTATCCTATTAAGTCAGCCAGTGCTCGCTACTCCAAATTTTGCTAAGCCTTTTAAGATGTCTGTTGATGCAAGTGATACAGGAGCTGGGGCTGTTTTACTGCAAGAGGATGATCAGGGTATTGAACACCCTGTATCTTATTACAGTAAGAAGTTCACTCCACCTCAAAAGAACTACTCAACTATTGAGAAAGAGCTTTTGGCCTTGATTTTGGGTTTACAGCATTTTTCATTTTATTTGTGTTCTGGTTTCGACCCCATAGTCATTTATACCGATCAAAACCCACTGAAATTCCTTAGTAAGTTTAAAGATAAAAATCAGAGATTGACAAGATGGAGTCTACTTCTTCAGGAGTATTCATTAGACATACAACATGTCAAGGGGAAAGAAAATGTTATTGCAGATTGCTTATCTAGACTTTAGACAGATTGTTTTAGAGTAATAAGAAATTTCCTTTGTAAATTTCTTTTTATTTGTGGGGAGGTGTTACATAGCCTATGATTTCATCATCCTTTGTGTAATCTTAACGCACAGTATGCTGCATGTTTGATCACGAGCGTGTTCTGCCTCATTCCCCCCTTCTACCTTTATAGTAGAGTAAGTCGTCCTTTCTGTTGTTCAGAGTAGGATTGTCAGCTCTTTGTCCCCTATGGCTTCATTTGCGCATCCTTCTTACAAGTTGTATCAAGCTCTGCTGGCCCCTATATAATGAGCTCAGTCTCTGCATTATTACCACATAGATCTGCTCCTCATTTTGTTCACATCTCTGTCCTCCCCTGTGCAGTTGTTATTGTGAGTGCTCAGGAAGTCTCCAGCCATCTAGCAGCTGTGTGTAATTTGAGTATAACTGTTGTTACATTTTTTCTTGTACTGTGTAGCGTGGGGTTAATTCTTGGGCCTACTAAGGTTTTTGTGATTTATGTAGGGTTCTTGTTGTCAGCCATCATTAATAATATTTTGTATCTGTAATAATATATCTTGCATTATACTGAGTATTATCTGGTATCTCATTTTAACAGGACTGACTTAGATAAATTTACACTTGCTATTTTCGTGTTAATAGAGGCTATTGCAGTTAACCATATATTTAACCTGTTTTTTGCCATTACATTATCCTTATGAGTCCTGAATGTTTTGTTGTTAGTTTGAGCATTAAACTTTAATTAGTAATTTTACCTAACTCTTTTATTTTGAACCTGGACCTTTACGGGACAGTAGTGATTATTAGTATTCTCACTTTACATTATCTTTCTCTGCTCCGTAACAATATATATATATATATATATATATATATATATATATATATATATATATATATATATATATATATATATATATATATATTGTTACGGAACAGAGAAAGATAATGTACACTTTAAGTGAGAATTCTAAAAGTCACTACTGTCCCGTAAAGTTCCAGGTTCAAAACAAAAGAGTTAGGTAAAATTACAAGTTAAAGTTTAATGCTCAAACTAACAACAAAACATTCAGGACTCATAATGATAATGTAATGGCAAAAAACAGGTTAAATATATGGTTAACTGCAATAGCCTCTATTAACACAAAATTAGCAAGAGTAAATTTATCTAAGTCAGACCTGTTAAAATGAGGTACCAGATAATACTCAGTGAATGCAAGATATATTATTACAGATACAAAATATTATTAATGATGGCTGACAACAGGAACCTTACATAAATTACAAAAACCTTACTAGGCCTAAGAATAAACCTTATGCTACACAGTACAAGAAAAAATGCAACGACAGTTATACTCAAATTACACACAGCTGCTACATGGTTGGAGACTTCCTGAGAAACTCACAATAATAATAACTGTACAGGGGAGGACAGAGATGTGAACAAAATGAGGAGTAGATCTAAGTGGCAATAATGCAGAGACTGAGCTCATTATATAGGGGCCAGCAGAGCTTGATACAACTTGTAAGAAGGACGCGCAAATGAAGCCATGGGGACAAAGAGTTGACAATCCCGCTCTGAACAACAGAAAGGACGACTTACTTTACTATAACGGTAGAAGGGGGGGACTGAGGCAGAACAAGCTCGTGATCAAACATGCAGCATACTGTGCGTTAAAATTACACAAAGGATGATGAAATCATAGGCTATGTAACACCTCCCCACAAAGAAAAAGAAATTTACAAAGGAAATTTCTTATTACTCTAAAACAATCTGTCTAAAGTCTAGATAAGCAATCTGCAATAACATTTTCTTTCCTAGTGTTACAAAACATGAGATCTCCCTAGCACGTTCAGTCATAGGTACTTGCCAGTATCCCTTTAACAAATCAAACTTACTTATGTACCTAGCCTTTCCGATCTTGTCTATGCAATCTTCCACGCGAGGGAGAGGGTAAGTGTCTGTTTTGGTTATCTGATTAACACGTCTGTAGTCGATGCAAAGCCACTGTGACCCACCCGGCTTAGGGACCAGAGTGACAGGAGAACTCCACTCGCTCTGACAGGGCTCAATCATCTTGTGGTCCAACAGGTAGCCAAGCTCCTTCTGGATGAGAGGAACTTTCATTGGGTTCACACGGTAAGGAGGCAATTTAATTGGCTTTGCGTCTCCAACATCGACATCATGCATCAACATGAGATTGAGGAAGTAGGTGCCCAGTAATTTTTGATGCGAGATCAGACAGGCTGCTGGAAGTGGTAGGTTATAGGCAGCTTCAAAAGACTTTCCAGAGGCTGTGGGGAGTTACAGGACACTTTGCTGGGCTCGGGGAACTGGTGGGTGTCGAGATGCAGCAGGAAGGAAAGTAAGAGATCCTAGCTGTGTGTGTGGCCGACACTGGGGAACTCTGCATCTTGGGTGTGGACTCCCTGGTGTCCCCTGGCTGCCTGCTTGACTTTCATTCGATGCAGATGCGGCTAGAATGAAGAAGTGTTCTGCTGAGGGCTGTGGAATATGGAAGACTACTAGTGACGACCAGACAGACTACAGTTATCCCCGACGATCAGTGATGCTGCTGCCCTTCAAGATCCACAACATGGTGTACAGTGCCTTGGGATTGGTGGAGCATAGGAACCATGGCATGATAGAGGAGTGAGTAATGGTTGGCAGGAGCATAGCTGACCCTATAAAAGAAGAAGTACTCGTTGTCATTGCCAACTCTTTACTTCATCACTGGAGGTTTGACAGGCAGCTGAATCGTGGTCGGGATGAAGAGCCAAGAAGGCTTGGTGAGAGACAAGCTTGGCAATGGGTAGGCTAGATGGCAGACAGACTTGATGAGTGACAAATTTGGTGACAGACAGGCCAGATGACAAGGTCAATGACAGATGGGTTCAATGACAGACAGGCTCGTTGACGGATGGGCTCGATGACAGACAGGTTGTGTGCTAGACTGGTTCGATGAGAGACATTCTATGACAGCCAGGCTTGGCGACAGATGGCAGACAGTCGGTTTACAAGGAACTGGATTTGACGGTAGTCAGACTTGAAATATGGCATGTTCTTGACTTTGCTGCCACTAAAATGTGAGATGTATTCATAAAACCCGTAGATTTATCATCAAGATTTCAGGTTATTCTTAAAGAGACCGTATTGCCACTGGATGCTTTATTAGGAGCAAGTCTAGTTGATCTCTATCTCTCATGCAATCATTCAGGGTAAAAGCAAGAGAGTTTCCTTTGTGTGTGTTGCCCAATGTCATGACAACACTTTGTATGCATAGGACAATCTCCTCAGCAGATCTGGTAGGAAGACAGTCAGCCACTGCCAATTCATGACACACTAGCAGGGTCTGAGTCATGACGAATAGACAACAAACATCCTCTTGCTTCCACTAGTATTTCGATGTAAAACCCACATGATCGCAATGTTGGCATATGAAAACAAAATATATTACGGAGGGTATAAGAAATACATCAAGTTTCAGCCACTCTGTGATGTTTGGTGTGTTACCAGGAGGCGGGACGGGGACCCAACTATTTGTGCAACCCATTATCAATCTGCCAGATTTTTGTAAATGGTTATCTGCTGACAGGTACTGGATGACACTATCAAGGAACCAGAGAAATTGACCTCAGAAGTTTCGTTGAAATTCATAGGCTCATTTTCCTTTCTTCCTGATCATTTAATTTTTGGGAGGGAGACTGACCCGCCCAAGAATCGCTGAGGGGTCACGCTTCCCAATTATTATGTTACGGATGAGAGACCATTGTTCAACATGTACTTAGATATCGAAGCTATATCTGCTTCCACTATTTCTGAGAATTTTAGATTTGGTGAGGAAGAGTGCTTTGTCTGGCAGTGGACTGAAGGCTGGTGATCTTGATGAGGGCTGTCTCATTTTGGACTGGTGTCATGGTATCTCCTTTTAAAATTATCAGTTGTAATAACCAACTAATTTCATTAACAACTGTCTTCATGAAAAATTTTCTCTAAGAACTCTCTCCATTTAGAATAATCTCTGGTAAAGTGAATACGTAAGTGAATACATAAATCATGTGTTACAAAACATGAGATCTCCCTAGCACGTTCAGTCATAGGTACTTGCCAGTATCCCTTTAACAAATCAAACTTACTTATGTACCTAGCCTTTCCGATCTTGTCTATGCAATCTTCCACGCGAGGGAGAGGGTAAGTGTCTGTTTTGGTTATCTGATTAACACGTCTGTAGTCGATGCACAGCCGCTGTGACCCACCCGGCTTAGGGACCAGAGTGACAGGAGAACTCCACTCGCTCTGACAGGGCTTAATCATCTTGTGGTCCAACAGGTAGCCAAGCTCCTTCTGGATGAGAGAAACTTTCACTGGGTTCACTCGGTAAGGAGGCAATTTAATTGCCTTTGCGTCTCCAACATCGACCTCATGCATCAACACAGAGGTTCTTCCTGGAGTGGCACGGAACACTTGCGGGTACTCCTGCAGTAATGCCGAAAATTCCTGCCTTTCCTCGGGAGGTAGATGAGAAAGCTTAGTCTGGAGATCATTCATGATATCAGGATTCTTCCCCAAACTATCACTCAGGCTCATACTGCATGGGAGAGCTTCACTTGCAGACTCGGGTGGAACAGCTACAGTGCAGACTGGATTATTTTCGTCCCGCCTGTGATATAACTTTAGCATGTTGATGTGACAAAGTTGCTTGTTCTTTCTATGATCTGGTGTGGCGATGATATAGTTGACATCACTGAGTTTCTTCTCCACGAAATAAGGACCACTAAACTTGGCTTGAAGAGGTTGCCCATGCACTGGTAGCAGAATCAAAACCTGATCTCCTGGCTGAAAGTGGCGTAACCTGGACTTCTTATCATACCAAGTCTTCATCTTCTCCTGAGCAGCTCCTAAATTCTCTCTCGCCAGCTGTAAAGCAGTGGACAGCCGTTCTTTGAACTTCATCACATACTCCAGCAGGTTGACGTCATCTTCCTCCGACAGCCAGCATTCCTTGAGTAGCTTAAGGGGTCCTCTTACTTCGTGGCCAAACAGTAGTTCAAAAGGTGAGAAGCCCAGTGATTCATTTGGAGGTTCTCTTGCAGCAACCACAACGAATGGAAGACCTTTATCCCAGTCTTTCTGATGTTCCAAACGGTATTTCCTGAGCATCGATTTGAGTGTTTGATGATATCTCTCCAACGCTCCTTGGGTCTGGGGATGGTAAGCTGAAGACGTGATCTGGGTGATGCCCAACTCTTTCAGAGACTGCTTGAAAACGTTTGACATGAAATTACTTCCCCGGTCAGACTGTACCTCCTTGGGCAGACCAAACTTTGTGAAGAACCCTAGCATTTCCTTAACCACGTTCTTTGCTGAGATATTTCTAAGTGGAATGGCTTCAGGATAACGAGTAGCCATATCAATCAGGGTCAAGACATAAGAAAATCCTGAAGAAGTCTTAGGAAGAGGGCCCACAATATCCACCAACACACGGGTGAAAGGCGCCTCAAAAGGAGGAATGGGAACTAGAGGTGCAACCTTTTCGGTCTGATTACACTTCCCCACAACTTGACAGGTGTGACAAGACTTACAATACCAGGAAACATCCCTGAAGATACCTGGCCAGTAGAAGTGTTTCAAAATGTGTGCCACAGTCTTCCTCACTTCAAGGTGTCCTGCCAAACTGGAATCATGAGCCACTCTAATGATATCCTGCCTACAAACACGAGGGATGACAACTTGATGTACAACCTCCCATTCACAGTCGGCTGATGCTGTTGGGGGTCTCCACTTCCTCATAAGTACTCCTGACTTTATATAATAACAAGGAGAAGCACCAGCTGACTCTTCCTCACTGTAAGCAGAGTTAGCTAGACCTTTCAGCTCAGGGTCAGCAACCTGCAACTCAACCAACTCTTGACGAGACAAATTATCAACACTACGGGGTACTGCCTCATCTGGTGAGTGGTCCAAATTAGCAAGAAAAGTGTCAGCTAGGATAACATCATCATCATCATTTTCCTCTAAATCACCAGTAACTTTAGACTTAGCCCTAGTGACAGCACATGCAGGGAACACATCAGGGACATCACAATCCTGGGACGCAGCCACTGGCTCACTAGACAACTGAGGAGCTGGACACACTTGACTTCCACCAATATCATTTCCAAGTAAGAAAGTTACACCTGACATTGGGAGTGTCTCAACCAACCCAACCATAACGGAACCATTAACAAAACCAGACTCTAAATTCACTCTGCACAGAGGGACAGAGAAGTAATTATTCCCTACACCTTGTAAGATTACAGTTTCATCAGAGGAATTAACATTAGAGCCTAGAACACTGGTCAGCATAAGGAATTGGCAAGCACCTGTATCACGATATATTTTAACTGATTTCCTGTCATTACTGTCCAGAGGACTGACAAAACCATCAGACAGGAAATTAGCACATGAACTCTTGAGAGTGTCACCCACGTTACTGCTCAAAAGAGGAGCTCCATCATGAGAATTTAAGTTACCCCTCAAAGCAGGTTCAGTTAACTCAGTTAAAGAATTATGGGAACTCTCAAGAGTGGACACTAGACCAATTGACTGAATATTTAAAGACTCCTTTTTGTTCACATCACGCTGTCTCCTGAAACATCTCTCCGTAGTATGACGAAGCTTACTACAATAAGTACATTTACTTTTCTGAAATCTAGAGGTGAAGCTGGTATTTACTTCCTGAGAAACATCATCTTTATTCTCTTTCCTGTTACCTGTACTCTGAGTAGAGGCAACGTACTTACTCTCAGCTTTCCCTTTTCTCTAGAATATCTCTTGTGAGTGAGAACATCTTCATCAGCTAAAACTGCAGCATCAGACAAATTATCTATTCTTCTCTCATCCAGATATAGGCTTACATCTTTACTAATACACCTTTTGAAGTCCTCCAGCAAAATCATCTGCTTAAATTTACCAAAATCAGAATCCACATTCTTAGAATTTAACCACTGCTCTAACAGATCTTCTTTGATTTTTGCATACTCAACATGGGATTGCTTATCTTGCTTGTAAGTTGTCCTAAATTTTACTCTATAGGCTTCAGGAACAAGCTCATAGGCCTTAAGAATCAAGCTCTTAACTACATCATAATTATCAGATTGATCCTGAGGCAAAGATGCATAAGTTTCTTGAGCTTTACCGGTGAGAACAGTTTGAAGGAGTACTGGCCAATACTCCTTGGGCCAATTAAAACCTGTGGCTACCCTCTCAAACAACTGAAAATACTTTGTTAAATCAGATTCATTAAAAGGAGGGACAAGTTTAACATTTTTAGCCACATCAAAATCATCAGAGCTAGATGATCCAGTTCCACCTTGTTTCATGCGATACTCATGCTCTGCCTGAATCCTAGCAAGTTCAATTTGTGCCTGAGCCTGTACCTGTGCCTCTTGAATACGAGCATTTGCCTGAAATTCAGCCTCCTGTGCACCGGCCTCCTGCAGGGCTAGCTGTAACTTAGCTAATTCAATCTGCGTTTGCTCATTTCGAGAAGTTACATTAAACAAGCTTTCATTAATCATGTCATCAATTTGATCTTTAGAATGATGAGAGCGAACAGCAATTCCTAATTGTTGAGCAACAAGCTTAAGTTCATTCTTTGTTCTGTTTTCTACATCACACACTGTTTGCACATTTGACAAAAAATCTTTGGCTTCATCAAGTGTAGTAATAGTAGACATCATGAATAAATCACAGTCACAAAATATCAAGCAATATCCTAATGATAATATCCTGAATATCCTGATATGAGGTCGCCAAATTTATGTTACGGAACAGAGAAAGATAATGTACACTTTAAGTGAGAATACTAAAAGTCACTACTGTCCCGTAAAGTTCCAGGTTCAAAACAAAAGAGTTAGGTAAAATTACAAGTTAAAGTTTAATGCTCAAACTAACAACAAAACATTCAGGACTCATAAGGATAATGTAATGGCAAAAAACAGGTTAAATATATGGTTAACTGCAATAGCCTCTATTAACACAAAATTAGCATGAGTAAATTTATCTAAGTCAGCCCTGTTAAAATGAGATACCAGATAATACTCAGTGAATGCAAGATGTTTTATTACAGATACAAAATATTATTAATGATGGCTGACAATAGGAACCTTACATAAATTGCAAAAACCTTACTAGGCCTAAGAATAAACCTTATGCTACACAGTACAAGAAAAAATGCAACGACAGTTATACTCAAATTACACACAGCTGCAAGATAGTTGGAGACTTCCTGAGAAACTCACAATAATAATAACTGTACAGGGGAGGACAGAGATGTGAACAAAATGAGGAGTAGATCTAAGTGGCAATAATGCAGAGACTGAGCTCATTATATAGGGGCCAGCAGAGCTTGATACAACTTGTAAGAGGGACGCGCAAATGAAGCCAGGGGGACAAAGAGTTGACAATCCCGCTCTGAACAACAGAAAGGACGACTTACTCTACTATAACGGTAGAAGGAGGGGACAGGCAGAACACGCTCGTGATCAAACATGCAGCATACTGTGCGTTAAAATTACACAAAGGATGATGAAATCATAGGCTATGTAACAATATATATATATATATATATATATATATATATATATATAGATAGATAGATATATAAATCTTGCTAAATCAAACTCTTTATAATCAAGCATCAAAACTACTTAACAACCCTAATAACAATGAATATTCTGGTCAACTCTCAGTTTTTTCAATTATATAGTAACTTTACCCCTTTTGTACATGGTGACATGTTAGGCATCATTAGGGTCTTTCCTCATAAATATGCAGCGACGCCTTTGGCGTCATAAAACCAATAAATTTTTTTTTTCAATATGTTTCATTTTTCGAGCCGTCATAGCTTGTCCTGCTCTCGTCAAAAGCATTGAGTTGGCAATAGTGGGTCCTGATATCCTAGACAGTGCAGACTGGTTTTTCAGTACCAAATGAGCTGTGAGTCGGGAAGGTAGTGTGCGGTCTTGTCCCTTTAAATCTCTTCTATTACCCCCGTCCCGGCCGCATGACGTATTTCACTATACCAATAGTGCTTATGCATAGTTTTTGGGCACTATTGTGATTAGATTTGGTGTTTGCAATAGGAAATTAGCTATTTGTGAAGCACTCCCGGCAGTTATCAGCTGTTGGTCCAATGAAGATTGTACTACTGTTTCTAATCAACTTCACTGCCTCTACCCTGCACCAAATGTGACTCTTGAACTATAAAAATAGTGACAGTGAATCATGTGAATGTAGTATGCATACCTAATGTACAAGGAATTGGTGAAATATGTGTAGCAGCTTAGGGGGAGGCGGGGAAACTGCCCTACAGTCACGACATGACTAGGGTTCACCATAGTTTTTTGCATTTTTCTTGAAAACTCTGAGGCAAAGGAGAGCCACTCTGATCTCAAATGAAACCCCATGAAATTCTGCATAAGATGATGAAATAAAAACATAACACTACCAAGAAAAGTTTTTCGTTAGAGCTTCCCGAATAAAAACTCTCTTGTGTGTCGGAAATAGCTTTTACTTTTTCGCTTATTAATCGAAAACCATAATTCATATAAAAATGCCAACAACTCCATTCGAAAGCTAATAAAATTTTCTTTCAAATGATAGGATAATATGTAGAGATAGGTTAGTAAACATTCAAGCTATGATGTTGGGAAGTGAGATGAATGTTCCCAAATGTTTATTCACACCACCCTAATGGACGTATAGTGTTCTTTTGTTCTCATCGTGTAGAAA
Source organism: Coenobita brevimanus (assembly GCF_032717465.1). NCBI lineage: Eukaryota > Metazoa > Arthropoda > Malacostraca > Decapoda > Coenobitidae > Coenobita > Coenobita brevimanus. The sequence goes on from NC_137046.1 coordinate 10,430,093, forward strand.
AAACATCGATGAATAGGAATATACGGGTTTTGTGGCAAAATAAATATGTTTCAGTGGTGAAAATAAGCCAAGAATACACTTTTTTACAGCACGTGGAGGGCGGGAGGGGGGGAGGGGAGAAAGCCAATGTGTTGTGGAACGCAAAACTTATTGAAACATACTGTGAGTGAAAGGGTTAACAAATCATCATCCACTCCCCCACTAAAATCTTCAGATGTCAACATTACAAATGACCTGCGTGGGAAAGCAAATATCTTTGCCAGCACATTTGACAGAAATTCTGCCATTGAGGAAGTCAGCCAGAACATCCTAGTACTAGAACTTGACTCTCCCAAAACTGTTCCCCTAAGAATACAGACAAGATACGTAATATCCATCCTAGACTCTCTACCAACCAACAAAGCTCCAGGACATTGAATTCCTCCAATTGTTTTGAAAGAGTGTTCCCCAGAACTTGCCTCTGCTCTAGCTAACTTATTCAGACTATGCATACGTACTTCATCATTTCCTAATTCATGGAAAGAAGCCAATATCCACCCAATTCCCAAGATAGGAAGTTCTTACCCCTCTGATTACAGACCAGTATCTGTCACATCTTCTCTTGGAAAAGTATTTAAAATTTTTTATTAATAAACACATAGTTAATCATCTTGAATCCTACAACTTAGTTAGTAATAGACAATATGTTTTTTGCTACAAAAGATCCACCCTTGACATACTCAATCTCCTGACTCGTACCATCAATCAATCAATTGACCAACATGGAGAAACTCATGCAGTAGCCCATGATATTTCTAAAGATTTCGACAGAGTGTGGCACCATTCCCTGTTATCCAAACTCCCTTGCTATGGACTAATGTCTTTTGTTCCTCTGCTTTCCACTTATCTCTGTGATAAGCAAATAAGAGTAAATGCAAATGATGTACAGTATATTCCAGTTTCCACTCAGTTAACCCGGGCATGTCTCAGGAATCAGTTCTGATGCCAACCCTGTTCCTGGTTCATAATAATGATCTCATCTGTCACCCACAATCCCATCCATTCATATGCAGATGACTCAACACTTCACAGTTCATTCACACTCAAACTCCCATTTACAAAGTCTAATATCTCTAACCATCAACTCAATACAGCCATCTCCATAAATCAAGACTTACTACGATCAATGAATGGGGACAAAACAACCTTGTCTCATTTAATGCTAGTAAAACCAAATATATACAGTTTACTAATAGACAGATAGTGCCAGATTCGTATATTACCTTCAATGCTACTAATATTCCCATCTCCAAAAGTATTGAAATTCTCGGTGTCTTACTTTACACTGCCCTCAGCTGGACGCCTCATGTCAGATCACTTGCTAAAACCTCCTCAAACAAAGTTGGATTATTGTACATAATCCGTAAGTTCTTCACTGATGAGTAGCTAGCTATAATTTATAAGAGCCATGTGCACGCTCAGCTTCAGCATTGCTCAACCTTGTTGAATGGATGTGGAGAGGTTGCATTAAAACAACTAGACAAAAGGTAGAACATAGCTGTTGGAATTATTAATAACCCTGCTATTATAAATAAACTACTGTACCTCCCCTACAGGTAAGAAGGAATGTTGCCTCCCCTGCATTATTTTACAGATATTTTTATGGCAAATGCCCAGACCAGGTTGCGCCCATTGTGCCACCCCTCCATGCCTTCCTTTGTGCTACACGGGCATCTGGTAGCGCTCATGACTGGCATGTCACACAGCCACATTGCAGAATTTCTGCCTATCAGAATTCTCTTATTCCCCGAACTACATCTCTCTGGAACTCGCTTCCCCAGAGTTGTTTCCCCCGAAACTTCAACCTACAACTGTTCAAGTACACTAGCACCAGTCGAGCAGGGCAGTACTCCCAAGGTGGATGGAAAGTTGATGACAGGGAGAGCTGGAGCTCCCATTTCATCAGCCTTTGGGACTGGTTCCTAACCATCCCCCATTGCTGAACATTTTCACTGTTTCAGTAAAACAAAGAGAAGGCCAGCATGCTCTCCAGTACAATTTTCTCTAACTGTCAACACCACACTACATGCACAGCACATACTACACTTCATTTTCAAAATTAGAAAAGAAAAATGGTGACAACTACCCAAGCCTTGGAGTCCCCAGTGGGGGGAACCATAAATGCCCCCACTGTCCACCCCTCTCCCAGTGACAACTCAACGAGCTGCCTGGTACAAGTGTCTGACTCACATCTTCATTTCTGCAACATTCGCGGCCTTTCCTCTAACTTTCGCTCTGTTGAGCGCCACCTCTCCATCTCTAAACCTCACTTTCTCTTCCTAAATGAGACTCATCTGTCTGAGGCAACTGATGGCAAACCGTTTTCTATATCCTCCTACTTTCTCTATACTCATTTCAAAGCCAAAGGTGGCTGTTGTGTATATGTACGCAATGAACTCTCTTGCTCTCGAGTTTGTGATCTTGATTCTTCTGAATTCTTCTACTCTTAGGCTTTGGCTTTCCTGTCATTCTCTGAGTAAATATATCTGTGCTGCTTACTGATCCCCTAATTCTACTGGCTATGAAAAATTCTTCGACTATCTTCCTTCTACAATGAAACACATTCTATCCACTTCTCCTTTCTCTGAAATCTCCACTCTAGGTGATTTCAATGTTCACCACTACCTTTGGCTCTCCTGTTTTTTCGCTGATCCACCTGGTGAACAAGCCTACATCTTTTCTATGCTTAATGACCTAGAGCAGCTTGTACAGCATCCTACCCGCATCCCTGACCGTCTTGGAGAGAGCTCTGATGTACTTGACCTCTTCCTTACAATTAATTCTTCTGTTTACACTGTTAACCTTTCCTTTCCATTGGGCTCCTCCGATCACACTATTATTACCTTAACTTGTCCTATCACTCCTGTATGGCCTGTGGACCCTCTAAAGAAACATCGATTGTGGCATCAGCTGATGTATTTTCTGCCATCATTTGCCTCAATACTAACAAGGCATATGGGCCTGATGAAGTCTCTCCTGTTATCCTCAAGAACTGAGCTTCTGTGCTTACACCCTGCCTAGGTAAACTCTTTCATCTTTGTCTATCAACTTGTACCTTTCCTGCTTGCTGGAAGGAGTCCCGAAGAAGGGTGATCATTCCCAACCTTCTAACTATCGTCCAATTGCTTGAACATGCTGTGTCTCAAGTTTTCGAGTCAATTCTTAATGGAAAAATTTAAAGGCATCTTTCCTGTCACAGCCTTCTTTCTGCTCGTCAGTATGGGTTCCGGCAGGGACGCTCGACTGGTGATCTTCTCACCTACCTTTCAGACTCCTGGTCTGGCAAAAGCTCTGTTATTGCACTTGACATCTCAAAGGCTTGCGACTGAGTCTGGCAAACTCGATCGAGAGGGCAAACTGCCCTCTTACGGTTTCTATCCTTCTATCTGTGCCTTCATCTATAGCTTCCTTTCTGGTCGTTCAATAGCTGCTGTTGGAGGTGCCCACTGTTCTTCTCCTAGATCTGTCAACAGTGGTGTTCCACAGGGTTCTGTCCTATCACCAACTTTCTTCGTTTTATTCATCAATGGTCTTCTAAGCTGTACATCTAACCCTATACACTTGTACACTGATGATTCCACCCTTCACCTTTCCATTCGGTTCCTGCAACATCCATCTCGCAGTTACTTCAACAAGCAAGAGATGAGGCTATGGCACACCTAATGTCTGACTTGGCTTGTATTACTGACTGGGGTAAAAATAATTCTGTTGTTTCTGATACATCAAAGGCTCAGTTCTTACACCTATCAACCCGACAAACTCTTCCACAGGAGTACCCACTAATGTTTAATAATATCCAGCTCCATCCTGCATCATCCTTGAACATGCTTGGGGTTTCCTTCCCTCGGGACTTATTTTGGAAAGATCATATTACATCACTTGTAAAATCTGCTTCCAAGAGATTAGGTGTGCTAAGCTGACTCTGTACTTTCTTTACCCTTGCACAGTTGTTGACTTTACACACGGGTTTTATCTGCCCCTGTGTAGAGAACAACTCTCATGTGTGGGGAGGCTCCCCACATACAGCTCTTCTTAATCGGGTGGAGTCAAAAGCTTTTCGTCTCATTAACTCTCCTCCTCTTACTGGCTCCCTTCAACCTCTGTCTCTTCACCGTACTGTTGCAACTTTATCTTTTTTCTATCGCTTCTTCAGTGGTCTCTGCTCCTCTGAACTTTTTGCTTGGATCCTTCCACCTCTATGATGGGTGCGTAGCACCTGTCTAGCAACAAACTCTCATCCCTTTTCTAACTCTCAAATGCAAGAGTTAACCGTTACTCCCAGTCCTTCATTTATGCTACAGATCAACTCTGGAACTCTCTCCCTCTTTCTGTATTTCCTACTTCCTATGATCTCCAGTGTTTCAAATACAGTGTGTCCAGGCATCTCAAAATGAACGGATCTTGAACTTGACTCTCTTTTGTATTGTTCATGTTTGTGTTTCTTGGAAGGAACGGTTTGCGGGCTCCTGGCATTTGGTTCCTTCTTCCTTGCATAAAAAAAACTGCTACACACATTTTATGAATGAAGGACGCCAGTAATCTGGTGTATGGATTATTATTTTTTTATTCATTTGCACTTCCTTCCTGTGTTTTGTTATTCATATATATATATATATATATATATATATATATATATATATATATATATATATTACACACACATGCACACACACACACTCACACACACACACACACACACACACACACACACACACACACACAACGTGTAGCATCTAGGTGAAAAATGGAAACTAAATTCAGTTTCCTCCTTGCCCTGTATAGCTGCTGTTGTATAATTTTAAAGCCTTCCAACTGCAACCACGGTTTTCATGTAGCCACAGTTTACTATCTGTAAACTGTTTCTATGACCACGGTATGAATTTAATGAGTTTTCAGTGTGACTAGACATCTTATGCTCAAATGCTCATAATTTTTTACTTGTTCCCTACTTCTGTTGTATTTAAAAATAATGAAACTTGTTACTTTTAACTCGCCCTGCCCCGACCAGTTTTCCACCACTGACTCCCTCCAATCCTGACCAAGTTTGGAAAAAATTGCTTTTGGCTCAAACCCCTGCTTTTGGTGCGAAACATCGAAAATTCATAGAGAAATCGCTCACCTGAGGTTTAAAATACTTGATACAGGTAGCAGTACTCTTTACCTTACTGGGTTTTTTATCAGGCTCACTCCAAAGATAATGAGTTCTATGGGAGGGTAACTATTCCACACCACTCATAAACGGTATTTATTTATTTATTTGGTACGAATTTACAAATATGTAGTATGAGAGTATATTGGTTTTCACACAGTAATATAGGCAATATAAGCATTGTTTCACTCACCAAACACATCAACATACCTGACCTGTTTTAGTGACATTACCTGATCATCATTTCAGACTGTTTCTTCCTCTAATGCTACGTAAATACATTGTCATTGACTGGGGAATCACTCTGGTCCTGAATTTCGTACCATGGCACAACATGTCTTTACTTGCCAGGTCACTGGTAACAGGTGAATTGCCGAGACAATGGCGTGCGGGGGGGAAGGTCATGCGAGGTAAGGCATTGTCCCTGCCTGGCATCTTGTAGAGGAAGGTGTCCCGTGTATACGTACCAAAAATCATGCATGAAAAGTGAAAATTGTGCAAATTAGGGACCTTGCAATTGATGCGCATTTATATATGTCAATGGGACTGACAGTGACAAAACGTGTGGACGTATATATACGTCAACAGGACGCGGCAGGTTCAAAAGCTTTAATTGTTTCTTTACTCTTCCATTAAAGAGGAAGATTTTCTGTGGACTGCAGCAAAAATAAATGTAACTTAACATAGCATTTCATGTTATTTTATAAAAACATCTCTCTCTCTCTCTCTCTCTCTCTCTCTCTCTCTCTCTATCTGTGTGTGTGTGTGTGTGTGTGTGTGTGTGTCTGTGTGCGTGTGTGTGTTTGTGACTGTAAGTCATCTTGTGGCGTTGGGGAACAGGGGTAAGTAGGTTGAAAGGAATTGATGTGAGGACAGGTGGGGTGAGTGGAGATGGTGGATGGGATGGGTGAGGTAGGTGGGCTTGGGAGGTGAAGTTGGTGAAATGGGTGAATTGTGTAGGGTGGGCTGGCAGGGTTGGTGGTGTGTGATGTGGGCAGAGGAGTTTGGGTGGGCAGAGTGGTGTGGTCCAGTGGGTTGGGCACATAGGTGGGATGTGGACTTTGTGCATGGGGGGGTGGGGTTTTTGCCTGGGTGAATGGGCTTTTTGAGTTAAAGAGTTATGTGGCTTTCTCGAGGGCAAGCCAGTTGATGCACTTACTATACTGGAGGAGTAGGTAAGTATCACGGGTGGGTGGTGCATGGAAAAAGTAGGTCCATTGTGGAATAGGAATATAGTTTCAGTAATTTCATGGTAGAAGTAGGTCCATGTGGAAAAAATGCTCCATGGGGGATATGTCTTGGGGAGAAACACAATTGGCCCAAGTGGAAACATCGGTTCAGTGGGCAGAAAAGGTCAATGGGGGATATACGAGTAGGGGTATGTGAGAAAATAGGTCCTTGTGGGGATCTGTTTTGCCACATGGTGAGAAAATAGGCCCATGGGGAAATAGGTCCATGGAGAAAAGAGTCCATGGAAGGAAACTAGTCCCACGGTCAAAGTACCACTAGGTGGAACATATGTGACTGAATATAGGTCACTGGAAGAAAACTAATCATGAGGGATAGTAATTTCATGGAAAAAATGGGCTCATGGAAATTAATAGGCCTTTGGGGAAAAAGGTCCATAAAAGTAGATAAATGGTAGAAGCAGCATGGTAATCAGTCATTTAAACAAAATGGTAATTATCACCATATACGAGCAAGAAAATAATACATCACCCCACAACTTCACACCAGTATGACACCACTTCACTACCACACATATCGGTGTGACACCCACCAGCACTACACAATACCACACCAAAATCACATTATCATAACACTACAAATTACCAAAAGTCGCGGCACATAATTTAAAAGTTTTTACTCCCATTCTGTTTACAATATGATTATCCCATTTGGATCACAATGTTCGTAAACATTGTACTTTACATTTTAGTAGTAAAACAAGCACTTTTCACATATCTGTAGTTGAAATGCACAAAGAAATATACAGCAATTTTTAAAAAAAATCCCTATTTTTTTTGGTTATTTCAGTTTTTTTTTTTTTTTTATGTGTCCGACCCTGGGCATAGGCTTCACAGCCTGCTTCCAAGGCCCAGTAGTCTTCCATACCATAAACCTCTACATATCACCACTTCAGTGCTAACACCCACCGTCCATATTGAACATATGCTACGGCTGTCTCATACAGGACTGATGTATTGGTATTAGAGGGGGTACTTTTACGACATGTCGGCGGGTCTTCTGGTAGATCAGTAAAGTCTGATTTAATGAAATTCAAATCCTTAAACTGTTCCCTGCCCCAGCAGGGATTTGAACCTGGGTCCGGTAGGACTGCAGGCCACCTCTCTACCGATTGAGCCACCATTCTCGAGATTTTTTTCCATCAGTACCATTCATATCCATTCTTCAAAATGCAACAGTACACAGTATAAAAAAACACAACATTCTTATTTTTGAAAACATCAAAGTATGCATGCAGTCAGCATGAACTGTAGTAACATTTCAAACCTCAGTTTCTTCAGTTCTATTTAACAGATACAGTAATTATCCATCTTGCTTTATATTTTTTTGCACAGAATCGTACGTTTGATTGAGTAATAAAAAAGACATCACCAACCTATAGGTTAAATCCCACAAAGAGCAAAATGGTGTAAAATGGTGGACATGTCAGGTAGCTCCATCTCGACCAGGCTCAGTTATTCCGTAAAAAAACTTGAATTAGTACATGATTGTGATTATACTGAAGGACTGTGGATGAGAGATGTATTGCTGAATTAATATACGTCACCTTCATCGGTTCCTATTATTTTTCATATGTGACATATGTGGCCTCAATTGGTCCGGCAAAACGGTTCATCCAGAAAGGCACTGGTACAAAGGGTCCTGAAAAACTGGTGCTGTACTTCCATATTATATATATATATATATATATATATATATATATATACATACACACACACAGGAGACACCAAGGAGTGCAGACGCGGACCGACAGTGCTCCATACCGAGCCAGCACGGCCAGTGGCAATACCTAAATTAGTATCTTTATATGAGTCAAGCTTTGTACCAGGTTAGACTAAATGGTTTTTATTATTAAAAAAAAATAATAATAAAAAGTTTAAACAAGACTTGTTCAAACAGAAAAGAGAACCGAGTTGCGAAAGAATGTGCTCAATCAGCTGATTGTTTATTTAGACTACAACTGCCCTAGGGAATGTTTGTACTCAGTGCTTTTAGTATTGCGAAATGGCCACATACTTTAGTAAAGCAAATCTGGAAAAGAAGAGATAAAGGTAGAAAGCAGGATGATGATTTCTATCAAGAACTGGTTGAAATGGAGACTCACAATAAACTGGTAGAGTGTGTACACAGACTGGAGATGGCCTTCCAGAATGAGATTGATGAAATAAAGAAGCAGATGCGCTTGCAAAAGGAAGAAATAGAAAAACTAGGAAGGGAGGCCAACAAGAAAGACACAACCATATGTGAACTAACAGTGGAAATGAGTACACTTAGGAGGAAAATGAGTGAAATGGCAAGTATAGTAGTCAATCACGAGAGTGTTATGGAAGAGTTCAAAAATGATACAGAGACAATTAGGCAAGTAAGCAGTCTGATAGACTAGAGCAGCGATATTGAGGAGAAGATAACACAGGTGAATGAAGCTGTGCAAAGCTACAAAAATGATGTGGAAACCACGTATGCTGAAATGGTGAAAGTAAAGAAAGACTTAGAAACAAGGGTGGAGGAAAAAAGCATTAAACAGGAAGTGAAAAGAATAATTCAAAACAATCCAAAGTTAGTCAGAGATTCAGTAGATCAACAAATCTATAGTAATCACTGGTATAGAAGAGGAAGAAGTAAAAAACAAGATCACAAGAGACAAAAAGGAGATGGCAAATGTAATGAGCTTACTGAAGTATCAGAGGAAATCTGTAGTAAAGACATAGAGGAACACAAAAGGTTAAGGAAATACGAGAAAAGCAGGACAAAACCTCTAAAGGTGACTTTCCAGAGTGTAAACACCGTGGAGGAGATTCTAAAAAATGCAAAGAATCTTATGGAAAAAGAGGAGTTCAAAAATGTATGGATAAAAAGATGCCTAACACAAGAGGAACTGGAATTACTGAAAGAGAAGAGGGAGGAAGCAAAAACAAAAAATGTGGGACGATCAGAAGAAGAGAAGAACACATTTTTTTTTTACAAAGTAATAGGATTGCAGGTACGAAAGTGGTACATAAACAGGAGGGAATAAAAAGGAGAAAGGTAGTAGAACCATGTCATGACAAGTATATAAACAAGATGATAAAGTTGATGTACTCAAATGTGATGGAATAGTATCTAAAGTATTAGAGATGAATGATTATGTCAGAGAAAATGAACCACATATAATATGCCTAACTGAAACAAAATTAACACCAAGGATATCAAATGACATACTAAACTTAGAGGAATATAATATATGGAGAAGAGATAGAAACTTAAAAAAAGGAGGAGGAATTATAATATTAACTAAGAAAAATTTGAAAGTCAATGAAAATAAAACTAGATATACCATCACAAGTAGAACTGATTGCAGCAGAGATCAACACATCTGAAGGGAAAGTAATTGTAGCCAATTTGTACATGCCACCCAGATCAAACACATGGGAAAGAGACGATTATGAGGACCTGGCAGAGAGTACAATTCAGAGTTTAAGATCATTACTACATAAAATGGAAGAGAAATCGGAAAGAATTATAATAACTGGAGATTTTAATACAAATATAAATTGGAATACTCTAGATATAATAAGCCAAGAAAGCTGTTGGGACCAAAAGCTCCTGGATCTCGTGCAAGAGTTTTTCCTAACGCAACATGTGAGGGAAACCACCAGAAAAAGAGGACTCGATGTACCTTCAATGCTAGAGCTCATATTTACTAGGCAAGAAAATGATATTAATATATCACCCTCCACTCGGCAAAAACGACCATGCAGAACTAAATTGAAACTTCAGGATAGCATATGACATAGTTAACAGCAATGAAAGTTACAAAAAGAGCCTAAACTATAAAAAGGGAAAATATCATGACCTAAAGAACCATTTCTTAGAAGTTGATTGCGAAAATGATTTTAGAGGACAAGATTTAAATGCTGTATATAAAAAAACTCTGTGAATTTTATGAAATAGGAGTCCAGAAGTACATCCCACAGCACAAAGAAGCAGATAAGAAAATACAGAAATGGTTCAATACAGAATGTAAAAAATCAAAAGAAAGAAGAGATTTGTTGTGGAATAGATACAGAAGACACAATAGTGAAAGGGCATATAATAATTACAAACAGGCAAGAAACGATTATACAAGAATAAGGAGGGAAGCCCAAAAACAGTTTGAGGAGGATATAATAAATAAAAGTAGTGATCAACCGAAGCTATTTTACAGTTACATCAGAAGCAAAGCCAAAGTAAAAGATATAATACAATCCATTACGGACGAGGGAATCACCTATACACAAGAAAAAGATATTTGTGAAGCACTAAATAAGAATTTCCATTTATTTTTTACAGAAGAAAAAATTTTTGAGAGAGACAATGTGGAACATGCATGCCCACACTTATTACCAGATATACAAATATCAGAAAAAGTAATACAGGAGGAGTTAAGTAAATTAGACAGAGGAAAAGCAAGTGGTCCTGATGAAATTTCATGTTAGGTGCTACGAGAATGTGCAAAGGAGTTAAGTAAACCATTATTTTTAATTTTCAAGAAATCCTTGAGTCAAGGTAAACTACCTGATATTTGGAAAAAAGCAAATATTGTCCCCTTATTCAAGAAAGGGAATAGACAAAATCCACTCAACTACCGACCAGTATCACTGACCAGTGTTGTAAGCAAGATATTAGAAAAGCTTATAAGAAAACCTTGGGTAAATCATCTAGAAGAACACAATATGATAACAGAAAGACAGTTTGATTTCAGAAAAGGAAAATCATGTGTTACTAATCTGTTGAGCTACTATGATAGAGTAACAAACACAATACAGGAAAGAGAAGGATGGGTGGACAGTATCTATTTATGTTTCAAGAAAGCATTTGACAGAACCACACCAAAGACTTTTATGGAAACTGTACCATCAAGGAGGAATTCGAGACAAACTGTTTTGTTGGATGCAAGATTTTCTCATAAAAAGAGAAATGAGAACAGTACTAAGGGGAAACTACTCATCATGGAAAGAAGTGACTAGTGGAGTACCACAGGGATCAGTGCTGGCACCAATCATGTTTTTAGTGTATATAAATGATATAGACAGTAACACTGGAAATGAAAGTTATCTAAATATCTTTGCAGATGATGCAAAAGTACAAAGGAGAATTACTAACACAGACTCTTGTAAACAGCTACAAGAAGAATTAAATAAACTTCAGGAATGGAGTAATAGATGGCAAATGGACAAGTGTCATGTAATCAAGTTTGGTAAAAGTGGAAAAAGACCTGATTGGGATCAAAAGTTAGGAAATAAAACCCTACACACATCAGAAAGAGAAAAGGACCTAGGTGTGATTATCAGTAACAGACTATCTCCAGCTGACGACATCAGGGAGAAGGTACGGAATATGTATACACTGCTTGCAAATATGAGAATAGCATTCACGTACATAAATGAAGACATGCTAAGAAGGATAATAACATCATTCATCAGACCAACCCTGGGGTATGCATCAGTAGTCTGGAGTCCTCATCTCAAAAAACACATAGACAAGATTGCAAAAGTTCAAAGGGCCGCTACAAGATGGATACCAAGCTTAATGGATCTAAGCTATGAAGAAAGACTAAATAAACTGAATCTACCAACACTACAGGAGAGAAGGAAAAGAGGTGACATGATAATGCTATATAAATGCATATCAGGGAAGGAGAAAATAGACATAAATGATTACTTAACATATGAGGAGCCATCAGCAAGAGGACACTGCAAAAAATTGCATAAGAAGAGTGGTGATAAAGACGTGAGGAAATTCAGTTTCCCAAACAGAGCAATTGATCAGTGGAATGCACTACCGAATGAAATAGTGTGTGCCAAAACAATTCACAAATTTAAGGATATGTACGATAAATATGGTTTAAGACACGGGACAGTACGAGCTTGATTCATTCCTGTAAAGATACAATTAGTTAAGAACAATTAGGTAGGTAAGAACACACACACACACACACACACACACACACACACACACACACACACACATCACTTTCACCCAGGAAAGACATCGTTGGGAAGGAGTAGAGTCTCTAGAAAGAAGGGGAGGGAATAGGGCAAGGAATCACAGGAGAAGAGGGAGTCCAGGGTGGTGCCGTGTTCTCCGTGTGATACGTCTCCTCTGATGAATTATGGCTGGACAGAGTAGAGACTAAAGTCTGTTTGATCTCTACTGAGAAGACCCTTAAGCTTTTGAAGCTGCCAGCTGAATGGATGCCTGAGTGTCGTAATTAGTAATAATGTATTTTAAACTTTTATAAGGTTTGCAATAACCGTTTCTGAAGATTTCCGAAATTATATATGTAAATACACACGCACCCCCTATATATATATATGTATATATATATATATATATATATATATATATATATATATATATATATATATATATATATATATATATATATATATATATATATATAGCTGGGGTACCCAGCGTTCCCCCTCCCATCCTTATTTATTTTCCTACTCCTGTCCATTCCCCCATCCCTCTCTCTCTCTCTCTCTCTGACTCTTAACAACTCTGCCTCCCTTAATCATCGGTCTTTTTGGTCTTAAAACTTTCCATCTGTCATAAGACCAAAAAGACGAACATTCCAATCCCATTTTTTTTCTAGTTCAATCTTTCTTTCTACTCCAGGAGGACCAGGTATCTCTCATGCTTTTGAAGAGGAATTATATGGGGTCCAGGAACTTCCTATTACAGCTTTCTTAGACTAACGCACAGTATTTGTGCACACATGTTTTCTATCAATGGTGACCTAAAATGACCTCTGACCGATGACCTCAAATGACTTCGGAGTCAACCTCACATAGCCTATGTCCGAACTGAAGGTCGTGTGAGTCTCCATGCCAAAAATTAAGCTGCAGGGGTACCCGGCGTTGCCCTGGCCAAAAAAAAAAGCGAACACTCAACGGGTGACCTCAAATGACCCAGATCTCAATTTTGACCCCCCGATAACCTTCCTTGGGTCATAAGGATTCCAAACATGTAGGTTAAGGCCAGGTGAAATGAAAATTGAGGGAGTAGTTCGTGAAAAAACAAACAGAAAGTGTCCTTTTTATATATATATGTATATATATATATATATATATATATATATATATATATATATATATATATATATATATATATATATTGTATGTATCTGTGTGTGTATGTGTGTGTGTGTGTGTATGTGTGTGTATATATGTTCTTACCTAATTGTTCTTACCTAATTGTATCTTTACAGTAATGAGTAAAGCTCGTACTGTCCCGTGTCTTAAACCATATTTATCGTACATATCCTTAAATTTGTGAATTGTTTTGGCACACACTATTTCATTCGGAAGTGCATTCCATTGATCAATTGCTCTGTTTGGGAAACTGAATTTCCTTACGTCTTTATCACCTCTCTTTTTATGCAGTTTTTTGCAGTGTCCTCTTGCTGATGCTTCTCCATATGTTAAGTAATCATTTATGTCTATTTTTTCCTTCCCTGATATGCACTTATATAGCATTATCATGTCACCTCTTTTCCTTCTCTCCTGTAGTGTTGGTAGATTCAGTTTATTTAGTCTTTCTTCATAGCTTAGATCCATTAAGCTTGGTATCCATCTTGTAGCGGCCCTTTGAACTTTTTCAATCGTGTCTATGTGTTTTTTGAGATGAGGACTCCAGACTACTGATGCATATTCCAGGGTTGGTCTAATGAATGATGTTATTATCCTTCTTAGCATGCCTTCATTTATGTATGTGAGTGCTATTCTCATATTTGCAAGCAGTGTATACATGTTCCGTACCTTCTCGCTGATGTGGTCAGCCGAAGATAGTCTGTTATTGATAATCACACCTAGGTCTTTCTCTCTTTCTGATGTGTGTAGGGTTTTATTTCCTAACTTATGATCCCAATCAGGTCTTTTTCCACTTTTACCGAACTTGATTACATGACACTTGTCCACATTGAATTCCATTTGCCATGTATTACTCCATTCATGAAGTTTATTTAATTCTTCTTGTAGCTCTTTACAAGAGTCTGTGTTAGTAATTATCCTTTGTATTTTTGCATAATCTGCAAACATATTCAGATACCTCTCATTTCCAGTGTTACTGTTTATATCATTTATATACACTAAAAACATGATTGGTGCCAGCACTGATCCCTGTGGTACTCCACTAGTCACTTCTTTCCATGATGAGTAGTTTCCTCTTAGTACTGTTCTCATTTCTCTTTTTAAGAGAAAATTTTGCATCCAACAAAACAGTTTGCCTCGAATTCCTCCTTGATGGTACAGTTTCCATTAAAGTCTTTGGTGTGGTACTGTGTCAAAAGCTTTCTTGAAATCTAAATAGATACTGTCCACCCATCCTCCTCTTTCCTGTATTGTGTTTGTTACTCTGTCATAGTAGCTCAACAGATTAGTAAGACATGATTTTCCTTTTCTGAAACCAAACTGTCTTTCTGTTATTATACTGTGTTCTTCTAGATGATTTACCCAAGGTTTTCTTATAAGCGTTTCTAATACCTTGCTTACAACACTGGTCAGTGATACTGGTCGGTAGTTGAGGGGATTTGTCTATTTCCTTTCTTGAATAAGAGGACAATATTTGCTTTTTTCCAAATATCAGGTAGTGTACCTTGACTCAAGGATTTCTTGAAAATTAAAAATAATGGTTTACTTAACTCCTTTGCACATTCTCGTAGTACCCAACATGAAATTTCGTCAGGACCACTTGCTTTTCCTTTGTCTAATCAACTTAACTCCTCCTGTATTACTTTTTCTGATATTTGTATATCTGGTAGTATGTGTGGATATGCATGTTCCACATAGTCCCTCTCAAAATTTTTTTCTTCTGTAAAAAATAATTGGAAATTCTTATTTAGTGCTTCACAAATATTTTTCTCTTGTGTATAAGTGATTCCCTCGTCCGTAATGGATTGTATTATATCTTTTAGTTTGGTTTTGCTTCTGATGTAGCTGTAAAACAGCTTTGGTTGATCACTACTTTTATTTATTATATCTTCCTCAAACTGTTTTTGGGCTTCCCTCCTTATTCTTGTATAATCGTTTCTTGCCTGTTTGTAATTATTATACGCCCTTTCACTATTGTGTCTTCTGTATCTATTCCACAACAAATCTCTTCTTTCTTTTGATTTTTTACATTCTGTATTGAACCATTTCTGTATTTTCTTATCTGCTTCTTTGTGCTGTGGGATTGACTTCTGGACTCTTATTTCATAAAATTCACAGAATATTTTATATACGGCATTTAAATCTTGTCCTCTAAGCTCATTTTCCCAACTTCTAAGAAATACTTCTTTAGGTCTTGATAATTTCCCTTTTTATAGTTTAGGCTCTTTTTGTAACTTTCATTGCTGTTAACTCTGTCATATGATATCCTGAAGTTATAATTTAGTGCTGCATGATCGCTTTTCCCGAGTGGAGGGTGATATATTAAACTGTCAATATCATTTTCTTGCCTAGTAAATATTAGATCTAGCACTGAAGGTACATCGAGTCCTCTTTTTCTGGTGGTTTCCCTCACATGTTGCGTTAGGAAAAACTCTTGCACGAGATCCAGGAGCTTTTGGTCCCAACAGCTTTCTTGGCTAATTATATCTAGAGTATTCCAATTTATATTTGTATTAAAATCTCCAGCTAGTATAATTCTTTCCGATTTCTCTTCATTTTATATAGTAATGATCTTAAACTCTGAATTGTACTCTCTGCCAGGTCCTCATATTCATCTCTTTCCCATGTGTTTGAACTGGGTGGCATGTACAAATTGGCTACAATTACTTTCCCTTCAGATGTGTTGATCTCTACTGCAATCAGTTCTACTTGTGATGGTATATCTAGTTTTATTTCATTGACTTTTAGATTTTTCTTAGTTAATATTATAATTCCTCCTCCTTTTTTTAAATTTCTGTCTCTTCTCCATATACTGTATTCCTCTAAGTTCAGTATGTCATTGGGTATCCTTGGTGTTAATTTTGTTTCAGTTAGGCATATTATTTGTGGTTCATTTTCTCTGCCATAATCATTCATCTCTAGTAATTTAGATACCATTCCATCCACATCTGAGTACATCAACTTTATCATCTTGTTTATATACTTGTCATGACATGGTTCTACTACCTTTCTCCTTTTTATTCCCTCCTGTTTATGTACCACTTTCGTACCTGCAATCCTATTACTTTGTAAAAAAAAAAATGTGTTCTTCTCTTCTTCTGATCGTCCCTCATTTTTTGTTTTTGCTTCCTCCCTCTTCTCTTTCAGTAATTCCAGTTCCTCTTGTGTTAGGCATCTTTTTATCCATACATTTTTGAACTCCTCTTTTTCCATAAGATTCTTTGCATTTTTTAGAATCTCCACGGTGTTTACACTCTGGAAAGTCACCTTTAGAGGTTTTGTCCTGCTTTTCTCTTATTTCCTTAACCTTTTGTGTTCCTCTATGTCTTTACTACAGATTTCCTCTGATACTTCTTTCAGTAAGCTCATTACATTTGCCATCTCCTTTTTGTCTCTTCTGATCTTGTTTCTTACTTCTTCCTCTTCTATACCAGTGATTACTATAGATTTGTTTATATCTACTGAATCTCTGACTAACTTTGGATCGTTTTGGATTATGCTTTTCACTTCCTGTTTAATGCTTTTTTCCTCCACCCTTGTTTCTAAGTCTTTCTTTACTTTCACCATTTCAGCATACGTGGTTTCCACATCATTTTTGTAGCTTTGCACAGCTTCATTCACCTGTGTTATTTTCTCCTCAATATCACTGCTTTGGTCTATCAGACTGCTTACTTGCCTAATTGTTTCTGTGTCATTTTTGAACTCTTCCATAACACTCTCGTGATTGACTACTGTACTTGCCATTTCACTCATTTTCTTCCTAAGTGTACTCAGTTCCACTGTTAGTTCACTGATGGTTGTGTTTTTCTTGTTGGCCTTCCTTCCTAGTTTTTCTATTTCTTCGTTTTGCAAGTGCATCTGCTTCTTTATTTCATCAATTTCATTTTTGAAAGCCATTTCTAGTTTGTGTACACGTTCAACCAGTCTATTGTGAGTCTCCACTTCAACCAGTTCTTGGTAGAAATCATCATTTTGCTTTCTACCTTTATCCCTTTTCTTTTCCAAATTTGCTTTACTAAAGTATGTATCCATTTTGCAATACTAAAAGTTTAGAGTATGTACTGTACTTACATTCCCCGTGCTGCTGTAGTCTAAACAAACCTCAGCTGACTGAGCGCATTCTTTCGTTTTGGTTCTCTTTTCTGTTTGAACAAGTCTTGTTTAAACTTGTAATTTTTTTTTCTTTTAATAATGAAAAATCATTTAGTCTAGAGCTAGACTCATATAAAGATACTAATTTAGGTAATGCCACTGGCTGTGTTGGTTCGGTACGGAGCGCAGATGTCGCACGTCTCCCTCGATTGACTCCCTGTGTGTGTGTGTGTGTGTGTGTGTGTGTGTGTGTGTGTGTGTTTGTGTGTGTGTGTGTGTGTATTTTCTTGGATTTTATTCAGTGTAAACAGTGTACGATCCTGATGTTTATAAAAAGCTTATTACACTGACGTTAGAAAATATTGTGTTCAAATGTCATGTAAGCAGCAGGTGATGTGCAAAGAAAGTGTGGAAGAGCGACGTGCAAATGTCTTGGCCACAGACTCTGAATGTTAACAATTCTCACCTGATAACTTGACTGAATACATTAAAAGTCGACCTCCTAAACTACTTCCTCTTATGTGCTTCAAGTATCACTGTAGTCACAAGATAAATATTAACATATTTACTTGCTACGGTAAGGAAAAGATGCTTCTTTATGATAAGTAAAACGAAACCACCAAAGTACAGTCGTGGCCATAAATAATCACCTATCCTCATGTACCCCGTGCCTCAGACTGGCTCCTTTATTCGTGGCAAGTCACACTGGAGCAAGAGTGGCTGAGAGGGAGGAGCCAGAGAGAGAAGGAAAGGTGGGGGGAGGGGAGGAGCGATGGTGCTTGAGTGGAGTGTGGGAGGGTAGGTAGGGGAGGGAGAATGAAATGCAAAGTTGTGGCCACAAAATTTGTCTGTTTTCTTTCATTCAGGACATCATACAAAGGAGTTACTATTCGGTAGATAAAGCTGCATTGCACCTTGTATAGCAGCAACAGATAACAAGCTTTATATACGTGATGATATCCAGGACTGGCTCGTGAGAGAAATATACTGACGTGACAGATCAAACATTAGTTCGGAGCCAGATATTTGTGTTTATCCGTGTATTTTGACCAGACGCAGAATGGAATCTCGATGGCTTTGACTTCCACAATGTTTGTGTAAGAAATATCCTCTACCCTTATATGTAATTAATTTTTGGAACTAAATATTATATGCAATCTTTGACATGTCTGTGTCCACACTAAATATGATCATCCTTGCGGTATATATATATTCTGTCTATACAGTCACCATCGTGTCAATTCAGTAATTATTTAATGACATCTCTATATGAAAAAACTATTTAATATGACTGTGCGGAAAAGGTAAATAATTCTATGTCTGTGCTCATGGGTGGATATGATGACGGTATCGCTCATAATCTGTTAGAGGTAAAATGAAACATAATCCTACCCAAACTCCCAAAATATATCTGTGCCAATGTTTACCGACACTGGTCAAGCCAAAGCAACCAGGAACGCCTTAGTATGTAGTCCAGTGGCCTCACGCCTTAAAGACCTCATGCAGGCTTCGCGGCACTGGGAAAACAATGTTGTTGATGGTTTGCTGGTTTAGTTTGAACAGCTCCCACTCGTCCTTGGTGTACTGGAGGCCTGTGTCCTCTCTTTCTCTGGCTTCCATGCGTTGACAATCTGGGCCCACACAATCTCGATGGCTCTGCACTAATATTTGATCTGTCACGTCAGTATACTTCTTTCACATGCCAGTCCTTGATATCACACCTATCTAAAGTTTATCTGACGCTCCTATACAAGGTGTAATGCAGCTTTATCTGCCAAATTGTAATTCCTTTACATGTTGTTCTGAATGAAAGAAAATAGACAAATTATGTGGCCACAACTTCGCATTTCATTCTCCCTTCCCTACTTACCCTCCCTCCCCTCCCTCACTCTACCCAAGCACCATCGCTCGTCCTCCCCACCCACCTTCCCCTCTCTCTCTCTGGCCCCTCCCTATCAGCCTCTCTTCTGTGTGGTTTCCCGCACATAAAGGAGCCAGCCTGAGGCACGAGGTACAGGATGATAGGTGATTGTTTATGGCCACGACTGTACGTTAGCATACCGTCTTATTTCTGGGACCAACCTTGTTCATGGCTCAGTCCAACTATATTCATGCTTTCATTATTTAAGAAATGAAAATGTCATATCCATTTATCTACAGTATACTAATATAAAGTAATTTGATTGCAAGATGTTGGTAGACCTCAGGTCAAGACCGTATGCAATGATGCATTCGTCCCACGATTCAGAGATTCAGCTGGCGTGGAAACATTAGCATACCATCTGATTTCCGGGACGAACATTTTTCTTAGCTCACACCCCAATTGACTACTTTGACTCCAACTCTTTCGTTACTATTTCAGTACGTGAAAAATTTACATTCATATATCCATAAATAACGTAACATAAAGCCGGCTGAATGCAGAGTATAAGTACGGGTCAATTTAAGATTGTTTGCACCGACCTTACATACCATGAGTCAAGCTAATTCAGCATCCGCGATTTCGGTCGGCGGTTTCGTCTTCCCATGTTTTCGGTTCTGAAAAGTGTACTTTTCTCAAAAGTAACATTCTTTACATTCGCTTCAGCATTTGCCAGATGTTGCATTAATCTGCATGAAAATTATGTGATAGGCAGTTCAAAATAAACATGCAGTGAGACTTGTAATGTGATGAATGCCATCGCACCACTTGTCGTTTTATGTATTTTAGTATCTGCTCTGCTATATTATTCTTAATAAATAATGTCAAGAAAACTGGTATAGTAACTAATCATAACATTGTTGCAGAAATAATGTACTATTCACTAATAATTACCATGGAAGGGATTTTAGAAAGTATGCGACTGTGTGAGCCAGGAAGTGGTGACTGACTTCAGCTGAGTTAAGCCTCCATCACGCATACACGACTCAAGGCCTGATCGCAGCAGGACTCAAGGTCGTGTCCTAGTTGGCTCCCATGCCTCCTGACTGGCCCCAAATCTAATCTGCTCAGGATTGCCTCACGACTGGTCGTGACGTCCTCAAGAACGTGACCAGATCACAAGGCGACTGCAAGGCGACCACGAGGCAACCACAAGGTGACCATGGGGCAACGGAGCAACGAGTCTTCAAGTTTGAAATTTTAACGGATTTTTGACAGCCACGACCGCCCAAGAATGCAACACGACTGTGTGATGCATTCAGGGAATGCATGATGACCCCCCTCAAGCCTCCCCCGACCCCCCGCTGATCCCCCCACGATGGCAAGCATGGGCCTCTCACACTTTATACGCCGCTTGCTCACTGGCATGCAGTTGCCATGTGTGACCGGTGTTGCCAGATCACTGACCACGACCAGTTTCCCATCAAGACTCTTAGCGCACTCTTTGCACGGCCTGGGATCGGTCCTAGCTCAGTCGTCGTGTTGTCTGCTTGTGGTCTGCTTGCAGTTGTAATGTGGTCGTGAGCCATGATTCCGAATTGCCGACTGGACTGTCAAAATGCATTGCATGGTTGGCTCGGGGTCTGGCTGTGGTCTGATCGTGGTCTTGTCGTGGTCGGCGACTCGTTATGCAGTCATAACGGTTTTGTTGTCGGCGACTGCATGCTGACACGCAACGAACACATCAAGATGCATCCAATTGAGCTAAGACTGCTTCAGGACTGACCTACAACACTCCCGACTACAATGCAACTGTGACACGAATTTTGGCAAGTCGTGAGGCGACCATGATTTTTTAATGCACGTGTTAAAAATTCGTGAGGCTCGAGGAGTAGTCCCAGTGGCTCACGACCGCCCTCCAGAGTCCGGGCTTTGTCAGAGAATCAAGGGACGACCGATGACAAAAGCTGTTACGACCATGAGTTGCGCTGCAGTTGGGCCTTGAGTCGTGTTTTTGTGAAAGGGGCTTTATCAAGTAAGCATAGGCAAATTTGGGGAGTTTGTGGCCAAGGCAGTTAACGAAAGTGACGTGGTAAAATAATGTGTGCTGCAGTGATGTGTGTATATTTATGACTGATGTGTATACTCATATACTTTACGACTGTGATGCGTGTTTATAGGACTTGTAAATATCTGTTTCTACATAAACAGGACTTACATATGAGTGGATAAATGATTTCTTCAGCAATCAGTGTGAACAGAAAATAAGTTCCTGTTTACATGTTCTATTCAGAGAATAAGTAGTAAGAATAACAGATGTACAGAAAAATATATGTTGAGCACAGTAAGTGATAAACATAGAAACTTATAAATAAGGTGGAAATAACTGTGCTTTTAGAGAAAGTCTTTATTTGCATTGAGGGACCATTTATTCGTAGGATTATTACCCCCTGCAACCATTGGACACAGTTACTCTGGAATGGCTCGAAAGCACCTAACGTACAGGCTCAGGTTTAATTTAACATGCTTTGTGGCTAGGGATGTGCGTTGGGAGGCAGTGCGGAAGAGCAAGGGAGAGGATCAACAACCAGTCGCAGCTGCAGCCACAGCAATCACCCAACCACAGTCTCTCCGCTTGGCAAAAAGTTACCTCCAGTATTCACCTCCATGCTCCTCAGTTACTCTACCTAGGGGCCTGAGGAATATTGCATTAGAAAGATGAAGGATTGTTGAGTGTTTGGGGGGTTTACTGATTGTTCTTGGAGGAATGGTTGCCATGATATGTGTGGAAATATGACCAATTTCAGTATTTTTACCAGGAAGAAGATGCGACACACTGATCAAACTCTCAGAAGGACATGGGTAGTGAAAGCATTATAGTAATAACATACAACATTCATTACACAGTTACAGATGCACAATATCTGCAACAGAATTCGGATGTTAGGGAGTTGCTGGGAAATGAAAACTTTAGGGGTCTTTGTCCAGACACTGGGGCATGGCTATCAGAAAGTTCAGATATCTTCCTCCTTATACTGTGTATATATATATATATATATATATATATATATATATATATATATATATATATATATATATATATATATATATATATATATATATGAATGGTAAGGCTGCCAGAGGTCGAACAACGTCGAGTGACGCCATTAAGTGACCAAAACCGACGGAAGGAGGTATGTTGGAGACTTTATAAACGATGCAACGAACATTCAAAATATTAATATATTACCCTAAAACATTAATTCAATCAGTTTGGCATCTATAATGACCAGGAATGAAAGGTGTTCTCCTGTTAGATATTTTGTTTGATGGAATGTCATTCTATTGTAACTTCAGTATACTGTGGATTAGTTTTTCTTTTATGATGCCATACCTTAGCAATATTTAATATATTTACAATACTGGTATACAAAAATTTGCTATGTAGAAAGAAATCCCCCCCCCCCACACCAATTAATTGACTGGGCTTTTACACCGTGTACTGAGTTTGACTTCCTACACCACATACCCTCGCTCTGTTGTATTCTTGCTCTGCCACTTCTATAGATCTAAGTTATTTTATTATGCTGTCTCTACTGCCTTTGATTTATCTGGTTTCTCTCCCCATATCATTTGAAGAACTGTGAAATAAAAGTAATTAGTACAGTATATATAATATATCAAATGTATGTACGACAAATAAGTGAATAACAGATCCGAGTTGCTGGCCATTTGTTAGGAATGATTTTTTTTTTTTTTATGCGAGGAAGAAGGAACCAAATGCCATGAGCCCGCAGTAACAGTTCCCTCCAAGAGAAAAACAAAATACAATAGAGAGCCAAATTCAAGATTTGATGATTTTGAGATGCCTGGACACTCTGCGTTTGAAAGACTGGAGATCATAGGCAGCAGGAAATACAGACAGATGGAGACAGTTCCAGAGCTGACCTGTTGCATAAATGAAAGACTGGGAATAATGGTTAACTCTTGCATTAGAGAGTTGGACAGAAAAGGGATGAGAGTTTGCTGCCAGACGGGTGCTACGCGCCTGTCGTAGAGTTGGAGGAATGCAAGCAGACAGTTCAGAGGAGCAGTGACCATTAAAGTAGCGATAGAAAAGAGATAAAGATGCAACAGTGCGGCGAAGAGACAGAGGTTGAAGGGAGTCAGTAAGAGGAGGAGAGTTAATGAGACGAAAAGCCTTTGACTCCACCCTATTGAGAAGAGCTGTATGTGGGGAGCCTCCCCACACATGAGAGTTGTACTCCACACAGGGGCGGATAAAACCCCTGTATAGAGTCAACAATTATGCAGGGGTAAAGAAAGAGTGGAGTCGGCTTAGCACACCCAATCTCTTGGAAGCAGATTTTACAAGAGATGTAATATGATCTTTCCAAGATAAGTCCCGAGTAAATGAAACCCCAAGCACGTTCAAGGATGATGCAGGATTAAGCTGAATATTATTAAACATTAGTGGGTATACCTGAGGAAGATTTTGTCGGGTTGATAGGTGTAAGAACTGAGTCTTAGATGCATTAAAAACAACATATTATTTTTACCCCAGTCAGAGATACGAGCCAAGTCAGACATTAGGTGTGCCATAGCTTCATCCCTTGTTTGTTGAAGTAACTGTTGAGATGGGCGTTGTGGGAACCGAATGGAAAGGTGAAGGATGGAGTCATCAGTGTATGAGTGGATAGGGTTAGATGTACAGCTTAGAAGATCATTGATGAATAAAAGGAAGAGAGTTGGTGATAGGACAGAGCCCTGAGGAACACCACTGTTGATAGATCTAGGAGAAGAACGATGGCCTTCTACAACAGCGGCTATAGAACGACCAGAAAAGAAGCTAGCGATGAAGGCACAGATAGAAGGACAGAAACCATGGGAGGGCAGTTTGGAAATTAAAGATTTATGCCAGACTCGATCGAAAGCCTTTGAGATGTCAAGTGCAATGGCAAAGCTTTCGCCAAAGTCCCGAAAGGAGGATGACCATGAGACTGAAAGGTAGGTGAGAAGATCACCAGTGGAGCGTCCCTGACGGAACCCGTACTGACGATCGGAAAGAAGGTTGTGATAGCAAAGATGCCTTAAAATTTTTCTATTGAGAATTGACTCGAAAACTTTTGAAATACAGGACGTTAAAGCAATTGGACGATAGCTGGAGGGTTGGGAGTGGTCACCCTTCTTTGGGACTGGCTGAATGAGAGCAAACTTCCAGCAAGAAGGAAAGGTACAAGTTGACAGACAAAGGCAAAAGAGTTTGCATAGCCAGGGTGTAAGCACAGAAGCACAGTTCTTGAGAACAACAGGAGGGACCCCATCAGGCCCATATGCCTTGTTAGTACTGAGGCCAGTGATGGCAGAAAATACATCAACTGAAGAAATTATAATGTCAGCCATGAGGAAGTCAGAGGGGGGCAGTGATGGAGGAACAGCACCGGAATCGTCTAAGGTGGAATTGGAGGAGAAAGTCTGTGCGAAGAGATCTGCTTTATCAGTAGAAGAAATAGCTACAGAACCATCAGAGTAGAAAAGAGGAGGGAAGGATGATGAGGTAAAGTTGTTAGAAAGATTTTTGGCAGGGTGCCAGAAGGAGCGGGAACAATTCGAGTTGGAGAGTTGAGAGCTTTTAGTATGGATGAAATTATTTTTAATAGAGCGAAGAATTCCCGGGCAGAAACGTAAAGATGATATGATTCAGGGGTGGGTTGGCTCCAGTACCTTTTGTAGGCCCTCTCCTTGTTGCGGACAGCATTAGAACAAGCGTGATTAAACCAAGGCTTTCTTGCATTAGTTAAAGGATATGAGAAAGGAATGTATGTTTCCATGTCCGAAAGAATAACCTCCGTAATGAGCAAGGCACACTCAGATCATTCCAGGGAAAATCAAAGAAGTACTGCCTGAGGGCCTCCCAGTCTGCGGCTCCAAAATGCCAAAGACGACGTTTCCCTGGAGGGTCCACAGGCCTTACCGGAGTGATAGGACAGGTTAAGGTAATAAGGTTGTGATCGGAGGAGCCCAACGGAGAGAAAAGATTAACAGAGTAAGCAGAAGGATTAGTTGTGAGGAAGAGGTCAAGTATGTTGGAGCTCTCTCCAAGGCGGTCAGGGATACGGGTAGGGTGCTGTACAAACTGTTCTAGGTCATTAAGGATAGAAAATATGTAGGCTTGTTCACCAGGTGGATCCGTGAAAGGAGAGGAGAGCCAAAGGTGGTGGTGAACATTGAAATCTCCTAGAATGGAGATTTCAGAGAAAGGAGAAATGGATAGAATGTGTTCCATCGTAGAAGTAAGATAGTCGAAGAATTTTTGATAGTCAGTAGAATTAGGGGATATTTAGTCAGAGAATGACAGGAAAGCCGAAGCCAGAGTGTAAAGAATTCAGATGAATCGAGTTCAGGAACACGAGAGCAAGATAAGTCGTTGCGTATATATACACAACAGCCACCTTTGGCTTTGAAATGAGTATAGAGAAAGTAGGAGGATACAGAAAGGGGTTTGCTGTCAGTTGCCTCAGACAGCTGAGTCTCCGTTAGAAAAAGAAGGTGAGGTTTAGATGAGGAGAGGTGGTGCTCAACAGAACGAAAGTTAGAGGAAAGGCCGCGAATGTTGCAGAAATGAAGAAGAAGAGAGTCAGACAGTGGTTCCAGGCACATCAAGTCATCACCGGGAGAGGGGCGGATGGTGGGGGCATTTATGGTCCCCCCCCCCGGGGACTCCGAGGCTTGGTGAAGAGACGCCATTTTGGTTGAATTTTGAATAGGAAGTGTAGTGTGTACTGTGCATGTAGTTTGGTGTAGATAGAGAAATTTGTACTGGAGAGAATGCTGGCCTACTCTCTGTGTAACTGAGGCACTGAAAAAGTTCAGCAAAGGGGGATGGTCAGGAACTAGTCCTGAGGGCTTATGAAACGAGAGCTCCAGCACTCCCTGTCATCAGTTTTCCATCCACCTCGGGAGTACTGCCCTGCTCGACTAGTGCTACCGTCTACTCCTGAAGTCATATATACGGTATCTATCTATCTATCGAGAGAGATAGTTAGATAGATAGATAGATAGATAATTTATGCATTTATTTGTTTATTCATTTATAATAAAAAGGAATAGCAGGGCTTAGTAAACAGCATCATCATCTTGTTTTATTTTGCTAAGGTTCCGGTAACAACATGTACCACCTTCAGGGCCTAAAAGCATAAAAGGCCGACATTGCAGAACTAATGAACGATATCTTAAGAAACTACTTTTACGTATAAAGTAGAAACCATTAGGCTAATCGTACAGCCCTAATAGTTATTGCCAAATCATAGTATAATATATAGATAAACAGTAATCAGTCTACCAAATGAATGATCTGTGCATAATTACTTGTTATATTCTGGTTACACCGAGAAAAATAGGTCATGCTACCGAAACCTTGGTGAAATAAATCAAGATGATGCTGTTTATTCAAACCCTGGTATTTTTTTCCTTTATTCGACTACGCTTTCCAGGCAACCAATATATATATATATATATATATATATATATATATATATATATATATATATATATATATATATATATATATATACTGAAGATAATATTATAGCCCAATAGTTAAACGAAGCTTTACAGCATACCACGTGTGATAGGCGGTGTTACGTGGCGAACTGAGAGTCAGTGTATAAATAATTGGGACAAAAGCCTAGAGATACTGTGTTGGTAATCGATAAGACTGAATACGAAACAAATGTGGGCAGTGTATGTGAATATATGAAGATGCCATACCTTTATAATTAGGCAATGGTGAACGATATTCATCTAAGATAATTTTCTTCAGTGAATTTGTTGCAAAAGTTTACTATATGTGGGGAAGAGTTAATGACACTTTGGGTTCTAATGTGTCAAATTATGTTGGGTGAATGTGATGGATTCCCATTTGCTAAGCGATGGGTCATTTATCTGTATACGGTATATATTTGAGATGTTGCAGTGTTTCATTTTAATCTATGTTAATTATACATCCCTTTCCATTACTTTTCCTTAGTGGCTTATCCTGTCCCTGTTTAAAAGGGATATTGGATCTGGTTACTTTCAAATGATTGTATTGATTTGCTATGCTGAAACCTTGTACTGAAGTATACTTAATGGAACCAGTTACGAAACTTACTATGTATGCATACAAAACTGTCACTGTGATCTGGTTCTTTTAATTCATAGTTCTTGAATTTAAGTGTTGTAGCAGCAATATTCTGTTTTATTTTATCACAATAGGCTATATGTGGTAAGCGCAAATTATACAAATACAGAATATATTGCAACTCTACTGTCTTACTTTTGTGTCTTTGTAGGTGGGAACATCAGAGAGTGCCTACTGGATTTCATCTTTGCAAATCTGTCAGTTACTTGATCATAATTAATTATTATATCATGAGCTTCCTTTTCAGCAGACATAACTGCCAAGTAATAAGTCTTTCCCGTTTTATGATGCTCCTTAGCCATGTGTACAACCTTATCAAAGCCTGGAAGATCGCACACAGCTACAGCTGCTGACAGGAATGTGTGGTACCACTTGAAATAGTTTCTTCAGTGTAGGGAAGATATTATCATCCAGGAGCCTGTTGACACTAATCATGTCAGGTGTGACAATGACTTACAGCGGGGATTTTTTTATCCTTCACGATCAGACCTCGAGCTTTTCAAATGTGTCCCCCCTAACGACGCCCCTGGTTATGCCAAATAGCCACACAAGGTTACTCATGTATGACTTCAGTCATCTCCAGTGCATATCTTGTAATAATCTACTTGTTGCACACTCACTGCAACGCTATGCCTCCAAAAAAATTTGTATAGAACTCAAAAACATACTGGTTATATGAGCCTTGTCGAGTAGTCAAAGAGGGTTACCTCCAGATGAATGCAAATAGAGATTTGGATCAAGGGTTTTATGGAAAAAATACACCACAGACACCGTCTTGGGGAATGACTGGGTATTCCTTGGTGTTTATAACGGTTCATGTAGATGAAAAAATCCTTTGTAGGAATAGCTTTTGTATTGAAAATATCCGATAAGTGGGAATTCCAACTTGGATAAAGGGTTTTGATGAAAAAATAAAACTCGCAGAAGCAAATATTCGGATATCTGTCGTTTAGATACAAGGCTTTGCCAGTAACTATTTTTTTTTTTTTTTGAGGGGGGAAGGGGGCCAAAAAAACACCTAGAACTGTCTTATTTCATGATTTGGACACCCAAAGCCACTGTTACGTCCTCGTCCCACACTTCCACAGGCTCCAACAGCATAACTTGAGTATAGGAAAGACGTCGCCCAGTGAATCGTTCCTCGTAGGGTAAGGCTTTCAGTGTACACAAGATCAACTCAGGCCTCATTATAACACAGGCATCTAGCATTGGAAGCCTTCATTTTCCAAGTATTTTTTTTTATGTGAGGAAGAAGGAACCAAAGGCCACGAGCCTGCAATAACTGTTCCCTTCAACAGAAAAACAAAATACAAGAGAGCCAAATTCAAGATCCGATCATTTCGAGATGCCTGGAAACACTGCGTTTGAAAGACTGGAGATCATAGGAAGCAGCAAATACAGACAGAAGGAGACAGTTCCAGAGCTGACCTGTTGCATAAATGAAGGACTGGGAGTAACGGTTAACTCTTGCATTAGAGAGTTAGACAGAAATCTATCTATCTATCTATATACCTAGGCTGCTTCTCCCAAGGAAAGGGAAGTAGCCGAGACAGGCCGACACACTCCCCATTTACTCATCCATTCAAACACATTCATTCACATCTTAGCCCCAAAGGGGAGAACGGACAGATCCTCACCGCACCACACAGACAGAAATGGGATGAGAATTTGCTCCTAGACGGGTGCTACGGGCCCGTCGTAGAGGTGGAGGAATACATGCAGACAGTTCATAGGAGCAGTGAGCATTGAAGTAGTGACAGAAGAGAGATATAGATGCAACAGTGTGGTGAACAGACGGAGGTTGAAGGGAGTCAGTAAGAGGAGGAGAGTTAATAAGATGAAAAGCCTTTGACTCCACACTATTGAGAAGAGATGTATGTGGAGAACCTCCCCACACATGAGGGTTATACTCCACAAAGGGGCGGATAAAACCCCTGTATAGAGTCAACAATTGTGCAAGGTAAAGAAGGAATGGAGTCGGCTTAGCAAACCTAATCTCTTAGAAGCAGATTTTACAAGAGATGTAATATGATCTTTCCAAGACAAGTCCCGAGTATATGAAACCCCAAGCAAGTTCAAGGATGATGCAGGATTAAGCTGAATATTATTAAACATTAGTGGGTACACCTGTGGAAGATTGTGCCGGGTTGATAGGTGTAAGAACTGAGTCTTAGATGCATTAAAAACAACAAAATTATATTTACCCCAGTCAGAGATACAAGCCAAGTCAGACATTAGGTGTGCCATAGCCTCATCCCTTGACTGTTGAAGTAACTGCTGAGATGGACGTTGCGGGAACCGAATGGAGGGGTGAAGGGTGGAGTCATCAGCGTATAAGTGGATAGGGTTAGATGTATGGCTTAGAAGGTCATTGATGAATAAAAGGAAGAGAGTTGTTGATAGGACAAAGCCCTGAGGAACACCACTGTTGATAGATCTAGGAGAAGAATGGTGGCCGTCTACAACAGTGGCTATAGAACGACCAGTAAGGAAGCTAGAGATGAAGGCACAGATGGAAGGATGGAAACCGTAAGAGGGCAGTTTTGAAATTAAAGATTTATGCTAGACTCGATCGAAAGCCTTTGCGATGTCAAGTGCAATTGCAAAGCTTTCGCCAAAGTCCCGAAAGGAGGATGACCAGGAGTCTAAAAGGTAGGTGAGAAGATCGCCAGTGAAGCGTCCCTGACGGAACCCATACTGACGATCAGAAAGAAGGTTGTGATAGGAAAGATGCTTTAAAATTTTTCTGTTAAGAATTGACTCAAAAACTTTTGAGATACAGGATGTTAGAGGGTTGGACGATAGTTAGAGGGTTGGGAATGGTCACCCTTCTTTGGGACTGGCTGAATGAGAGCAAACTTCCAGCAAGAAGGAAAGGTACAGGTTGATAGACAAAGGTGAAAGAGTTTGCCTAGGCAGGGTATAAGCACAGAAGGACAGTTCTTGAGAACAACAGGAGGGACTCCATCAGGCCCATATGCCTTGTTAATATTGAGGCCTGTGATGGCAGAAAATACATCAGCTGAAGAAATTTTAATGTCAGCCATGAGGAAGTCAGAGGGTAGGAATGATGGAGGAACAGCACCGGAATTGTCTAAGGTGGAATTGGAGGAGAAATTCTGAGCGAAGGGATCTGCATTATCAGTAGAAGAAATAGCTACAGAGCCATCAGAGTAGAAAAGGGGAGGGAAGGATGATGAGGTAAAGTTGTTAGAAAGGTTTTTGGCAAGGTGCCAGAAGGAGCGGGAAGAGTTCGAGTTGGAGAGTTGACAGCATTTAGTATGGATGAAATTATTTTGAGCAGTGCAAAGAACAAACTTAGCATGATTCCAGGCAGAAACATAAAGATTTGATTCATGGGTCGGTTGGCTCTGGTACCTTTTATAGGTCCTTGCCTTGTTGCGGACAGTATTAGAACAAGCGTGATTAAACCAAAGCTTTCTTGCATTAGCCAAAAGATATGAGACAGGAATGTATGCTTCCATCCCCGAGAGAATAACCTCCGTAATGTGCAAGGCACACTCAGATGGCTGCCGGCAATGGAAGCAATAATCATTCCAGGGAAAATCAAAGAAGTACTGCCTGAGGGCCTCCCAGTCAGATGGTCCAAAATGCCACAGACGATGTTTCTTTGGAGGGTCCACAGGCTGTACTGGAGCAATAGGAAAGGTTAAGGTGATAAGACTGTGATCGGAGGAGCCCAAAGGAGAGAAAAGATTAACAGTGAAAGCAGAAGGATTAGTTGTAAGGAAGAGGACATGTATGTTGGAGCTCTTTCCAAGGCAGTCATGGATATGGGTAGAGTGCTGTACAAGCTGCTCTAGGTCACTGAGGATAGAAAAGGTGTAGGCTTGTTTGCCAGGTGGATCAGTGAAAGGAGAGGAGAGCCAAAGGTGGTGGTGAACATTGAAATCTCCTAGAATGGAGATTTCAGAGAAAGGAGAAATGGATAGAATGTGTTCCATTGTAGAAATAAGAGAGTCGAAGAATTTTTGATAGTCAGTAGAATTAGGAGATAAGTAAACAGAGCAGATATATTTAGTCAGAGAGTGACAGGAAAGCCGAAGTCAGAGTGTAGAGAATCCAGATGAATCGAGTTCAGAAACTCGAGAGCAAGATAAGTTGTTGTGTATAAATACCCAACAGCCACCTTTGGCTTTGAAATGAGTATAGAGAAAGTAGGAGGATACATAAAAGGGTTTGCTGTCAGTTGCTCCAGAAAGCTGAGTCTCAATTAGGAAAAGAAGGTGAGGTTTAGAGGAGGAGAGGTGGTGCTCAACAGAGCGAAAGTTGGAGGAAAGGCCATGAATGTTGCAGAAATTACTCTGTCTACCTAGATAATTTCACAAGTGCCTGAGCTACTCTAATTTCACAAGGGCCACAAGTAAACTAACTCCTCAACTGTCTCCCCCCATCCTATTTATAACCCTCCTTGTTACTCGAACGTTCTAGGTGCTCCTAGCAGCAACAGAGTTCCAAGTTGGTGACATCCAAAATATTCCAGAGCTTTTTTTACATTATGCAGCACTCTAAATGCCTTAGCAGTAAACTAATATTAACCCATGGCGTCCCGTCGACGTACTTCCATATCCTCACATTTTGTCACTGCCAATCCCGTTGACGTACTTCAGCGTCCTGCAATTGCAAGGTTCATAATTTCCACAATTTTCAAAATTCGCGCGAGATTTTCTATTCGCCCACCTACCCAAGCCTCCCCTACTTGCCGCCAGGCGGGCAGCGTCCCAGACCCCGCGTGACCCGCGCTCGCCCTTGTCTCGGTCACTCACCTGTTAGCAGTGACCCAGGTCAGACATGGCTCGGAAAGGTCTCTCAGACGACGAAATAGCATCTGCCCTGGAGGCCTTCACTGGAGATAGTGATTCTCCACTTGATGATGATGTAGTGGATCGAGATTACGTCCAGCCAGAGGAAGAAATAACAAGCAGTGATGAAGAGGTCCCTTCGCCCCGGAAAAAGCGGTATGTGACATATCGTAAGGCAAGGGAAGGCCAGCCTGCACCCCAACCACGTGCACAGACCTCTCTCCATCCCGATTCTGATGAGGATGAGGATGAGGACGATGACGATGACGGCGGCTTAGGACGTGATATCGCCTCGTGGTTGGGTAAGGAGAAAATCTCACCCCGAGGATCAGAAGGTGGGGCGAGAAGACAAATAAGGTATGGTCCAAGTCTTTTGTCTGGGGAAGTGGAAAGTGGTGTGGTGGGAGTGCGGGGTGAAAGGGAAAGTGGTGTGGTGGGAGCGCGGGGTGAAAGGGAAAGTGGTGTGGCGGGAGTGTGGGGTGAAAGGGAAAGTGGTGTGAGGGAGGCAGCATGAGCACGTGGTGCTCGTAGGCCTAGGGGAGAGGAGGTGGAGCCACTCCCCAGCACGTCTTTCGCCCCACAATATTCCCAAACTTCCTCCCCACAGCCCCAGGATGTGGGGAAAGGAAGGAAAGGGAAGGGAAAGGGTAAAGGAAAAGGGAGAGGGAAGAGAAGTGCGAGTGATGAAAGGCCCCGCTCTCCACCTCCCCAACCTCCCCCACCACCCTCACCTCCCCACCCTGACGAAGGCGACGATGGGGACGTGGCTGGAGACGGTGGTGTCTCGTGGAACTGGGAAGATGGGAGTAATTTTACTCCCATCATTCACCCTTTCACTGAGGAGTGGCGGTCTGGTTGCACGGCTCCAGGTGTGCATGCGGGTTCCTCTAGGGTGGATTTTTTCCACTTGTTCTTTGGGGAGGCGTTTGTGGGGCGCATAGTGGAACAGACAAACATATTTTCACGAACACAGCGCCGTGAAAGTGAACGTTTGGGAACAACGAGCAGGCATTCCCAGCAATATGACTATCCTGTGACAATTTCTGAGATGTTCTTATTTTTTGCCCTGGTTCTCTTGATGGGTGTGGTAAGAAAAAACCAAATTCCTGCATACTGGACAACTGACCCAATGATCCTCACACCTTTCTTTGGAAAGGTGATGAGTCGTAATACATTTCAGCAGATTCTCGGCCGCCTCCACTTTTTTGATGCAGAAGATCCAGCTACTGCAAATAACACTGATAAAATGAGGAGAATTAGGCTGGTATTTGATCCTTTACGGGAAATGTTCAGCTCCTCATTTTATCCCTACAGAGACCTCGTCATAGACGAGAGTCTTGTGTTGCGGAGAGGCAATATTTCCTTTCGCCAGTACATACCCAGCAAGAGACACCGTTTCGGGTTCAAGATCTTTGTTATGTGTGACTGTAAGACTGGTTATGTGCAAGACATAGTCTCGTACACGGTCGCACAGACAGATATAACAGAAGATCGTAGTATAGGACTCTCAGGGGCCGTGGTGAAGACAATGATAGAGGAGTACCTTCATCGTGGTCATGTGTTGTACCTGGACAACTGGTACACTAGCCCTCTTCTCGCTAGGTTCCTCCACCAACATGACACCGGAGTCTGTGGTACAGTCAAGAGAAACCGTCGCCATATGGTCAAGATAGGGAGGAAACTTGACAAGAACGAGGTGGTTTTCTTCCAGGCAAATAACATCCTTGCCACCCTGTGGAACCACAACAGGGAAGTTTGCCTCCTATCAACTGTACACAGCCCCCTGATGCACCGCACAGACTCCGTTGATCACCGTAGCGAGAGAAGGCGCAACGTCTGGAAACCTGAGTCTGTACTGGACTATAATCTGAACATGAGGCAAGTGGATCAGTCAGACTCGGTGATTTCCAGTGTTGACTGTGCCAGGACCACGATGAAGTGGTACAAAAGCTCTTTTTCCACTTGCTCGACATCACGGTCCTGAACGCACACTACCTGCACGCCATGACAACAGGAGTATCAGAGACCTTTGAGGGGTTTGTGAGGGAGCTGGCACGTGAAATAATCGCCAGGCATGCCCAGGACAGACCCACACACCGCACCCGCACCCCCATGGCTGCCCAGACTCCTCTACGCCTCGCAGGATGCCACTATCCTAGCACAATCCCTTCCGACCCAAACCGTCGTAAACCCCAGCGCTGCTGCCATGTATGCAAGCACTCAACAGTCAGACCAGCCACTCAGAGAAAAGACACAAGGTACGAGTGTGTAGAGTGCAATGTTGCGTTGTGCCTTCAGCCATGTTTCAGAGAGTACCATAACTTCCTACACTACTGAAACTGTGTGGGATGGCGATATGATGCTCAGTATAATGGTAAGGCCAGTCAGTAGGTGCTAAGTCTTATATAAAGTTGAAACGGGTGTAATGTTTTCAGGAAAGTAATGTATAAGTTGAGAAATAGTGTAAGTTGAAAGAAGTGATATCAAAACTACACCCACTGTGTAAATCTGCGAAAATATGACGCTCAGTATAACACTCTGGTCAGTAAATATGTGATAGCAAGAATATAAAGTGGAAACGGGTGTAATGTTAGCAGGAAAGTAACGTATAAGTTTAAAAATAGTGTAAGTTGTAACAATTGATGTCACGAGTACACCCACTGTGTAAATCTGCGAAAATATTAAGCTCAGTAGAACATTCTGGTCAGTAAGTATGTGATAGGAATGATATAAAGTGGAAAAGGGTGTAATGTTAGTAGGAAAGTAATTTATAAGTTGAATACTAGTGTAAGATGAAACAAATGATATCGCGATAACACTCACTGTGTAAATATGCGATAATATGATGCTCAGTAGAATAGTAAGGTCTCAAATTATGTGATATCAATTATATCAAGTGGAAACATGTGCAATGTTAGTGGAGAATTATTATATAAGTACAAAAATAGGTTGTAAGTTTAAATAGTAGTCATAGCGACTTCACCGTCTGTGTTATTATGCGCTATTATTACACTAAATATTTACGTAAGGCCTGAAACTATCTCAAAACAGTTCTCAAAAGTGGAAAAGTGTATAATGTTATTAGGAAAGTATTATGTAAGTTGAAAAAACACAATACGAGTTGAAACAACAGTCATAGCGAGTTCACTCACTATGTAAATAAGCACTAACATTACGCTAAATGTTATCGAAAGGCCTGTGAATACGTAAAAACAGTTCAATAAAATGTAAAATGGTATAATGATATTGGAGATGTATTATGTAAGTAGAAAAAATGATATGTATCATGATTCAGGAATGTTAGCGATTCATCGTGACCAGTCTGCCCAATTTTGCTCGGTTCGCACGATGGTACAATGCTTATTTCAGCTCTATTTTTGTATAAAATCCAATTTACTCTTGTATCACATGTTTTTATGTTTGTAATAAATAAATATCTACTTACTTTCATTGGTTTCCCAGACTTATAATACCATAGAAAACGTGAGAGCCTCAGACCACCTACAGAGAACACGGTACCAGGTGTAACGAAGGTATACCTGTTTAGGCAACTTATGGACCCCGGTGAACACTTTCTTCGTGATTGACCATTGTTTCTGACCAAAAGCAAAAGTTTTAGCAAAAAAAAATTGGGTCCAAAAATGGTTGGGATTGGGGGGTACCAGTGGTGAAAAAGTGGTCGGGACGGGGCGGGTTAAATCTGAATATTACAATATTTAACAAACAATAAAGCAAATAAAACATAATAGAAGGAGAAGAAAAAAAGAAATAAAAATTAACACATAACTTTACAAATACCTCCACTCTCAACAGCAGACTACATGGCAACTCCGACTAGCAACTAAAAATGTAAGAATTATCCGGAATTTTCCACTACCACCTAGCTAGCATTCCTGCTTCTAAACACTACCCCTTCCCTTCGTTCGTTTGTTCGTTTAAAGATATCCTGCACCTATAATGCAGGCCGGGGCATACATTAGCCCGGTCAGTGGGGTGTGGGCTGACTTAAAAAAAAAAAAGTAAAGGGGAAGACAGGGCCTGGGGATTGCTCAGCACACACGCCCTGTCTTCTGGCTGGCTTTGTGGTGTGTGTGACCCGTTCCCTAGTCCTTTTGTTACTCCGACAAAATTACACAATATTTACAAACATAATCCTTAATTCTAACAAAACACAACATAGTCCATTAGCCTCTCAGGTCATCTCCTAAGCTGCTTTTGACAACGTCCCTGCCCCTTCACACAGTCCATTCTTACTGGAATGATTTGGGCCTCTTCGTGATTCACTTCTTCCCTAGGGAAACTGTCACCATACTCCTGTGCTGCAACTCTTTGAGGCCCCTCAGTATCATCGGCTGCAGTTGTCAACAATTCCTCAAAGACGTCCCAGCTGTACTGTCATGGCCCATGGTACTGCCACAGACAGTTCACCTGTACCACCTTTAGCGAGACTTCCTGCCTCTCAGAATCCAGTATGTTATGTCTGACAGGCGCTCCTTCACAGTGCAAGGCACATCCCACGGGCTCTGCCACCTCTATGACTGTCCCTTCTTCCGCTGGCCATTGTACAGCCAAACTTTGTTGCCATCCTTGAAGCTTACCTCACATGCCTTGGCATCATATTTCAGGTTCATCACTTCACCAAAGACCTTCAGAGCTCCTCAAACTTGATGATGTACAGACGTCGGAATAAGTTCGTTTCCTTTTCCGTGGACTAAGGTGTTTGTAACGCTACTCGATGGAGAGCTATCCCCTCCTCCTCCCTTCCTCATAGTTCCACACTCCCACCCAACCCCCCCACTTTTCTCTCCGACCCCATAACCCCACCCGGTACCCTCCATACTCTCACTCACAGCCAGCTGGGGGTTTCTGTACTTCAAGCACCTCTCTAATTACATGTAGTCCGAACAACTAATAAAGGAATAATACAGTATATATCATAAACCAAGTTAGCAAAAGGTTTACTACACTGTGTGTGTGAGAGACAGACAGACAGACAGACAGAAAGAGAGAGAGAGAGAGAGAGAGAGAGAGAGAGAGAGAGAGAGAGAGAGGCTGTGATTAAATGTTGCGGTAGTAGACAACTCTTTTACACACACACACACACACACACACACACACACACACACACACACACACACACACACACACAGACTGTGAATGGTAACAACAATCAGGAGAAACACTGATTAAAAAAAGTGAGTAAGAGAAGAAACTGAAGCAGAGAGGAAGAAAATACGCAGGTGAAAAAAATGGAACAATGTTATGGGAGTGACACAGGGACGGAAGCACGAGCGCACACACACACACACACACACACACACACACACACACACACACACACACACTTTCTGAATATTTGTCAACCTATCTGTGCCCGTCTGTGTACTGCTCTCTCTCTCTCTCTCTCTCTCTCTCTCTCTCTCTGGGTCCTTTGTCTCATCCCCAGTTCCCTTTTCCCTCCTTCGCTTTTCTTTAGAGCTATCTGTTCAGTCCCTACCTTCCTCCCTCTCTCTTTCCTTTCCTTCGTCTCTCTCCCCCTCTGTCACTCCCTCCTTACCTTTATCATCTTTTCTTTCTCCCTCCCTGTGTCACAACTTTGTCTTACTTTTTTCATTTGTCACATGTCTTACCTTTTTTCTTCATCACTCTCTCCGTATTTCTTGTACTAAATCCATTTCCTTCACTGCTTTCTTCCCCCAGGAATAAGTACATGCTCTTTTTCTCTCTCCTCTCTCCGTCTCTCCCTGTCACCCGAAATCTCTTCTTTCATTCCGCTCTTCCCACTGTCTTTCCCTCCCTCCCTTCCTCTCTCTCCCCTTGTCTTCCATTCTTAACATCCTCTTCTCTTTCTTGCTCCCCAAATTAGCCTATTTTCTTCCCACCCTCAATCTCTACTTTGTCTCCGCAAATTTCTCTAATTTCTCTGTTTCTCTCCCTCCTTTTTTACTTGAATGTTACATTCGTTTCACTCAGCCTCAATGCTTTCGTCTTATCCGGTTTAGTTCTTTCCCTGCGTCCTTGCCTGAATAACACTTCCTCCTCCCTGTTACCTTGCCTACTCTTCTAATTTTTCTCATTAACATTCTCAGTATTCTGTTCCGTAGCTCTCTCTCCCACTTTCTCCTCTTGTTATCCCTATATCTACTGCATATTTGCTCCATTCCCATTTTCTCTCAGCTCTCTCCCTTTTTGTCTCTAATTCCCTGTCTTCCCCTTTTCTCTTTCCCTTTCACACTGCTTGTATCTCATTTCCTCTCTCACTGTCTCTTCTCACTTTCTGTCTCTTTTCTTAGCTCTCGTTGTTCTCTCCTTGCCTCTCCCCTTCTTATTTTCTCCGTAACTGTCCTCTCATTTTTCATTTTTCCACTTGCTCTCCCTCTCCGCCTGTCGCTCCCTGTCTTTTAAGGGCGCTTCCACACGTGTGCTCGAACAAGCGTTGGCAACATGTAAGCAACACAATAACGAACACGCTGCAAACATGTTGGGAACAGCAGCGTCCAGATCATGTTGGCAACATCATGATGACGCTTCAGCTGCCTGGTATGGAAACACTTATCCCATTACCTCTGCTACCAGTGTTCGAAGCTGCACTGAAACCTGTTTGCATACATCTGTCCAAATACTGCTGCATACATGTACCCGAACATGTTGCCACCTGTGTTGCCAACATATGTTCGAGGGCACATATAGACGCGCCCTAACTCTCTCTCTCTCTCTCTCTCTCTCTCTCTCTCTCTCTCTCTCTCTCTCTCTTTCTTTCACACACACACAGTGTAGTAAACTTTTTCCTAACTTGGTTTATGATATATACTGTACTATTCCTTTATTAGTTGTTCAGGCTACACGTAATTAGAGAGGTGCTTGAAGTACAGAAACCCATAGCTGGCTGTGAGCGAGAATATGGAGGGTTGATTGATTGATTGCAAATAATTAAAAACTGGCGGCGCAACTGCCAGGGTCACATGCCGCCGGACGACAAAGTAAAAGACACATCAAAATAAAAAGTGCATATTCATGTTAGAGTTAATATTTGTTAATAGGAATAAAACACTGAAAATAATAAAAGAATAGTTTATAAAATATCAGTTACTTATAAAAGTGGAAGGAGGCCTGCCTCCTGAAGAAAACTAAAAACATCACGAAAATTGCTAGAGGCATCATCAAGCATCGAGGACAAACAGTAGGCACCATCTGTCCCCTTATGCCTATGGGGGAATCTCTGACGTAGGTCCCCCAGACTCAGACACTCGACCAGCAAGTGACAGACAGTAAGTGGAACAAGGCATTTATCACAGTACGGCTGAGATTCACCACTCATCAGGAACCCATTTGTAAGCCGTGAATGCCCAATGCAAAGCCTAGTGAGAGCCACCTCCAATCGCCGAGACGTAGAGGGAAGAACCCTTGGCACAACCACTCTCTTAAAAATTTCTTTTAGTTTATTGTGAGAGACAACATCCCAGTGTCTCTGCCAACACATACGAACTGCGTACCGCAAGTAAGGTGTTACATCAGAAGCAGGAAGTGGGTAGTCGGTTGGGGGCTGTTGAGAAGACGCAGCTTTAGCTAAAGTATCTGCCCTCTCATTGCCCACCACACCAACATGTGCGGGTACCCAACAGAAGTCTACTTGGCGGCCACGATGGCGAAGAAGAAAAAGCCACTCTAAAATTGATAAAACCAATGGATGGGATGCATTAAAAGATTCCAGTGCAAAGCACTAAGCGAGTCACTAAAAATCACAAAAAAGGATTGGGGGAGAGTAAAAATAATTTTAACAGCATATAAAATTGCAGTCAGTTCCGCTGTATACACTGAAGTAATGCCAGGAAGGCTACCGCCCCTGCTAAAGGAAGGGAAGACAACACCAAATCCTACTCCAGTATCAGTCTTAGACCCGTCAGTACAGACAGGGACAGAACCCTCATGAATGGAGGCATGTTCTAAAAAGAGAGACAGGGACACAGAAGAGGGAAGTGAGCCCTTTTTTTCAACAAAGGACCTACAGAAAGTAATGCGAGGAAGCAGCCAAGAACCCACCCTTGGGATCCGATGTGGACAAATTGCCAGTCTCGGAACAGAGAGGGCTAACATAACTGACCGGACCCTGTAACCAAATGGCTTTGGGAGATTAGGACGGGTGTCAAAAACAGAAGATCAGGAATCCTGGGAGACGATGGCACAAGAAACTGAGTCTGGAATGCAGTGAAGACGATACCAACACCTCATCATTAGCAACTGGCGTCGTAAATCCGAGAGGAGTACATCAGCATCCACAAATAAACTCGAAATCGGAGATGATCTGAATGCCCCGGTTGCCAGATGCACACCAGCATGATGCACAGAATTTGACAACCGGAGACGTGCATCTGTTGCAGAGGAGTAGACCTCACATCCATATTCAAGTTTAGGATGAATAAGAGACTTATGCAAGAGGAAGAGGGTCTGACGGTCAGCACCCCAAGAGGTATGAGCTAAAACCCTCAAAAGACTCAAAGCTTTGAGACAAGCCACCTTAACAGAACGAATATGAGGAACCTAGGTTAGTCATCTATCAAACAGAAGACCCAGAAACCGTGTCTCTTCCACACAGGATACTCTCCTACCATAGAGATACAAGTCAGGGTCTAGGTGAACCCCTCGAAGACGAGAAAAATGCATAGCCACTGTCTTTGTTGAAGAAAAATGGAAACCGCGAGTTTCCGCCCAGTCAGAAATTCGATTGAGAGCCAGCGCAATTTCCTCTCTATCAGAGACATTCTAGATGCGGTGAAGGAAATCAAGAGGTCATCGACATAAAGTGATCCTCGTACACCATCAGGAAGTACACTAATGACACTGTTAATGGCTACAGCAAACAGAGTAACACTAAGGATACTCCCCTGTGGTACTCCATCACCTGGTGCTTGGGCAGTAGAAAGCACTCCTCCCACTCGCACCCTTAAAATTCAGTTAGATAAAAACTGTTGAATGAAAATAGCCAAGCGTCCACGAAGACCAAACTCATGAAGAGAGAGTAAAATACCATGACGCCATGCAGTGTCATATGCCTTCTCCAGATCGAAGAAGACCGTGACCTGGTGTTGGTTAGTGGAGAAAGCCTCAGTGACAGAAGATTCCAAGGACAGTAGTGCATCAGTGGTAGATTGCATTTTTCGAAAACCATACTGGGCAGGGGATAAGAAGTCACCTCTCTCTAAAAACCATACAAGCCTAACATTGACCATCTTTTCCAAAACTTTACATATACAAGATGTCAAAGAAATAGGCCAATAATTCGTCGCCTGTAGGTGGTCTTTACCTGGTTTGGGGATGGGGATAACTACAGCAACACCCCAACAAGCCGGAAACTCCCCAGAACACCAGATCTTATTAAACAGTGAAAGCAAAAACAACAGGGACTCATCAGACAGGTGGCATAAAAAGGCATAAGGAATATCATCATAACCAGGAGAGGAATCATGGCACTGCGACAGAGGCGCCTGGAGTTCAGAAATTGAAAATGGAACATTGTAAGGTCCTCCTCCAGCAGAGGCAAAACTGAGACCACGAGACTCTAGGCGTCGACGGTGGCAAGCCGAAGGCGTATCTGCATCCTTCTTTGACACTGGCAAAATGATCAGCAAGCAACTCTGCAACAGCAAATGGATCAGCCACAGTTCCACCTGTTGCAGATAAAACAGGAGGGGAGGGAACAGTAAATTTTCCTGAAATTTTCCTTACTCGGTTCCACACCTGGATGATGGAAGTCCTCGAATTAATGGAGGAAACATAACCCTTCCAGGATGAATGCCTGGCCTCTTTTAAAACCCGCCTCATATGAGCTCGTGCCCTCTGATATGCCACCAAATACAGAGGATCCCCACGGTGATGACGAAGTTGAGAGAAGGCGACTCGTTTGGCTCTCACTGCGGAACTGCACTCTGATTTCCACCAAGGGACCGGACGTTTAGGAAACTGGAACACGGTATTGAAATATGACAGCCTCAGTAAGACAGCCAAACTCGTTGATAGAAAGGGAAATGGAACTCAATTCCCTGAAACGTGGCCAGTCAGCCTTATCCAGAAGCCAGCGAGGAAGACGTGGCTGAGGTCCACCAGCACTAGCAGTTAAAAGTAATGGAAAATGGTCACTGCCATACAGGTCTGGCAACACATCCCAGGTAAAATCTAAAACAGCATCAGCTGAGCATAAAGACAAATCAATGGCAGTAAAAGTTCCAGTCTGACTATGGAAATAAGTCATTTTATTGGTATTAAAAATGCCTAACTCCTCATCTTCCACTAAAGAGGCCAGATTTACACCCCGAGGGTTGGCCTCACTGCTTCCCCATAGCGGATGGTGACCATTCATATATCCTAGTAACAGAAAGGGAGAAGGAAGGTCCGCCCTTTCAATAGTAGCACTAGGAGGAAGATAAAGACAGCAAACTGTATACTGCTGATGTAAAAACATCCGGACAGCGACAGCCTGCAGGGGAGTGGAGATGTCCAGATGACAGTATGGAATATCCTTGCAAAGGAAGATAGCAGCACCTCCATGACGACCTTGACCCAGCACAGGATCAGAATAAAAGGCATGGTAGCCAGAAGGGCCGGAAGGAACAGTATCACCTACCATGGTTCTCCTGGATGCACATGCACAGAGGAGTAAATTGAGAAACAAGATGACACAGTTCCTCATAGTTGGCACGTAAACCCCGACAGTTCCACTGGATGATGGAACCCATAATGGAGGAAATGATGATTGAGTACACCTGACAAGTGAGCGGGTTTGGATTGATACTTATGAAGACCCTTCATAGGAGCCTGCCCAGCACCAGAAACCCGCATCCTCTGTCTAACATCTGAAGACAAACGTGAGGATGGGGAAATAAGTTTTACAACACTCCTTCTTGGAGTGGGCATACCAGTTTGTTTGGAAGGTGGCTTGGGGGCTGTCTTTGGAGGTGTAGGACTGCCATTGCCCCCACCAGAAGCCCCAGAAGTGGAAGCAGAGTCCACAGGACTCGGATCATTTGAGGAGGACATCCTATGCTTTAGATCTGAAGCACCAGCAAGTTGTCCAACAACATCCCCAGGTGGGGACCGGACCTGTGGTGAACCATCAGCTTCAGCTGTTCCCTGGCTAGATTCCTCAGCCTGCGGGGCAGCGGAAACAGGAGAGGGGTCGACACAAGGGTTGACAACAGAGACCTTAGGTGGCTGGTCTTCATGCTCAGAGGACTCTGACGAACAATGGTGACGTTTGCCAGGTACAGATGGAGCCTCAGTCATACTGGGTAAGACAGAAGAAGGAGTCCAGTCAACGTGGACGTTTGCCACCACCACAGAAGTGTGCAAACCATCAGCCACCGCAGTGGGGGAGGAAACAGTTGGAGTAGCGGTCGGGCAAACATCATTCTCACAATCAGTACTAATCATGGGGACAGCTTCCTGTAAATCACGAGTTGAAGAAGTGGGTACTGGAATGGTTCGAGGCTGCCTCTGAGATACAGGGCGACGCACTGATGTTCCAGAAAGGACAGAAGCATAAGTAGCCCCAGGCTGAAAGAAGAGAGTCTGGGCTCTCCTTTTAGCTTCAGGAAATGAAACCCTCTCATGTGTACAAATGGACAAAATCTCCTTTTCCAGGCATGATCTCGGACAATTTTTTGAGGAGACAGCATGAGGACCTCCACAGTGATAGCACTGAAGGGGTCCTTTACAATCACTGGTATGGCTTGGTCCTCCACACGAGATACAGACCCCAGGAAGGCCAGCCTGTGCACGACGACAAAATTTGCTGACATGTCCATACCCCTGACAGTGGAAACACCGTCTTGGGGTGGGCACATATGGCTTCACCAGAAGTGACAGCCAAGCCAGCTTCACAGAGGTAGGTAGGGTCAACCTGTCGAAAGTCAAGAAGAGGGTCGGAGTTGGAGTCAGGACACCATCAATTTTTTTCTGTAGTCGCTCGACACATATCACATCATAAGAACTCAGCTCCTCCAACAGCCGTGCCTCTGAGTATCGTAGGAGGTCACGGGAAAAAATCACTCCTCTGCACCTGTTAAAAGTAGCACGGGGAGCACAGTCAACTGCAGCACCAGAAACAGA
This sequence comes from Coenobita brevimanus, assembly GCF_032717465.1. Lineage (NCBI taxonomy): Eukaryota > Metazoa > Arthropoda > Malacostraca > Decapoda > Coenobitidae > Coenobita > Coenobita brevimanus. The sequence goes on from NC_137046.1 coordinate 10,474,701, forward strand.
AGTCAGCGCCTGTAATAGAGAGCTCTCCTCTGGGGAGGACACCTCAATAAGGATGTTTCCATCCCCTTGGGAACAGATCTTAGGTTCCCTGCTGCAAGCTGAGACAATGGCACGATGCAGATCAAATATGTCAAAATCCAGCATTGTCCCTTTCATAGAAGGTTTCATAACCAGATATTTTGCATATTTTTCCGGCACCTTATCGTCTGAGCCGAACCCTAGAGCCGAATTAACCCGACGGGATCTCCTCCTATTCCCAGTTGAACGCTGGGGCAGAGAAGGAGAGTCCCTAGGGGCCTGAAAAGGCTCCAGAGTGGAAATGAGGGACATACATTCTGAAGAATGTCCAGGGACAGATGCAGTGTCATCACCAGATGTATTTTTAATGGCAGCCATGAAACAAACAAAAACTTCATTCCCCCACCCCTCCACCCACCACGGAGCCCATCAAGGGGAGGTCATATGCCAGGGATAAATACCACTGGTGACCCCAGAGGCAGCAGGAGAGTATACGCAGGTAACCACCAGGGGACCGAGCAAGGGTGACCCCAGGACGATAGGAGCCACCAGGCCCCCCAGTGCCCACTTAACCCTGGCCAACGCATGACCAGCCGATTGACCTGGTCGGGCCCAACCAGGCCACCAGTCTAGCCAGAATAAGGGATCAAAGAGGTGTATTGCTAGCTGCAGGGTGCATTGTGCAGCATCGCTCAACCCCCAGGACTCCCATCTCCCAGCATTACGGGACGCCACGCACGGCAAACACGTGGGGAGGCAACAGTCCTGCCCTAGATGGCAAATAGGCAAGGACTAACATCACCAGCAGGCCTCCTCCACCAGTGATGTAGGGGGTGCTTGGTCTACAAGGTCAACAAATACCGAACCCTACAAAGGTAGGCAGGCCTCCAATGTAGGTGGCACTGCCAACCACGCTTCAAACCCCGCCACCACGTCAAGGTGACCCCCTGCAGTGGGGAGAGAGTATGGAGGGTACCGGGTGGGGTTATGGGGTTGGAGAGAAAAGTGGGGGGAGGGGCGAGTGTGGAACTATGAGGAAGGAAGGAGGAGGGGATAGCTCTCCAACGAGCAGTGTTACAAACACCTTAGTCCACAGAAAAGGAAATGAACTTATTCTGACATCTGTACCTCTACCAAGCCTTTCTGAAGATGCTTTGCATAGCTGAAGGTGTCTATAGGCACCTCTTCACCAGGTGGTCTTCCCATTAACAGTTTAGCTGGCAATCATAACTCATGGCCTAGCATCAGTTATGCAGAGGGGTGTAGTCGGTAGCCTCGTGGGATGCAGAACAATATGCCATTAGCAATGTTGGTAATTTCTTGTCCCATTCCATCTATCCCTCCGCATAGTACTTGTCCCAGGGTACAATTGAATTTCCCCACCATCCCATCTGACTGAGGCCTTAGTGGATTTGTCTTGATCTTCTTGATTCCCAGTAACTTGTTTCACTCACGGAACACACCAGACTCAAAGTTTCTACCCAGGTGTGAATGTAGCTCTTGTGGCTTCCCAAAACAACAAAAGCATTGGTCAACCAACACCCAAGTAAGGGTTGCAGCTTCGGGATCTGGGGTGACATAGGTTTCTGGCCATTTTGTGAAGTAGGCCATGGCAACACATATCTATCGGTTTCCCTTTTCAGTGAGCGGCAGAGGTCCTCCAATATCCACTGTAACTCTTTCCATTAGAGCACCCACATGGTACAGCTGAAGAGGGATGCAACCACGTTTCTTGGGTCCTTTATTGGTGCACCATAGATCACAGGCCTAACACCACTCTTGAACATCCGGACACAGGCCAGTCCTATAGGACCTCTGCCACAGTCAACTTAGAGTATTCTTCACTCCCAGATGCTCCCTAATGATCTCGTTATGAGAATCTTTTAAGACATCAGGCCTCATTTTCTTAGGAACCACCAGCTGCCAATACATGCTGAGACCATCAGGTGCCTCCCACTGATGCTCCAGTAGTCTGTTGTTCAGCCAAAGAAGGTCCCATTGACTCCAATAGCTCTTAGTTGCAGGACTAAAGCTGGAAACCTCTTCCCAAGATAATAGCACTAAACTCCGCTGCAGCCACTCCAGCAGTGGTTGTAAATCTGTATCCTCCATCTGCATCCACTTCAGGTCTTCTTCAGCTGTCACTATAGTATGGCTGCATTTCTTGCTAAGATTTTCTTTCCTACTAAAGTGCTTGCAAACTGGGTCAGAAGGCCAACGACTCAGGCTGTCAACATTCCCATGTCCCCACCTAGGACAGTGCTGCACCTCATAGTTGTGGTGGTCCAGCTTCCCTAGTCAGTGTACCAGTTGTCCTGAATACTTTACTGTCTTCAGCCAACTGAGTGCTGCATGATCCATCCTGATGAAGTAGGACACTTACAAGTAGGGATGGAAGAAGTCACGGCTTTTCATCATTGCCAAAAGCTCCTTACGGGTCATACATTAGTTCCACACCAGTGGGCTGAGCTTCTTGCTGTAATATGCCACCATATACTATTTGTCACCCTTTTTCTGTGACATGACTCCACTAATGCCATGGTTGACTCTGATCTGAGTAAGGAAACATTGGAGAGCTTGCCAACGCATCTTTGACATCATCAAAGGCCTTCTGAGTCACTGCAGTCCACGTAAGCTTCTGCCTTTTTCCTAACAACTTGTGCAGAGGTGCAGCTATCATTGCAAAGTTCTTGACAACGCACCAGTACTATGTACACACACCCAGGATGCTCCATAACTCCTTCACACAAGTTGGAACCTGCCAGTTTTTCACAGCTGTCACCTTCTCCGGATCAGTAAGGATGCCGCCCTCTCTTACATTGTATCTCAGATACTTCACTTCCATCTGGAACCAGTAATACCTCTTTGGGTTCAGCTTGAGATGCACTGCTCAGTTCCTGTTGAACACCTCTGTCAGCCTCTCCAATTCCTGGTCGATAGCCCATTCAAACACAGTTACATCATCAAGATAAATGACAGCTGTCTGCACTCAAATTAGCTGGGGTATTACACAGGCCACATGGCATCACTTTGAACTCCCACAAACCCTGTCTGTATGAAAAGGCTGTTTCCTCTTTGTCATTTTCTGCGACATTGACCTGGTGATATCCTGCTTTCATGTCTAGGGTGGAGAACCACATGGCACCTGAATGAACATCCAATGTGTCATCAGTTCTTGGCAAGGGGTATGCATCCTTCATTGTCACATCATTTAGGGCTCGATAATCCACGCAGCACCTAACTGGGCCATCCTTCTTCCTTACCAGAACAACTGCTAATGCAGTAGGACTGCTGGACTTTTCTATCACTAATTGACTTTGAAGATTCTCCTTTCACCCTCTCCAGTTCTTGCTGTTGACCTTGCACCATTCTTCGAGCGGGCTGTTTATTCAGGTGGTGATCTGTGGTGTTGAAACAATTCTCCACAACATCTGTGCATCCCAGATCTAGGTCTCCGGTGAAAAAGACATTACTAAACATCACTAGCAGTCACCTTAACTGCAGCACTTGTGAGTCATCCAGGTACTGGCAATTCCTTGAAAACAGGTCTTGAAAAAGGTCTGACAGATTCCCATCTTCTATGGCTACACTCCTTTTACAGGCCTTCTACTGATGCCACTCAGAGTCCACTGCCTGGCACATTCCCACCGCTTCTCCCTCGTTGAGCGTCCATGCCTCATGGAAGAAATTGGCCACTACAACTGGCACCTCACCTGTGCCTGGATCCACCAGTCTTCCCCACCATCACTCCAGCCTCCATCTCCCACCATCCATCAGGCTCCACCACCCCTAAACAGCTGTCAAAAGAGCCACTCACCTTACACTGGAGCAATAGTTCTGATCTTGGGGGTATAACTGTAGTGTGCAGTGCCCTCACCTCACCACCAGAGCTGGTATGTCTCACTGCCGTGATGGGAATCAACTTTCCTCAGACCTTGAGTTTCATGGAACAGAAGTCCAACTTACATCCCATGGACATTGGATAGCTCAGACTAAGGCAAGAATCCTCCATGTTGGCCACATAGAGTGGAAGCGTGGCCTCTTGCCCTGCCACTTCAATCCAGACATCCAAGGGTCCCCTCAGTTCTGCACAGTGCCCAGTTATGCTACACATTTGCTGTGATGACTCAGGCATATACCAGTGATGTAACATAACAGGCCACACAAAAATCTGCTCTGAAGCTGAATTAATCACCAGTCAACACCTCGTGCCATCTCTTCTTCCGTCTACTTCCACACTTTCAAAGTTATCTAACGTTTTCTTAATAGGGGAGGGGCTACTTGGGAAAAACCTGCTGGTTGTTGCCCTGTAACACCAGCCTTTATTGGTTTTTCACCTCTTTCTTGCCTTGTGCAGCCTTCTTCTTATTCTTCTTGTTCTTCTCTGGACAATCAGAACAGAAGTATCCCACCTCACCACATGTCCAACACTCTTTTGTTGCAATCGTTGATTTCGTTGAACTGTTCTGTTCTTGCTCCTTCCATTTGTAACAATCCTTCTTGTGTCCTGGCTTCTCGCAGAACCATCAATCTCCTCGGATCTTCTCTTCCCTCTTCCACTTGTAATGGTCCTCTTTCCTATGTCCTGGCATCTCACAATACCAGCAACTTCGTTCAGATTTCTCCACTTCACATACTTGCCCGTTTCTTGTTTTGAATACTGCATTATGTTCTGCTTGCAAACTGGATGTACTGGACCTGACTTATGACTCACATTCCTGAGCTCCGGATAGTGCTTCTTGCATTCTTCATGGTTGTTTCTGCTTCACTTGCACTTTCAACTCCACAAGAACAAGAGCATCAATGAACTGGTCCCTCTGAAGAATAACCTTTTTTTTTTTTTTTTTTTTTTTTTTTTTTTTTATGCGAGGAAGAAGGAACCAAAGGCCATGAGCCCGCAGTAACAGTTCCCTCCAAGAGAAAAACAAAATACAATAGAGAGCCAAATTCAAGATCCGATCATTTTGAGATGCCTGGACACACTGCGTTTGAAAGACTGGAGATCATAGGCAGGAGGAAATACAGACAGAGGGAGACAGTTCCAGAGCTGACCTGTTGCATGAATGAAAGACTGGGAGTAACGGTTAACTCTTGCATTAGAGAGTTGGACAGAAAAGGGATGAGAGTTTGTTGCCAGACGGGTGCTACGCGCTCCGTCGTAGAGGTGGAGGAATGCAAGCAGACAGTTCAGAGGGAGCAGTGACCATTAAAGTAGCGATAGAAAAGAGATAAAGATGCAACAGTGCGGCGAAGAGACAGAGGTTGAAGGGAGTCAGTAAGAGGAGGAGAGTTAATGAGACGAAAAGCCTTTGACTCCACCCTATTGAGAAGAGCTGTATGTGGGGAGCCTCCCACACATGAGAGTTGTACTCCACACAGGGGCGGATAAAACCCCTGTATAGAGTCAACAATTGTGCAGGGGTAAAGAAAGAGCGGAGTCGGCTTAGCACACCCAATCTCTTGGAAGCAGATTTTACAAGAGATGTAATATGATCTTTCCAAGATAAGTCCCTGGTAAATGAAACCCCAAGCATGTTCAAGGATGATGCAGGATTAATCTGAATATTATTAAACATTAGTGGGTATACCTGTGGAAGATTTTGTCGGGTTGATAGGTGTAAGAACTGAGTCTTAGAAGCATTAAAGACAACCATATTATTTTTACCCCAGTCAGAGATATGAGCCAAGTCAGACATTAGGTGTGCCATAGCCTCATCCCTTGTTTCTTGAAGTAACTGTTGAGATGGGCGTTGCGGGAACCGAATGGAAAGGTGAAGGGTGGAGTCATCAGCGTATGAGTGGATAGGGTTAGATGTACAGCTTAGAAGATCATTGATGAATAAAAGGAAGAGAGTTGGTGATAGGACAGAGCCCTGAGGAACACCACTGTTGATAGATCTAGGAGAAGAACGATGGCTGCCCACGACAGCAGCTATAGAACGACCAGAAAGGAAGCTAGCGATGAAGGTACAGATAGAAGGATAGAAACCGTAGGAGGGCAGTTTGGAAATTAAAGATTTATGCCAGACTCGATCGAAAGCCTTTGAGATGTCAAGTGCAATGGCAAAGTTTTCGCCAAAGTCCCGAAAGGAGGATGACCAGGAGTCTGAAAGGTAGGTGAGAAGATCGCCAGTGGAGCGTCCCTGACGGAACCCATACTGACGATCGGAAAGAAGGCTGTGATAGGAAAGATGCCTTAAAATTTTTTTATTAAGAATTGACTCGAAAACTTTTGAAATACAGGACGTTAAAGCAATTGGACGATAGTTGGAGGGTTGGGAGTGGTCACCCTTCTTTGGGACTGGCTGAATGAGAGCAAACTTCCAGCAAGAAGGAAAGGTACAAGTTGACAGACAAAGGCGAAATAGTTTGCCTAGGCAGGGTGTAAGCACAGAAGCACAGTTTTTGAGAACAACAGGAGGGACCCCATCAGGCCCATATGCCTTGTTAGTACTGAGGCCAGTAATGGCAGAAAATACATCAACTGAAGAAATTTTAATGTCAGCCATGAGGAAGTCAGAGGGCGGAAGTGATGGAGGAACAGCACCGGAATCGTCTAAGGTGGAATTGGAGGAGAAAGTCTGTGCGAAGAGATCTGCTTTATCAGTAGAAGAAATAGCTACAGAACCATCAGAGTAGAAAAGAGGAGGGAAGGATGATGAGGTAAAGTTGTTAGAAAGATTTTTGGCAAGGTGCCAGAAGGAGCGGGAAGAATTCGAGTTGGAGAGTTGAGAGCATTTAGTATGGATGAAATTATTTTTAGTAGAGCGAAGAACAGACTTAGCACGATTCCGGGCAGAAACGTAAAGATTATGTGATTCAGGGGTGGGTTGGCTCCGGTACCTTTTGTAGGCCTTCTCCTTGTTGCGGACAGCATTAGAACAAGCGTGATTAAACCAAGGCTTTCTTGCGTTAGTCAAAGGATATGAGAAAGGAATGTATGCTTCCATGCCCGAGAGAATAACCTCCTTAATGCGCAAGGCACACTCAGATGGCTCACGGCCATGGAAGCAATAATCATTCCAGGGAAAATCAAAGAAGTACTGCCTGAGGGCCTCCCAGTCCGCAGCTCCAAAATGCCAGAGACGACGTTTCCCTGGAGGGTCCGTGCAGGCCGTACTGGAGCGATAGGACAGGTTAAGGTAATAAGGTTGTGATCGGAGGAGCCCAACGGAGAGAAAAGATTAACAGAGTAAGCAGAAGGATTAGTTGTGAGGAAGAGGTCAAGTATGTTGGAGCTCTCTCCAAGGCGGTCAGGGATACGGGTAGGGTGCTGTACAAGCTGCTCTAGGTCATTAAGGATAGAAAAGATGTAGGCTTGTTCACCAGGTGGATCCGTGAAAGGAGAGGAGAGCCAAAGGTGGTGGTGAACATTGAAATCTCCAAGAATGGAGATTTCAGAGAAAGGAGAAATGGACAGAATGTGTTCCATCGTAGAAGTAAGATAGTCGAAGAATTTTTGATAGTCAGTAGAATTAGGGATAAGGAAACAGCACAGATATATTTAGTCAGAGAATGACAGGAAAGCCGAAGCCAGAGAGTGGAGAATTCAGAAGAATCAAGTTCAGGAACACGAGAGCAAGATAAGTCGTTGCGTATGTATACACAACAGCCACCTTTGGCTTTGAAATGAGTATAGAGAAAGTAGGAGGATACAGAAAAGGGTTTGCTGTCAGTTGCCTCAGACAGCTGAGTCTCCGTTAGAAAAAGAAGGTGAGGTTTAGAGGAGGAGAGGTGGTGCTCAACAGAGCGAAAGTTAGATGAAAGGCCGCGAATGTTGCAGAAATGAAGAAGAAGAGAGTCAGACAGTGGTTCCAGGCACCTCGAGTCGTCACCGGGAGAGGGGCAGATGGCGGGGGCATTTATGGTCCCCCCCCCTGGGGACTCCGAGGCTAGGTGAATTGACGCCATTTTGGTAAATTTTGAATAGGAAGTGTAGTGTGTACTGTGCATGTAGTTTGGTGAAGATAGATAGAGAAATTTGTACTGGAGAGCATGCTGGCCTACTCTCTGTGTAACTGAGACACTGAAAAAGTTCAGCAAAGGGGGATGGTCAGGAACTAGTCCTGAGGGCTGATGAAACGGGAGCTCCAGCACTCCCTGTCATCAGCTTTCCATCCACCTCGGGAGTACTGCCCTGCTCGACTGGTGCTACAGTCTACTCCACAGGTTAGGTGCTGCTAAGGGGTATGCCCTGTTTGCCATACCCTCCAGGTCATGAGCAAGCTGCTGCAGGGATTCCCCTCGGGCCCAAACACAGGTCCTAAATCTTACTCTGTAGACCTCAGTCTGGTACATGGTCCCAGATCCGCACTCTAGCATTTCTACTAGGGACTGATAACTTCTCCTCTCCTCGACTGACATGTGGCCAAGAATCTCCATTTGCACCACCATTGAGGCAAGTAGCAAGCTGTGCTGCCCTCTGCCTATCGTCTCAACCATTCTGATCTGCAAGTAACTCAAACTGCACATGATAAGCTTCCCAAGATATTTACCATCAAAAACCTGAGGTTTCTTTTTAATTGGACCTCCAAAATAACCATGTACTTGACTGGATTGGTGCCTAAAAACTGAAGCATTATGCTTAAGTTCAGGACTACGAACTTTTTCATTCAGATTTTTCATCTCGGTAATGCTGCTTTTAGATGCTTAGGATTCATCAAGATTCAACATTGTCCAATTTTTACATGTACTCCCTGTACACTAACCTGAGGCTCAGCAGTGCCAGATTTCTCTACAGCCTCAATTCTCTCACTAATTATCTTCAACTGGTTGTCTGCATGCTTTCTGCCCTCCATCACATTATTACTCACTTCATGCTTTTGGTGTTGTAGCTCAGCGTATACATCCTTCTGCAGTTGTTGCTGTTCCTCCTTCAGTTCTCCCTTGAAAGCATCTAGCTGTCCCTGCATTCTCAGTTATAACTCTTTCCGTTGTTCCTGTAACACCTCTTGCAATCACTCATATCCTTCACTTTGTGATTTTAGTTGTTCTCTAAGTTCTATAGGTCATTCTGTCCTTCACTTTGTGCTTGTAGTAACATCATGACTGCAGCCAGGGATGCCTCCTCCTGCTTAGCTTGGCTTCTAGTCTGTACACCTTCTGGCTCCATGTTGAATATTTGATTCGCTGCAGCACTTTTCTATCCCAACACCTGACACCACCTGATACATCCTCGTTTCATATTGCCACAGGTCCCAACAGCAGTAGTTCACCCTAGTAAACTGCTTCTCGTAGGATAAGCCTATCAATGTACACAGGATCAAATCAAGCATCATAATAGCAAGGCTTCCCCCATTAACCCGTGGATTGTGCAATTACCTTTTTTCTTTCCCACTCCGTGGTGTGCAAAAAATGAAGAAAAACAGTTTTCTATTTTAGTTTTTGTTTACTACAAACTTGAGGATAAACATCCAGTGCATCATCTGGTTAAAAAAAAAATAATAATAATAATAATAATCTCCCTCTCTCTGTCTTTGCATAGTGTCATGCGTAAATTTTCGTGGGGGAATAACGAAAAATGAAAAAAAAAAATGTTTTTGTTTATTATAAACTTCAAGATAAAGATCCAGGACATCACCTGGTGAAAAAAAAAAAAATCTTCCTCTGTCTTTGTGTAGTGCCATGGGTAAGTTTGAGTAAGGGTGCAGTAGTTAGCAGTGATGCACGGCCAGCACAACCTGAGCTGTGGCTCGTAATGTGACGCTACCCAGCCTGACCTGTAGCTCGCAATCCGCAAGTTAATAGTTATTATTTTCCAAGTAATTACACTGTCTGCTTCAATAATTTCACAAATGCCAGAGCTACACTGGGTTCACAAGGGCCACAAGTAACCTCATTTTCTTATTCATTCCCACAATCCTTTTTATAACCTTCCCTGATAATCGAACGTTCAATGTACTCCTAACAGAAACAGAACTTAAAGTCAGAGGCATCGGAAATATTCCAGAACTTTCTTACTTTAAGTAGCACTCTAAATGCTTCAGGATACAGACTGAAATTAAATCTAAATATTACATAATTCAAGAAACAGTTGTCTGATTAAAACATTATGGAGAGATATAGAAGAAAAAACAATTAATGCATAACTTTACAAAATACCTCAGCTCAAAACAGCAGGTTTCCTGCGAACTCTGACTAGCAGCTCAAAATGCGAGATTTATCCAGAATTTTCCATTATCACCTAGCGAGCACTCCTGCATTCTAACACCATTTTTGTTCCAATCCACAAAGCAATTTGAGACTCTTGGGAGGCTGGTCAGTTAGGTTTCCATGAGGGTGTTGTCTTTATATTTCTCAGTTGGGCTGCAAACCTACTCCTGAATGAATTTATATGAATCTGACGTGAATAATAAAATCTATGAACACAACTAAGCAAACAGAAATTACAGCTCAAATAATTTGGTAAACAGGTAGGCTGAAAAATAAAAACGCATCCTCCATATCACTCTCATAAACAGCTTTACTTATTATAGGCAGTTATAGATGTTTCACACATTCGTATCCTACAACTTTGTAAAAGAAAATAGCAGTTGACACATTTATATCATAGCTAGTTACCTCACAGCAGAATATATAGGATGACTACAATTGATATGCTTCAAAGTGACAGCAGCCACAAGCAACAGCATTTCATGTATCTGTTTTCACCTTGTACTGTACAAGTTATCGACTGTATTTTTATGAAACCCAGATGAGTAAAAATGAAAAACCAAGAGGAACATAACACAAACAGAAATAAAATAATACAAATAGTAACTGAAGTAATGTCCTGTAAACACACATTCATGTTAAAGCCATTTTCAAATATGAAACCGACTGAACAATTCAGATTGCAATTATAAATTATATCATGTTTATTGCTAAACACTTCAGACACAACTGTACCGTGATATGATACCATACCAATGACAAGAATTAGTTAGACCACCATCTCCTTCGGTGGCGTGGATGTAAATTTCTTACCAGACACTTTTCTTCCATTCCACGCTCAGAACAAGAATGCATGGAACAAGCCTGGCTTCTCTCTACCCTTCACTTGGGTTGCCAAAGCCTGTTTTTTGTTACCTTCAGAAGGCTAAGGTAGGAAACACGGTCCAGTAAAGTTTCATGCCATTTGATCAAATAGTTCCTGAGGTACTGATAGTTGTGCCAAGTGCTGTTACCAAGGCTTAATTATATTTTTCATTACAATTTTCACAAACTATACTGTAGGTGCATTTTGAGACCCAGTGTGCTACTGTAGGTGTTAATGCCAGTATTCTCCACCCCAGGCAGTGTAGGTGAGGATGCTACTGGAGATTTTGCTAGTGTCCTTGACTGTGGTGGTGGCAGCTTGGTGGTACTCCAGGTGGCGCCACAGTTACTGGTCTTCAATGGGCATCCCAACAAAACCCGGCCTGCCTTTTATTGGCAACTTACACGAAGGCATCCTAATGCCTATATGGATTGTTTTTGATGAAGTGAGTCACATAAGATTATTGGTAGCAATTTTATATATTTTTCTACCCTTTTGCCTGCTGTTAAGTATACCACATGATGACCAAGGTAATGATTGTAAAAAGTGATACTAAAAGAAAAATTCAGTGCTGGACAAGAATTTTATTGTAAGAAGTTCCATTGTTTTTGCAGATATACAAGAATTATGGTGGGTCGAAGTTATGTGGGAGATACGAAGGTTTTCGACCAGGGCTGGTTATTGGTGATCCAGATATTTTGAGGGATGTTTTGGTTAAAGACTTCGATCACTTCACTGGCAGGATATTCCTTGGGAGCCAAGACGATAATATGATGAAAGGGATGTTGGTGAATAAAACTGGTGATGAGTGGAAGATCCTTCGTTCCATCCTGTCTCCAACCTTCTCCTCTGGCAAGATGAAGAAAATGTTCCCTCTTGTGTGTGACAAAGCCAACATATTCATTTCCTCATGTCTTAAAGATGCAGCAAAGGATCCCACTATCGACATGAAGGACAAGACTGGCAGGTTTACTATGGACACAATTGCTTCATGTGCCTTTGGTATAGAATGCAACTCTTTCACACAAGAAAAGCCAGAGTTTGCTCAATGGGCTGATAAATTTATCTCCATGCCACGAATGAAGGTTTTGCAATTTTTTCTAACAAATATGTTGCCAAAAGTTGCCAGTGCTCTTAGAATAAAATTGTTTGCATCTGAGATGGAGTTCTTCAGTGAGGTTGCAAAAATGACTATCAAGTCTCGTGAGGCTGGCCAGAAGAGAGGTGACTTCTTAGACCTGATGCTGGAGGCGCGAGCTGAGGACAGTGACTCCAACTGTACTACATCAGCCAAACATGGTTAGGTCTTTGTGTAGTTTATTCTTATCATGCCTCATTACATTCATTCACTGTGAGGTTAAAGCCATTGTTTATGTAATCATTATCACTTTTGTTTATTTATTTATTTTTTTTTCATGTAATCTGGGTCAGACTGGTTAATCTGATGGCATTCCCCCATCTTGCTCTGTGCTGCACCTGCTCAATAACACCTCTGGATCTATGGTCAGCACATACTAACTTTTCCCCTGTCTTCCTAAAACTATATGTGTCAACGGCGTGGCGACTCAGTCCTTTTATATCTCCTCACCCATTTCCCTGAGCCCATCATCCCCGCATGTCCAAACCATTCCAGGATCCTCTTTTCTGCTTCCTTCCTGAAGCTTTCCACGTCCATCCGCCTTATCATCTCTTCTGATGATGTTTTGTGATCTGGCTTCACTCCACATAACGATCAAAACATGCAAACGTCATTTTATTCCAGCAGAATAGCCAGGCCTTCAAAAATGGGGAAGAGAAGAGACGAGCACAGCATGCACACATTAAATAATGTAAAATTTTATATTGGAGAGCCAATGGGGATGAGTCAAGGTTCTAACCCACCCCCCTTAAGGCATCACCGTTGGTATGTTCTCATATTAGTATCTCCTCTTTCACACCCCATGTTTGATTTCCATACGATTTGACACTCTCAACAAGGTGCCAAACTTTCCCCTGTGGACAATGAAAGCAATCGAAATACAAGAACGGGTAGCAATCCTCAGAACCATTCTTAACAACTACATAACCTTGCATTGGCGTTCTGATCAGCAACACACACACACACACACACACACACACACACACACACACACACACACACATAAAGTAGCCGACAAACGAATGTATGACTTACACATACTGTGGTTGTAGTTGGTGATGACCCTAATCCTTACACTTGATTTAGAGCTACCTACTTCTTCCTTCACCTTTATCATTGTTTTGCTATTTCTTCCTTTAATCCTGTTACTTTTATCACCCCTCTCTACACTTCACGTGAGTACTAATTGACAAACGTAGTGGTTTCTTGTAATCCAGATACCTTTTATAATGCTGGGTGGTAACCTTATATCCAAGTAACGGGGTGATGTAGAGCCTAAAACAGTGCCCCTGTGCACTGGGTAGAGAGCTGCCAATGCGTTTTCCATCCAGGACATCCATCTAGGAACATACCTCCACATTCTTCCCTGTGTGTCACTGTGGCGAGGCGTTCTCTGCCGCAAGGGAGGATCAATTCACTGCAAGAGACGGCCCTGCAGGAGCGTTTGCATACTTGCGTCTGTTGATGGGTATGCTTGGCCAGACAAATCGTCGCTGGTCAACAACAACACATACTGTTTGAACCATGTTGATGTTAATGTTGTTGTGGCTGCATTGCAGTGTGGACAAGGTGCATTGTTTGAGTTGTATTTTTTGAAGTGATGTTATAAGGAAGTGTGGTGATCGCGTAACACTCTGGCTAGACATATTTATGTAGATCTTAATAGGATATTTTCTGACGTAGATTTTGTCTGGTTGAAGGTTTACGATGAGTGTGTTTTTTGTCTCTGGCTGAAGGGATTGGATGGCTGTGGTGGTTATGTGTTTATAAGTTTGTAGAGTGGTGTTGTGCGGAGGAAGGGGGGGGGGTATGTTGCCGAGATGCCCTGCGTGGTGTTTGGTAGTTTCGCACGGAGGAGGGGGGGGGGGTTATGTTGCCGAGACTCTTTGTGTAGTGTTTGATTTTTTTTTTTTTTTGGGGGGGATACGGTAATGTGATATGAATTTACAAGAGAGAAAACGTCTTGAGCTAATGCAATAAAGTGTCTGCCTTTCATATTTCCAAGATCTTCAGTTGGAATGTGTTTTTGTTCCTTGTAGCAAGTTATAAAGGTCTGTGTTTCTTCACGCGTTCTGTTATTATACACACCGCTTTCTTTTGTTTTATTTTTCAAGTTTATGCATTTTTTGTATGTTTACGGCTCAACATGGGCCAGAAGTCAGAGTAGTTATACTGAAATGTTTAAACAGTTTTCAGACAAGTTTCTTTGTTTTGTAGAAAGATAGAGCATGTGAGTGTCTTCATGGCATTGAGTTTGCAGGATTCCTTTGAACTAATGTTACTCGTATGCTGAGAACAGGCCATGTATTTAGCTATGGTAGACCATTGAATTTGGGGATGTTTTCCCAGAATGAGTGATTAAAGTAAGTCATCCAAACTGGGGTGTTTTTCCCAAAGAGTGGTTAGATGAAGAGGGGTAATGGATGTTGTGTTTCAGATTCGAGTATTAATGGAGTGAAGAGGGTAATGACTGATTTGATTGGTGAGGCAATCTTTCTATTTTGTCTGAAACAAATTTCTAGCAAGCGTACTTAATTTTACTGCTGGAATTCTGCTTGATTAGTCTGAAGTATTGTGAAGCTATTGCCAAGTAGTAGGGATTTACTGAAAAGGGAAGAACTGGCATGTGATAGAAGAAATTGTTAAAGAGTTAGGGTGAAAGGACTGAGCCCTGTGGAATACCACTGACTAGTATTCATAAATTAAAAAACTGGTTTTGGTAGAGGATCCTGGCTTGTCTGCCTGAAAGTTGTCCAGCATTTCCATTTTATCATTTTCCTCCTTTTTTGTGTCTAACAGTTGTTTTAGTTTGTGTTAGTAACTTAGTCTGTAGCTACTATGTTCTTAATGGTGTTGGTTTCTTGTTGAAGGCATCAAATCTGAGCTAACTTCGAGAGGTGGGTGGTAGCAGTGTGTTTGATCAAAATCCAAGCTGGGAGTCAGATAGAGGAATGTGGGAGTGATGTTCTTTAAGATAATTTTTTTTCATGATTTTGGATGACGTGCACAGTAGAGATATTGGTCTTTATGATGCAATACTGTTGGAAGGTTTTCCTGGGTCTGATTATATTGATAAGTATCAGGGATACCTGATGTTTCCAAGGCCAAAAAGAACACTCTAATCCTATTTGCTCTAGTTCAGTCTTTCTTTCTACTCCAGAAAGGCCATGTACTTCTTAAGCTTCTGAAGAGGGATTATAAGAGGTCCAGGAACTTCCTGTTTCAGCTTTTGCAGACTACTGCACAGTATTTGTGGGCACTTGTTTACATTTATCGGTGACCTCAAATGGCCTCTGACTGGTGACCTCAAATGACCTCGGAGGTCAACCTCACATAGCTTATGTCGGAACTGGAGGTCATGTGAGTCTCCATGCCAAATTTTGGGCTGCTGGTCCAGTTGTTAGAGCGTGTATTACTGGTGACCTCAAAATTTGACCACCGACCATTGATCTCAAATGATCTCGGAGTTCAACCTCACATAGCTTATGTCTGAACGGGAGGTCATGTGAGTCTCCATGCCAAGAATTGGGCTGCAGGGGCACCCAGCATTTCCCGGGCCAAAAAGGCGAACACTTTGACAGTGACCTCATATGACCCAGATCTGAAATTTGACCCCCCTAAAACCATCCTTGGGTCAGCCTGATTCAAAAAATATATGGGTGGAGGTCTGTGGCTCTTGGTTTGCGCGTGGCTTAAGGACAAACAACACATCTTTTTTATATATGGTGATATTTCCTTTCTTCTGGGTATCAAAGATATGATTGTGAGTGCAGAAGTTGAAAATTTTAGTTAGGGCATGTATTGCTAAAGGGCCAAGATGTTTTAAGTGGATGGTCGGAGGTTTTCACATATTTGATGATTTGTTGTACTTGGGAATTAAATGGAGGTGGTGCTTGTATGTTTCCTCTCATTTGTCTGATTTTTAAAATGGCTCTCTGACTATTGATGTTTGTCGCATTTTCATGCATAATAATTCATAGGATTGCTTGTTTGTTCATTCCTGGTGAGAATGATCTTGTCACTGCCCAGCAGAACTTCGTGAGTTGGGGAAGGCGAGACTTTGGATGTGTTGATACTTCTTATTGCCTTCGGGAACCTGCTCCTGTTCTTTGTGATAAAGGATGCCCACACAACTATTCCATTTTCCTTAAATATGTTTTATAAGTTCATATAATTATGCTGTTGTTTTGGTTTTGCAAAATTTCCTGCTCTGCTTGGGAGGGCTGAGTAAGTAAGGTGTTTCACCCTCTTAGGCATGTTGACGTGTATCGGGTTCTTTGTGGTTTGGCAGATAAACGCGTTGACGCGAATTGCATGAAAAAACAGAAAATACACCATAGAAAGAAAAGTTTTTGGCTGATTTGTGTCAAATTTGGAAGTGTTCTAGCAGGTGTGTTCCTCTTCCGAGGTAGAGAATTGGCAACATTGTACAGCCTCCCAGGATGCTGCCCATAGTGAGAAACCTCAGTCGATCCCAAGGAGCCAGGCTGTGAGGCTGCGTCATGTGTGCTGTCCCTTTAAACGCCACTAATTCTCCCCCTCCCACCCGAGTCGAAGCCGCAATGGACTGAGTGTGATAATATATTATTTCTGAGCATAATTTTAAGTGATTTGTCGATGGAACATAGATATATATCTTGAGAAGAAATGGTGCCTGTTATCAGTCATTAAGCCTAGGGGCAAGACGCGTGTTCACCGTAGGGGGGTTTTGCCACTCCGCATCCCCTGGGCCCTATGCTGTGACTACACATACATAGATAAAAAAGCCAATGCCTAAACTGTATAGTGTGTGTGAAAGCTATAGTGGCTTGCTTTGTGATATGTTGGAACCAGCATGCGTTACGTACTCCATAGCCAGAGTGTGGATTGGGGCAGGTGTTACCTGTACATCGTAGTTGGGAAGGGATTATTAGAGGTGTTTAGGGAAGGTTATTGTGATAGTGATACTGTATATGCATATGAAATTGTGTGAAATATAACGCCAACATACTGCGAGCGTTAGTGAAGGAGTGTGGTGTGTGCCAGCGTAGCAGTGCATAATAAATCTCAAGGCGAAAGTGCTGCGTAATGGTCACGTTGTACCGTAGTAAGAAACAAATAATTGCGGAGGTAGGTGTGGAATAATTGTGGTAGGCATGTATTTGTTTATGATTTCGTGAAAAATGTATGTGAACTGAGCGGCGAGTGTTCATGAAGGGATAATTTCAGGGTGCACAGCATAGGTTAGTGATACTTTAGCGGCAGGTGTGCAGGTGATGTCAGGATGCTGGGCAACAACGAGTGTCATTGAACAGGTACTGTAACTTGCTAAGACATTTAGTGAGAAGTTATACTTTATGTACAGTGAACGTGAAATGTCCTGCGAGTGCCCGTGAAGGAATTCTGTGGGTGTGTAGCGTGGGTTAGCGATACTTTAGTGGCAGGTGTGTGGGGACGTCAGGATGACGGGCAACAACGTGTGTCATTGAACAGGTACTGTAGCTTGCTAAGACATTTAGTGAGAAGTTATACTTTATGTACAATGAACGTGAAACTGGTAGCGAGTGTTCGTTGTGGGATGTTGTGGGTGCGTAGCTTATGTTAGTGATACCTTAGTGGCAGGTGTGTGGCAACGAAACGACGCCAGGCAATGACTAACGTCATGACTGACGTCATTGAACAGGTACTGGAAATTGCTAAGACATTTAGTGAGAAGTTATATTTATGTACAAAGAACGTGAAGTGTATTGCAAGTGTCCGTGAAGGAATTCTGTGCGTGTGTAGAGTAGATTAGCAATACCTTAGCGGCAGGTGTGCAGGTGATGTAAAGACGCCGGGCAACGACGGACGTCAGTGGACAGGTACTGTAATGTGCTAAGACATTTGTTGATTATTTACGATTTATAATAAAATGTTTGTGATATGTGTCACGAGTGCACGTCCAGAGATATTTTCATGTGCTGGGGGAACCTTGGGGGAGGGAAAGAATATATATATATATATATATATATATATATATATATTCCCTCTTCTGTCTATCATTCCTTCGTTCTTTCCTCTTCCTCCTGCCTGTGGGTGACTTTACAATGAGTGACAAGCCAAATGGTTTCCTGTACACCAGGAAACCATTTACTACGCTGGGTAGTAACCATATAACCAGATTTTGGCGCCTGGTGGTTTAGTGAGTAATTACAGCGCTCCAATCGTACTGAGCAGGTGAAGGTTTATATCCAAGGAGTGGTTGGGGTTTATTGCTCACGTAATGCCACTCAGGGATAAGTGAGGCTGTTCGCTCTCATCTTAAATGTCAGGACCAACTTGCCTAGCCCCAGGCTCCTTCGCTCCTCATGGGGCAATGTAGGATTGGATGATGAATGAATGAATGAAATATAAATATATATATATATATATATATATATATATATATATATATATATATATATATATATATATATATATATATATATATATATATATATGTGTGTGTGTGTGTGTGTGTGTGTGTGTGTGTGGCACACACACCCACGGACGAAAGTGAACAGGTATTACACCGTGCAAAGACACAATACTGATATATATATATATATATATATATATATATATATATATATATATATATATATATATATATATATATATATATTTGGCACACACCCACCGACGAAAGTGGACAGATATTACACCATGCAAAGACTCTGAAAAGTTATCATTTATGTGAACTGTTCGTAAATGGTGCAGCAATTGGCCGTACAGAAAGATATAACATCACTTGTGTGGTGCTATTCTCAATGGAAGGTGTTGCTTGACAGTGAATAACATCTCTTATTTTTCAGCTGAGAACTTACAAAACTCATACTGGACTTTCTGTGTCAGTGCTTGCCAACATGGAGAAGAGGGGTTTGTCTTCTGACGAGTGGCAAAAGGTTCTCTTCAAGGAGGAGACCAAGAGCGAGGAGGATGAGGAGCTGAGCAATGCTTCAAGTGAGGAGGACTGGGATGATGTTCAATGCCATTCCCCTCTGGCAGCTTTGCCGCCACCCCTACCATGACAGGAGCAGACACCACCACCACCAGTGTTAGGACCATCGTCTTCACTTGGACGACAGGCATCGCCTTTGCTCAGACCTCTCGCTCCAGCAGCCAACATGGTCTCTCCACCTCAAGCCTCCAGTACCCCCTTTGCTGAGCCCATGTCACTGGTAGCAGGGCCTAGTTACGTGACACTGGCACCTGCATGCGGCGCAGTGTCTGCGGCACAACTGGTGCAAGATGTGACTGTTTTGTTTTCCCCTGCCCGGTCAACAAGGACGCTGTCTCCCATAGCACTCATCCCCCCCAGCGTTTTCCAGCAGCAGGAGGAGACAGTCTTATCATCGTCATCGTCGGAGCCATCACCACCTTGATGAGGCTGGCATGGTCCACGGGTCAGCTATGGAGGGCAGCCAAGGGGTGTCTGAGGAGTCTGAAGGATGTCTGTATGCTGACCCACTGTCACCACTGCAGGAGGTGTTGCCGCAGAGGATCCAGGGTGGAGCAGTGACCCATTCACACCAGCTAATGGGCCCTTCACAGCATCCCCAGGAATGAGGGTGGATCCACCAACAACGCCTCTTCAGTTCTTCCAGCTGTTTTTCACCAAGGAGTTGTTGACGTATTTCACCCACGAGACCAACAACTACGTGTCATTCCTGGGGACTGTGTTCAACACATGGTTCATCTGCAATGAGGAGGAGATGGCCAAGTTCCTGGGGCTGTACTTTTTCATGGGGGTGGTGAATATGCCGACCATCAGGCATTACTGGAGGAGATCCCATCTCCATAACTACCCTCATTTCCAGCAAGTGATGGGAGGCGTTTCAGGGCCATCCAGAAACACTCTCATGCCTTCAACTCACTTGCTATACCCCAGGACAATCGTGACAGGCTCATCAGGGTTTGCACGGTGATGGAGTACCTCCTTCAGCGGTTCCAGAACACCTACTTACCCAAGGAGCACCTCAGCCTGGAAGAGGGCTCGCTGGCGTGGAAGGGGGGCCTCAGCTTCAGCGTCTACAACCCCATGAAGCCCTCAAAGTATTCCATCAAGTTTTATATCCTGGCTTAGGCTTCCTTGGGGTAGCCTACATCTGGAATTTTGAGGTGTATACAGGGCAGAAGATGGTGCTAGAGACCATCGTTTGGAGCCTCGTAGAGCCGTTGAAGGATCAGGGATACAACGTTTACATGGAGAACTATTATAACTCTGAATCCCTGTGCGATCGGATCTTCAGCGCAAAAACCTATGTGTGGGGGATCCTACGCCTGGCAAGAGGAGCACCAAAGCAGCTGCAGGACATCGCCAGGACCAAAAACCTGCCAGAGGGGGGCATGGCAGTGATGCATAAGGACAACGTGATGGTGTTGCTGTGGAAGGACAAGCGCATTGTCAACATGGTCTCCACCTTCCACAGCACAAGCACCATCCAGAAGCAGGTTTGAGGGACCAGGGGTCCTGACGGGAGGACAACCTATGTCCGGAAGACTGTAGACAAGCCCGTCATGGTGGAGGACTATAATCGATACAAGGGTGGGGTGGACCACTTCGACCAGATGGTCCAGTACTACCCCATCCAGCGGCAGACCGTAAAATGGACCAAGAAGAAAACATTCTACTTCGCCCAGATGGCCATGTTCAATACGTTCGCCCTGTACAAGAAATGCTCGTGCAGGTCAGTCAGTCTGCTGGACTTTGTGGAGGAGATAGTGGACAAGCTCCTCCACTTTGATGAAGCAGAGTGACCTGCGTCAGGACACATCTTCCACCACACCCCTGACCTTCCAACCCAACGGCCAGCAGGACCCCCAGCACTTGCAGTACCTGTGGCAGCACCAGCACAGGTGCCATCACCACCATCTCCTGGGCCAGCACCATCTCCTGGACCAGCACCAACACAGGTGCCAACACCACCATCTCCAGGAGGAGGTCCAGCACAGGAGCCAGTGCCACCATCGCCTGCAGGATCAGCACAGGTGCTGACACGACCAGCAGCAGCTCCTGGCCCATCGGGAGAACCTGCTGCCGCTACCATGCCCGGCCCTGCAGCTGCACCTCCAGGATGACAGGACCGGGGAAGACCAGGACATCCAACCAAGCATCATAGAGTCATCAGTGACAGTGTGCGGTTGGATCACACACTGGGCCATCGACAGGAGAGGATCCCCAAACTGAGGAGGCTCCAGTGCGCCCTGTGTGCCCTGGCGAAGATGAGAAGGGACACAAGTCACATGTGTCCTGTTTGTGATGCCGCTTTGCGTGTATGATTGCTTCGAACGGTACCATACCGAGCAAAGTAATCACAAGTGGAGCATACACACACACACACACACACACACACACACAGACACACACACACACACACACACACACACACACACACACACACACACACACACAGATAGATAGATAGATAGATATTTTATTGACCACATTTACATTTGTCTTTACATTAAGAAAAAAATATATCAACATATATAGTAAATAAAATATGAACTATTAAAACATAAACTCATTCTGCAGTCCACAAACTAACTTGAACAAGAAATAAAGAAAATGAAAATGGTTGGTCATCATTATGCCAGGAACCAACAAATATACGTACGCTCTATGGGTATAATTTAAGAATGTCGTAAACAATTTTACATGCAACATCATTTGCATACTTGCCACTGAAGAGCTCTTGTACGCAAGTCAAGCCTGCATTTTGCCTAATATTGCTCGTGACAGGACAACTCTCCACAACGTGCCTTTCTGTCTGAACCTCTCCACATACGCACAGACGCTCTTCCAGTGGTAAACAACCCCGTCCCCACCTATTCCATCGTCCACTCTCAATACACAAACTATGACCCAACACACGGAGACGGGTGAAAGCCATTCTAAAGCAATCGTTCACTGTATGACGGTCCTTGTAAATACTGTGGAGCGTAAAGTTGGGGTTCAAGCTACGGTACACTGCACACCTTGAACCACTGGACGCTGTGATATGTGCATACACATTCTACATGAGAGCACTCATATCTGGCACGTTTGTATCTATGAACCCTCTAATCATCCTGCTCATGCCAGTATTACCTCTAGTGACAATATCAATGGCAAAAATCAAGGGATCGTCTGTCAGACTGGATCTCTCTGATACCATTTTGGAGTAAAATTTATGGTGCTTAAATCTAATGAAGTCGGGTAACGAAGGGTATCCTACCTCGGCATAACAAACATCATTTGGGGTAGCCTTTCTCACTCCCAAGAGTTGCTTAAGGGCCCAATTATAAAGCTTAACGATAGGTTTTAGGTCGGCTCCCACCCATGACTCGCAGCCATAAAGTAACGAAGACATCAACACGGCATCGAATACCCTTCGCTTCACCACAAAAGGCACTTCATTGTTCTTTCTAACAAACGATACAAACTTGAGTACATGACATATTTTGCTCTATGCATGTAACTTGAGCACGGACGAGGCAGATCCGTCGCTGGTGAAGGGCAACCCCAGGTACACATATGAAGTGCAGGGGGCAATAACTAGCCCATTCACCTGCAAAGGCTCCGCCTCCTCCTCTGTGCCGCTAATGACAAAAAACTTCGTCTTTGATTTACTGATAATCATGCCATGATCTTTACAAAAGGTTTGCAATATCATAAGTTTGTTCATCATGCCCCCCCTGGTCGTGGATAACAATACTGTATCATCCATTAAAACTAGAGTATGGAGCCAGCCCAGGAACCCGTCAGGTGTGCACCCCTGCTTGAGCATCCTAATGAGCTCGTTCATTAACACTATGAAGAGAAGGCAAGACGTGGGTGAGCCCTGCCAGACCCCAAGCGTGGCAGTCATGACGGCTCCCCCAATCACCGACTCTGTGACACTATACATAGCCACCAATGCAGCCAACATTACCAATCCACAACCCATATGCTTTAAAATCATAAATAGTTATTACTAGGGACCAGATCATAAGCTTTACTATAATCAATAAAGGTTATAAATAGTTTACACTTTTTCTGGCGTGCCATATCCGTGAGAAGACATAATGCGACGATGTGCTCAATACACTCGCGCTTACTCTGGGCTCCCGCCTGCTCACGGAATGGGCGGAACGACAGATTTAGTCTGTTGCAAAGAACCATATCAAATAACTTAGCAAGAGAATTAATGATGCTAATACTCCTGTAATTATTAACATTTGATCTGCTTCCTCTCTTAAAAACAGTAAAAATCATAGCCCTCACCCACAACACAGGGTACATGCCAGACATAAAGACCGCATTAAATAATGTGGTAATGGTTAACAGCCACTGGGCTGGCAAGATTGTGAGGACACCAGGGGTGAGCCCATCTGACCCGCAAGCTTTGTCCACATTCATTCTCTTAACCTGACATTCAACCTCTGCCGGCAAGATGGGGCCATCCAGCACCGGTATCGTCACATCAGTGCTGATGTGCATGGATGGTGGGGCGGGGTTGGGGTTCAGCATGCTCTCAAAATGAAACTTAAAATCCTCATCGCTGGGGAGATTTGCCATTTTACACCTGGACATCTTGAAGTCCCCTTTCCAGCTAATCGCTTTCCACACTCTAGCATCATTAGCATCACCCAACAGCCTCTCTCATCTACTCAAGTGTGTATCACCCTGACTTACACCCGCCACAACCGTACTCCTGCTGCTCTCAGTGCACTCATATAGTGTGTCTGACACGTTCTTAGCAAAGGCATTGATATCATTACCCACGTTAGGAATATCCGTACATGCAGTATTAACAGCAAACTTCTGCCTATCTGTGTTAGCAAACCTCACAGGTTTCCTTGCCACACCATACCTCGCGACACTGCCATACAGCACTGCGTGGTCCCCCAGCAATTCAGCCCCAGCCAAAACGTTGTTCAAATGCATCCCTGGATTGCTCATAGATATACTGATGGGGGCATGGTCGGAGGGAAGATCTACCCACTTAATGACCACAAAGTGTTGACACTCCACACCAGCCACGCCCACCTTCTCCCACACTCGCTCCAGCTTGTCTGTGTCCGTGACCGCACCGTCCAGCGCCTCACCCTCGTCCGGCAGTCCCAGCACCACGACGTTCATCTCCCGCTCCTTCCGACCCAGCATCTCTAAAAAACGTTGTTGCTTCGAGATTATCTCTGCCTGCTTGTCAATTCTGTCATGCAGTTCGGCGAACTTCTTGGCGACGAAACTCTCAGGTGATGTTATCACTTTCTTGAGCTCAGCCACTTCTGCCATAACTGCATTCAACTTCTCATCAAGCGTCCTCAGTACGGGTGTTTCATCCCCCTCTTGAGCAGCTAATATCGTCTCTATCAGCTCTTCTTTATTAATTCTTGCCAGCTGACTCCGCTGCATCTTCATCAGCTCGGCCAAACTCCTCGCCATATCGGCGGTAAAATAGCTGTTTGGTGCTTGGGGCCGAGGTGGGGAGGTGAGGTGAGCAGGGGAGGTTGGGACGTGCAGTGAGTACTAGACAGCTGTCTCAGTGACGTCACGGCGCCCTACAGCGCATGCGCAGAAGCCAGGATCAGGGTCGAAGGGAGAGTATAGCCTGAGTATTTCACTTTTATGAGGCTACAGCGACTAAGTCCAGCTATACCCAAGACCCAAAAACTTGACTACTTAATCCTGCACAACTCACGGAGCTTTAAGACCACCTCAGGGTTTTGTACGAGGTTCCTGGACACTGTAGGCGCTTGAAAATAACGGAGCTCCTCTGCACACCTTGTTTATAGCCCAGACACACACACATACACACACACTAACACAAACGCTAACACACACACACACACACACACACACACTACATAACTGCTTATCTTCAAATCCCACAAGGTCCTTCAGGCACTTCAACCCCCCTGGAAGAAGTGAGTTTTTCGAATTTTGTTGATATGTATATTGATCAATTATCAATACCCTTATATTTTTCACACAAATAACCATTTTCTCCTACATATTACACATATGACAGAAAGTACAGCTTCATTAGCAGTAACTAGAACAAAGTAGTGTTCATGTCTAGTAGGTTATAACACTAAAAAAACAACCCTTGGAGATTTTACAGTCTGTACATAAAAGGGAAAAACAGAAAAAAGGCTTTGGGAGCATAGTCTTCAGGCAAAGGGGGGGGAAGCCTTTTTTTTTTTTTTTTTTTTTCGCGTGCGGTAAACCTAGGTAGCGATCGGAAGAGTAATCTAGCTTTGTCGTCCTATTACTCGAAAACTATTGGATGTATCGACTTCCTGTAAGAACCATGATAAAGAGCAGTAAATTCTATGTGTGTTCATTACGAAAATATAAGCTTTTGGGAGCATATTTTTTAGGAACGGGAGGGGGAACGGAGTGTGTTTTATTCTCGCCGGCGGTAATAGTCGAAAACGCTCGGCGGAGTAATCTCACTTTGTCGGCTAATTACTCGAAACTTATTGGATGTATCGACTTCCTGTAAGAACCATGATAAAGAGCAGTAAATTTTACGTATGTTCACTACGAAAATAGAAGCCTTTGGTGGCATATTTTTTTTTATTTAGGAAAATGCGGGGGAACGGAGTGTTTAATTTTCGCTCGTGGTAATAGTCGGAAACGATCGGCTGAGTAATCTCACTTCGTTGGCCAATTACTCGAAAACTATTGGACTTTCCGTAAGAACCATGATAAAGAGCAGTAAATACTACGTATGTTCATTACGAAAATATAAGCCTTTGATAGCATATTTTTTAGGAAAAGGCGGGGGAACGGAGTGTGTCATTCTCGCTGGCGGTAATAGTCGAAAACGATCGGTGGAGTAATTTCACTTTGTCGGCCAATTACTCGAAAACTATTCGACGTATCGACTTCCTGTAAGAACTGTGATAATGAGCAGTAAATTCTACTGTACGTATGTACAGGAAATAATGTAATATCTCTGAAAAAAAGTCGTTGTTACATAGGCGGGAATATAGCGTTTGCTGTGCGCACATGTCGAAAGTGACACACGTGAGTACCCAGTCATTTTTTGCGATTTACTCGGAAACTGTGAGGCGTATCGAAAATCTGTTTCACCGAGGAGAAAGCTCATGATATTCTACACAATATTATGAAATAAAAACATAAGATGTGCGAAAAAATTCTGCTTTCAGTTTTGGCTATTTTCTCGAAAACTACAAATCTTATCACAACCGAATATTTCTCATTAGAAAGCTGATGAAATTCTCTATCAAAACTTCGAATAACATTTTCCTGTATGATTGAAAGCATTCGAATGGTGATGTTGGGAAGTGAAATTGACGATGCAAAATGTTTATTCAGGGCCGCCTAATGTTGTTTTATTCGTGTTTTCCGTTTTTTTTTTCTTTTTTTTTTTTGCATATCAGCTAGAACAAACATCGCCGAATAAGATGATACAGGTTTCATGGCAGTATATTGAGATTTGGGGTGGCGAAAATAAGGCGAGAATACGTGCTTTCAGCGGCACGCAAGCGGGCTTGGCGGGCAGCCAGTCCAGTAATATCGAGTGCGGGAAAATTTATTGAAACTTGTGCGTGCGCGAGAAGGTTAATTTGAGGGGAGAAAATGGGGTTCAAATTATTGGTGTTGCTGCTAGGGATAAGAAATTTGCTGGATTTTGTATTTTTTTTTTTTTTTTTTAGAGTGGTGATGGAGTTGTCAGTGTTTCCAAAAGAATCTAGGGAAACACTTTGTAATCTTTGCCCTGTGTCTTTAGTGATTTGTCTCCAAATTGCCTGTAGTTACTAAAGGTTTTTCTTTCTTTGTATGGTTTCATTTTATTGTGTATGACATGATGATGTTGAGGTGGTCTGATGAGAGATCATGTACTTTTTCCATGATGCTTGTGTGTCTGGTGTTGGGTTAGACAGAGTGAAGTCTGGGAAGGGGTCCATCGCATAGCATCAGTGTGGTCGTGCTGGAGTGTGATCATAATTTAGAACAGAAGTTTTCAAACTTTTCTTGGTCGTTCATCACCTCTGACAGAAAATCCTTGATGATTTACCCACCTCCCCCGCTATGAAAGGAGGCAAGTATCTACTTCTATTGAATTATTTAAATAACTCTAAATTCTTGAGTTACTTACCTAATATTTGTGATACTTTTTAACGTATATGGTGATTTTTACAAAGTGTGGGGAATATTTAGGGTTTTTTACATTTATGTAGTCTGATATATATTTTAAGAGCAGAATTGTGGCCCATTATTAAAAAGAATCTATTTTAATCCTACAGTATATAGGTGATCATATTTGAGATTTACGCATTAGGTAATGCGGGGTGATGCAGCACCCCAGACGGAAAAAAATCACCAAAAATCAGTTAATCAGTATTTTGACAATTCCTCTTCTACATTGCACATTGATGGTTTGTACTGACTTTAGAAGCCTTAACAAAGAAAGATTTAATATAAAGGGCAACTGAAGTAATGAGAGAAATTGCATTTTTATGGGGAAGGAAATAATACCACCAAAAAATATGCCCTCCCCTTTCCCCCCAAAATAAAAATTCCTTCTCCATGGGTATCCCTGCCTCTCCACTGGCAGTACGATGACTAATGATGACTTGAGTGGACTGGCAGGCCTGGTAGTAAAGACACATCTCCAGACGAGATAAGAGAAATGTTGCCTTTCTCTCTCCCTCTCTCTCTGCAAGATATGGGAAATTTCATACAGTTTATTACTCCCCATGTAAACTTGTATATGTGAATTTTGTGTACTGTGTGTACATATGTTTTTAATTATCTATATTTATGTCCATATTTATTTACTTTATTTTTGTTTATAATTAATTGTTTTAATTATTTTATGTACATTACTGATGAACATTATTTTGAAAACATCTACACATGTATGTATGTATCTGAAGAAAAAAAAATATGCACCTGAAGAGGAAATTCATTAGTTACACCAAAATGCACACAAAAGGTATAATGTGATGCTACACACAAAAGATAATCTGTGGTGCTGCCACACCCCAAGCATATTGCAGGGTTGCACACAGCCAAAGGAGCACACTTATACAGCAACCCCCTGTAACAGCTCAGGGAACTTGGAAGGTACATGGAGTCTCAGCCCCCTGCCCTGATAGGAAGTATACGAACTCATAATTTCAAAACAGGGTGGGGTACTGGTGCACCCCACATTACTTATCCAGGGTCAAAGCCAAAAAGCACCAGACCATGAAATAAATGAAGTCCACAACACATAAAATAAGCTATTTTGACATTTTCGTTTTAAGTTTGCTTCCCCCGTCTGTGTGTCTGGCCATGAGGGGTCTGTAGTGTTTAAATCTCCTGCTACATATTACACTGGGAATGCTCTGGAGCAGAGTAGGTGATGGGGTGTATCCTGGGGGACATGATGTGGGTGGCGACAAGAACATGGTGACAGTGTTGCACGTTTCATTGTGTATTTTGTTTTCTGTTATCCTGTCGTTGGTTACATGTTGATCTATTTGTTACGCAATGGAATGTTTTTGTGCATGACGGTGTTATGGCAACCCCCCCCCCAATTTTCTCTCTCTGCCTTATCTGACTGTAGTGTACCGTAGTTTGTGAAATTTGGAATGCTGGATCTGTTTTTGATATTAGTATCTTCTATTAACCCCTACACCGCGGGCATGTTTACCGATGTTTTGCGTGTGCCACGGGGTTATTCGGGCTCCAACAGACTCTCAAAAAATATTTGCCAAAAATCAGTTATTAGTCCTAGAATATTAAAATTACATATGCTTATGGCACATACCTTCAGCTTTCTCCTGGAATGTTTGTTGAGCCTTCGTCGTTACCGTAGGACTTGTGGAGACCTCTGAAGTTGGGTAACGAAGTCTCCACTTTACACTTCCCAACAACCCGTAATATGATTACCACAGCCAGATATTAACACTATAAACACTACTCTATGATTTTCAAGTAGTTTGGGATCCATACTCCAAAAAAAAAAAACACTGTGAAAGCAATGAAAATTACGAGCGCGTCTGACCATCGCACTTGTGCTAGTTTGCTCTTGGTACTCAGTCATTTATTATTCATAAAACCCCTCACACTTTATATTTCTATTACTATATAACACTTATATATATCTGCAGTCTTTCTCCATAAGTTTCCTTCAGTAGTATTAGTTTATTGTCACTGTAGGGATTCAATTTCTTTCAATAAAATACGTAGCATTCACTTTCTCGTCCTGTATACTAGCATTGAGAGTGAATGTCACTTTCATCTTCACTCTCATAACTCATAGTATTCAGACATGCTAGAGTGAAACTTTCACTTTCATTACTCCTAGGGTATATACTTGTATTCTTATAATACTACTCATTTACTTTTCTATTTACGTTCTCTATTTTATTTACGTTATCTACATTTCTATTTCATTTACACTGTGTTATGCACTGTCACTTGAAGTAACTTATAAAACTATTTTCCATTGTTCACGTATATTTACATTCATTACTTTCACTTGCTGTTTACACATTATTTTCACATTATTTACAATTCCACTTGTACTGTTTTACTCAATAGAAAGATCGTAGTCACTCTTTTATCGATTGTCAGCCCTTTACCTCTTTCCACACGAGGTTTAGTAGGGGGTAAAGGTCACAGGGCCCTTTGCATGGGGGTGAAAAAGTCCCTGAAGTTAGCAAGAAGAAACAGACGTACCTCTACTTCGGAAGATGAGAGTAAACTGATAAGGGAGGGCCGAGGTAGAGGCCTACTTAGGGGATATTCAGTGCTACCAATGTTAGCTCTTGAAACAGCTATGTATAGCACTGAAATGATTGGCAGGAAATCTAGACAATACATTATAAATTAGGTAGTTCCAGGTGAATGTAAATATCACTTAGGCTTCTCCCTTCCCTCCTTACATGTATATTTATTACGAAAATAGATTATATGGCATATTTCAAGGGGAAAAAAACAGCGAAAATTAGCGAACGAGTGCATGTGAGGTGTTGTCAGGTGATAATTAGCCAATTCCAGGTGTATGGCACTCTCACTTACCTTATTTCTTTCTTGTGTATATTATTTGGTATAAGAAGAGGGCATAGGGCTTATTTCAATGGATGAAATCAGTGAAATATTCCAGGGAAGATTTACTTAGCGTAGCACGGCCAGGCAGGCGAGAGGATAGGGTAATGGAGGGGGGGTAGGGAGGGGAGTCAAGAACGGGGAGAAATGGGTAAATTGTCAACAATGGATGGGAGTACAGATGAGATTAGGAGTGCTGACTAGTGTTGGACATTGGCAGTACTGATAGATGATACTAGCCCCCACTTGGAAGCCCGGGTGAATTCAAAATAACACAGAATCACAAAAGCGACACTCCGTGGTATGATCCCTTGCTCCCAAGCGTCACGAAAGTGACGCCCCGCGGTTAAGGGGTTAATGCATTGGTAATGTTGTGTGAAGAGAATGATGTTTAATTCTGTAGTCTTGGTGGTAACTCCGTTGGTGTTTGATTGTAAACTTTTTTTGCCATGTGTGACTTATAATTTCACATATGTGACTTTTGGTGTGTGTGTGTGTGTGTGTGTGTGTGTGTGTGTGTGTGTGTGTTCTTACCTAATTGTATCTTTACAGGAATGAGTCAAGTTCGTACCGTCCCATGTCTTAAACCATTTTTATCGTACGTATCCTTAAATTTATGATTTTTTTTTGGTACACACTATTTCATTCGGTAGTGCATTCCACTGATCAGTTGCCCTATTTGGGAAACTAATTTTCCTTATGTCTTTATCGTCTCTCTTTTCATTCAGTGTTTTGCAGTGTCCTCTTCCTGATGCATCCCCATAAGTTATGTAATCATTTATGTCTATTTTCTCCTTCCCTGATATGCATTTATATTGCATAATCATGTCTTCTCTTTTCATTCTCTCCTGTAGTGTAGGAAGATTCAGTTTTTCTAGGCTTTCTTCGTAGCTTAGATCCCTTAACCCTTTAAACGCGGATCATCACGTTTGCGACGCTCGGCAAAAAGGATATAACGGCGGAGCGTCGCGTTTGCGATTCTAGTAAATTTTGAATAACCGCGGGCAGGCAGGCTCCAGCTGGTATTGTCTATCAGTACCACCACCCTTTAGCTACTTTTAGCACACTTGACCTTTGTACCACTGACCTCCGTTGTTGCCAAGTATCGCGTTTTTCCCCCGTCCCCCCCCCCACCACGGCCCCTGCCAGCCTGGCTGTGATACATGGCAGCGCTCTGAGTGCTCAGGACTGTAAATCTACACTCTCCTCTCACAAGCAGTTTATGCTAATAGGAAACGCTTGTTTCCCCAGTTGTAACACTAGCTTTTTTTCTCACGGTTTGCCCCTGTTTAGCGTCAGTTTACCGCAGGCTTTCAAAGTGACATTATGGCGAGTTCTAGCTCTTCCGAGTCAGTGCAAGCGGCCGACAGGAACGAGAATAAAGTGACGGGCGTAAGGCAGAATAAAAAGCGCGCCGTGGTGATCTTTTGGGAAGTAATATGATTGAAAATAATGTAGTATACATGTTTTTAGCTGTGAAAATGGAAATGTTTGTTGAGTGACGGGAAGACTGCCGCCGCACTGCATGTCGGTGTACGCTTCGTTGATTTTAGCCTTATTTTCAGTGCTTATTGTACAAATACGGATTCCTAACTACCTTTACGTTGTAGTATAAAGTTTACTGTGACAGAATGAGGCTGTGGTAGAGGGGAAACCGGGTTGCTGGAGGTGTGAAAGTGAAGATTTGGTTACCCAACTTTGCAAGTCTCCACAAGTCCTTGGGTAGTCCACGAAGGCTCAACACCTGTCTCTGGAGAAAGCTGAATGTAAGTACTATCTGCCATACCAAGTATAATGTTCTAGGGTTAATCTCTGATTTTTGGCGAATATTTTCCTACAGGTACTCAGATGGCGATACAACCCCGCCACTCGGGGGAGGGGGAATGTACACGGCCGCGTTTAAGGGGTTAAGTTTGGTACCGGTACCCATCTTGTAGCAGCCCTTTGAACTTTTTCAGTCTTATCTATGTGCTATTTGAGATGAGGACTCCAGACTACTGATGCATACTCCAGGGTTGGTCTGATGAATGATGTTATTATCTTTCTTAGCATGTCTTCATTTATGTATGTGAATGCTATTCTCATATTTGCAAGCAGTATATACATGTTCCGTACCTTCTCACGATATGGTCAGCCGGAGATAGTCTGTTATTGATAATTACACCTCGGTCCTTCTCTTTTTGTGATGTGTGTAGGGTTTTACTTCCTAATTTCTAATCCCAATCAGGTCTTTTTCCACACTTACCAAACTTGATTACATGACATTTGTCCACATTGAATTCCATTTGCCATATATTGCTCAATTCATGAAGTTTATTTAATTCTTCTTGTAGCTCTTGGCAAGAGTCTGCATTAGTAATTCTCCTTTGTATTTCCGCATAATCAGTAAAAATATTTAGATAGCTTTCATTTCCAATGTTGCTATCTACAGTACATCATTTATATACACTAAGAATATAATTGGTGCCAGCACTGAGCCCTGTGGAACTCCACTAGTCACTTAACTCCATGATGAGCAATTTCCCCTTAGTACTGTTCTCATTTCACCTTTTTTGAGAAAATCTTGCATCCAACAATACAGTTTGCCTCGGATTCCTCCTTGATGGTACAGTTTCCATAAAAGTCTTTGGTGCAGTACTCTGTCAAATGCTTTCTTGAAATCAAAATAGATACTGTCCACCAATCCTTCTCTTTTCTGTAATGTTTCTGTATCATAGTAGCTCAACAGATTAGTAACACATGATTCTCCCTTTCTGAAACCAAACTGTCTGTCTGTTATCATACTATATTTTTCTAGATGATTTACCCAAACTTTTCTTATCAGGTTCTCTAGTACCATGCTTACAACACTGGTTAGTGATACTGGTCGGTAGTTGAGTGGATTTTGTCTCTTACCTTTCTTGAATAAGGGAACAGTGTTTGCTTTCTTCCAAATATCAGGTAGTTTAACTTGTCCTAAGGATTCCTTGAAAATTAAAGATAATAGTTTACTTAACTCCTTTGCACATTCATGTAGAACCCAACATGAAATATCATCAGGACCATTTGCTTTTCCTTTGTCTAATATACTTAACTCCTCCAGTGTTTCTTTTTCTCATATTTGTATGTCTGGTAATATGAGTGGACATGCATGTTCCATATCATCCCTCTCAAAATTATTTTCTTTTGTAAAAACTTATTGGAAATTCTTATTTAGTGCTTCACAAATATCCTTCTTTTGTGTATTGGTGATTCCCTCATCCGTAATGGATTGTATTTTACCTTTTACTTTGGTTTTGCTTTGGATGTAGCTGTAAAATAGCTTCACTTGATCACTACTTTTATTTATGATGTCCTCCTCAAACTGTCTTTGGGCTTCCTTCCTTATTCTTGTATAATCGTATCTTGCCTGTTTATAATTGTTATATGCCCTTTCACTATTGTGTCTTCTGTATCTGTTCTACACCAAATCTTTTTTTTTCTTTTGATTTTTTACATTCTGAATTAAAACATTTCTTTCTTTTCTTTTCTGTGTCTTTGTGCTGTAGGATGTACTTTTGGACTCCTGTTTCTTGAAGTCCACAGATTTTTTTTTAAATCTTTTTCCTCTAAGCTCCTTTTCCCTATCTATTTCTAAGAAGTACTTCTTTAGGTCATGGTAGTTTCCCTTTTTATAATTTAGGCTCTTTTTGTAACTTTCATTGCTGGTAACATTGTCATATGCAATCCTGAAGTTGTTAAAGTACTGTGTGGTCGCTTTTGCCGAATGGAGGGTGATACATTAAACTGTCAATATCGTTTTCTTGCTTAGTAAATATATGATCTAGTACTGAGGGTACATCAAGTCGTCCTTTTCTGGTGCTTTCCCTTACATGTTGCGTTAGGAAAAACTCCAGCACCAGATCCAGGAGCTTTTGGTCCCAGCAGCATTCTTGGCTTATTTTATCGAGAGTATTCCAAGTTATATTTGTATTAAAATCTCCAGTTAGTATAATTCTTTCCGATTTCTCCCCCATTCTATGTAGTAATGCTCTTAAACTCTGAATTGTACTCTCTGCCAGATCCTCATGTCCACCTCTTTCCCATGTGTTTGGTCTGGGTGGCATGTACAGATTTGCTACAATTACTTTCCCTTCAGATGTATTGATCTCTACTGCAATCAGTTCTACTTGTGAGGGTATATATAGTGTCTATTTCTTTGACTTTTAGATATTTCTTTGTTAATATTATAATTCCTCCTCCTTTTTGAAAGTTCCTATCTCTTCTCCATATACTGTATTCCCCTAAGTTTAGGATGTCATGTGATATCCTTGGTGTTCAGTTTGTTTCAGTCAAGCATATTATATGTGGCTCATTTTCTCTGATGTAATCATTCATCTTTAATAATTTAGATACCATTCCATGAACATTTGAGTACATCAGCTTAATCATCTTGTTTACATACTTGTCATGACTTGGGTCTACTACCTTCCTCCTTTTTATATCCTCCTGGTTATGTACCAATTTTGGACCTGCAATAATTAATAATTACTTTGTAACAAAATGTATTCTCCTCCTCTGATTTTCCCTCGTTCTTTCTTTTTGCTTCCTCCCTCTTCTCTTTTAGTAATTCCAGTTCCCCTTGAGTTAGGCATCTTTTCATCCATACATTTTTGAATTCCTTTTATTCCATGAGTTTCTTTGCATTTTTAGTACCTCCTCCACAGTGTTTACACTCTGGAAGGGGCCTAGACTTAATTCACTCATAATTCCCTAGCTTTTGTGTTCCGCTATGTTTTTATTACAGATTTCCTCTGATACTTCCTTCAATATGCTCATCACATTTGCCATCTCCTTTTTGTCTCGAGGTCTTGTTTTTTTTTCTCTCTTTTATACCAGTAATTACTATAGATTTTTTTTTATATTTGCTGAATCTCTGACCAATTTAGGATTGTTTTGGATTACAGTGCTTTTTTCACTTCCTTTTTAATGCTTTTTTCTTCAACCCTTGTTTCTAAGTCTTTCTTTTCTTTCACCATTTCAGCATAAGTGGTTTCCACATCATTTTTCTAGCTTTGCATCGCTTGATTCCCCTGTGTTATCTCCTCAATATCACTGCTCTGATCTATCGGTTTGCTTATTTGGTATTATTTTACTTTATTCCTACCCGACGGCTGAACATTATGACTTACTTCTATAACTAGGGTGTATTGAGTACATCATCTTCTCAGTATACATCCGTTGCAAATAAATACTTTCTGAGATCTAGTTTTTTTTTTTTTATTATCTGAAGGAAGCCTGGATGCTGCTCTAAGGTTGGCCAACATAATGGAGTAAACACCAGGTTTTGGTCCTGCCACCTACTGCCAGATTCTGGTAACTAAAATTGAACTCAGCCAATCACATTCCATGACGTCATTTCAAGCCAGTCAGATGCTGAGAATTTGTTTGTGAGCCCGTGCATGAGCGGGAAAGTTGGAACTCAGAACTGATTCAGTTACACGATGGCTGGGGTTTGTGAAGGTTGTTTCCCAAGTTTCCATCCATCCATCCATCATCCAATCCTACATTGCCCCATGAGGAACGTAGGAGCCCGGGGCTAGGCAGTTGGTTCCGACATTTAAGATGAAAGTGACCAGCCTCACTCATCCCTGAGTAGCATTACATGAGCAATCAACCCCAACCATCCCTTGGATATAAACCTTCACAAGCTCAATCCGACTGGAGTGCAATAATTACCCACTAAACCACCAGGTGCCAAAATTTGGTTATATGGTTACCACCCAGCATAGTGAATGGTTTCCTGGTGTACAGGAAACCATGTGGCTTGTCACTCAGTGTAGAGTCACTCACAGGCAGAAGGAAGAGGAAAGAATGAAGGAAAGACAGAAGAGGGAGTGTAAAGTTACCCGCAGGCAGAAGGACAAGGAAAGAATGAAGGAAAGGAAGACAGAAGAGGATGGAAGGAAAGAAGGAAGGAGGAAAGGAAAGGGCAGACACCCAACAACAGCACTACATCGAGTGAGTGGATGGTGAGTGCCCCCACCTACCGCAATGTTTCTTTGATGTAATTAATGAAACACACAAAGATAACACGGCCAGACTTCACATTTTTAGAAGCCACGGGATACTGCCCAAAGAAGTAACATGTCCTCGGTGCAACGTTGTGTGCAGCTACAGGGAGGACAAGAAAGTTTGGAGGTGCACCAGGAAATACCTTCTCCCCAAGACCAAGAAGAGAAGGTATTGTGCCTTCGAAATCACGGATTTTAAAGGAACTTTCCTGGAAGGAAGCCATTGTCAGCCTTGGCAAATTCTAGATTTCATCAATCTATGGCTGCAGAAGACCTGGGAGCACGAGACCGTTTTTGAAAACCTCAACCTCTCAAGAAGAACGAGCGTCGACTGGCGGTCTTTTTGCAGCTAGGTGACCGAGTTCTGGTTTCATCACCAAGACCCCATTGGTGGACCAGGAGTTGAGGTTGAGGTTGATGAAACACTCATCGTCAAGAGGAAATATAACGTTGGACGAGTTCTATCCCAGGTCTGGCTCTTTGGAGGAATAGAACGAGTCAGCAAACGACGTTTTATTGTTCCCCTTGTTGACGGTGAGGCAGGTCTCCAGCGGAACCGGGAAACGCTCGTGCCGATCATAAAACAGTTCATACGTGAGGGGTCAGTTATTTACAGTGATCGGTGGCGAGCTTACGACAATATGGACCAGGAAAACTATGTTCATGCCTCTGTGAACCACAGTGTGAACTTCGTGGACCCAGACAACTGTGCCATTCACACACAGAACGTTGAACGGCTGTGGAGGGACGTTAAGGAGTGGGTGAAGCATCCTGGAATTCGCGCCAAGTACCTGCGCCAGTACCTTGGGCACTACTTGTTCTGTAAAGAATTCTGGGAACGAAAACTTCACCAGTTCCTCATCACTGCTGCCAAGTTGTACTGCCCTCAGTCTACCGGACACGCTGTTCCATCTCTCTGAGTGCCGATTGGACCTGAAGGCTATGACGATCAGTTCAGCAACGAGGAGAGTTAAGGTATGTGATTAGGTTAGGTTAGTCTAGGTAGGTTAGGTAAGGTTAGATTGGTTAGGTTAGGTTAGGTTGGGTTAGGTTACATTACGTTAGGCTAGTTTAGTAAAGTGATGGAGATTTATATAAATGATTTGTAATATCCGTGTAATTATGTTGCTCTTAGTAATTCAGTACCGTTTAGGCCAATGTGGGTTGTTTTGAGTATTTCGGGAGATGTTACTTTTGGGTATGTTGTCAATTTTACTTTCTCAGGAGTTTCAGAATGCAGTGTTTTATAGTGTTATTCATATGATTCAGGTGGTCATTTTCAGTGCAAATTACTCGTTTTCGTCGTATTTTCCTTATAACGTTCGTACTGGGGGGGGGGGGGAATGGAAAACGAGTGATTTGCGAAAAAAATGACTATCAGATTCACATGAAAAACAGTATAAAACATTGCACTCTGAAACTCTTGGGAAAGTATGGCAGGGTAGGACTAAAGTAAAAATTTACCGCTTATTTGCCTAATTGTCTCTGTATCATTTTTGAACTCTTCCTTGATACTCTCGTGGTTGACTACAGTACTTGCCATGTCACTAATTTTCCTTCTAAGTAAACCCACTTGTATTGTCAGCTCATCTATTGTTGTGTCTTTCTTGTTGACTTCCTTTCCTAATTTTTCTCTTTCCCCCCTTCTGCATGTACAACTGTTTCTTAATTTCATCCATTTCATTCTGAAATGCCATCTCCAATCTGCTTACCCGTTCTAAAAGCTTATTGTACGTCTCCAAATCAACCAGTTCCTGGTAGAAATCATCACCCTGCTTTCTACCTCTATCCCTTTTCTTTTCCAAATTTGCCTCACTAAAATAGGTGGACATCACGTGGTACCAAAAGCACAGATTCTACTTACATTTCCTGGCGCAGACAAAACAATCAGCTGATGCTGCTGGGTGCATTCCTGCACTACTTGGTTTATTTTGCTATTTGAACAACAGTCTTACTTAAAACTTCCTCCTCTACATTAGGACACCATTTAGTTTAACCTGGTACAGAGCTTGACTCATATAAAGATACGAATTTAGGTATGGCCACTTGGCCAGGTTGGCCAGATGCGGAGCGATGTGACGTGCTGTCCTGCCTGCCCGGTGCTTCTCATGTGTGTTTTCTTACCTAATTGTATCTTTACAGGAATGAGTCAAGCCCGTACTGTCCCGTGTCTTAAACCATATTTATCGTACATATCCTTAAAATTGTGAACTGTTTTGGCACACAGTATTTCATTCGGTAGTGCATTCCACTGATCAACTGCTCTATTTGGGAAACTAAATTTCCTTACGTCTTTATCACCTCTCTTCTTATGCAGTTTTTTGCAGTGTCCTCTTGCTGATGCTTCCCCATAGGTTAAGTAATCATTTAAGTCTATTTTCTCCTTCCCTGATATGCATTTATATAGCATAATCATGTCACCTCTTTTCCTTCTCTCCTGTAGTGTTGGTAGATTCAGTTTATTTAGTCTTCATAGCTTAGATCCCTTAAGCTTGGTACACATCTTGTAGCGGCCCTTTGAACTTTTTCAATCTTGTCTATGTGTTTTTTGAGATGACTCCAGACTACTGATGCATACTCCAGGGTTGGTCTGATGAATGATGTTATTATCTTTCTTAGCATGTCTTCATTTATGTATGTGAATGCTATTCTCATATTTGCTAGCAGTGTATACATGTTCCGTACCTTCTCACTGATGTGGTCAGCCA
Source organism: Coenobita brevimanus (assembly GCF_032717465.1). Classification (NCBI taxonomy): domain Eukaryota; kingdom Metazoa; phylum Arthropoda; class Malacostraca; order Decapoda; family Coenobitidae; genus Coenobita; species Coenobita brevimanus. The sequence continues at coordinate 10,513,651 of NC_137046.1, forward strand.
GAGATAGTCTGTTACTGATAATCACACCTAGGTCCTTCTCTCTTTCTGATGTGTGTAGGGTTTTATTTCCTAACTTATAATCCCAATCAGGTCTTTTTCCACTTTTACCAAGCTTGTTTACATGGCACTTGTCCACATTGAATTCCATTCATGAAGTTTATTTAATTCTTCTTGTAGCTCTTTACAAGAGTCTGTGTTAGTAATTCTCCTTTATATTTTTGCATCATCTGCAAACATATTTAGATAGCTTTCATTTTCAGTGTTGTCTATATCATTTATATACACTAAAAACATGATTGGTGCCAGCACTGAGCCCTGTGGTACTCCACTAGTCACTTCTTTCCATGATGAGTAATTTCCCCTTAGTACTGTTCTCATTTCTCTTCTTATGAGAAAATCTTGCATCCAACAATACAGTTTGCCTCGAATTCCTCTTTGATGGTAAAGTTTCCATAAAAGTCTTTGGTGTGGTACTATGTGAAATGCTTTCTTGAAATCTAAATAGATACTGTCCACCCATCCTTCTCTTTCCTGTAATGTGTTTGTTACTCTGTCATAGTAGCTCAACAGATTAGTAACACATGATTTTCCTTTTCTGAAACCAAACTGTCTTTCTGTTATCATACTGTGTTCTAGATGATTTACCCAAGCTTTTCTTATAAGCTTTTCTAATACCTTGCTTACAACACTGGTTAGTGATACTGGTCGGTAGTTGAGTGGATTTTGTCTATTCCCTTTCTTGAATAAGGGAACAATGTTTTGCTTTCTTCCAAATATCAGGTAGTTTACCTTGACTCAAGGATTTCTTGGAAAAATAAAAATAATGGTTTACTTAACTCCTTTGCGCATTCACGTAGCACCCAAAATGAAATTTCATCAGGACAATTTGCATTTCCTTTGTCTAATTTACTTAGCTCCTCCTGTATTACTTTTTCTGATGTTTGTATACCTGGTAGTATGTGTGGGCATGCATGTTCCACATAATCCCTCTCAAAAATTTTTTCCTCTGTAAAAACTGTTTGGAATTTCTTGCTTAGTGCTTCACAAATATCCCTCTCTTGTGTATAGGTGATTCCCTCATCAGTAATGGATTGTATTTTATCTTTTACTTTGGTTTTGCTTCTGATGTAGCTATAAAATAACTTCGGTTGATCACTACTTTTATTTATGACATCCTCCTCAAACTGTTTTTGGGCTTCCCTCCTTATTCTTGTATAATCGTTTCTTGCCTGTTTGTAATTATTATATGCCCTTTTACTATTGTGTCTTCTGTATCTATTCCACAACAAATCTCATTTTTTTTTTTTTTACATTCTGTATTGAACCATTTTTTTCTTTTCTTTTCTGCCTCTTTGTGCTGTGGGATGTACTTCTAGACTCCTATTTCATAAAGTTCACAGAATTTTTTATATATAGCATTTAAATCTTGTCCTCTAAGCTCCTTTCCCCAATCAGTTTCTAAGAAGTACTTCTTTAGTTCATGATAGTTTCCCTTTTTATAGTTTAGGCCCTTTTTGTAACTTTCATTGCTGTTAACTATGTCATATGCCATCCTGAAGTTGCAGTTTAGTACTGTATGGTCGCTTTTGCCGAATGGAGGGTGGTATATTAAATTGTCAATATCGTTTTCTTGCCTAGTAAATATGAGATTTAGCACTGAGGGTACATCGAGTCCTCTTTTTCTGGTTCTTTCCCTTACATGTTGTGTTAGGAAAAACTCTTGGACAAGATCCAGGAGCTTTTGGTCCCAACAGCTTTCTTAGCTTATTATATCTAGAGTATTCCAATTAATATTTGCATTAAATTCTCCAGTTAGTATAATTCTTTCCGATTTCTCTTCCATTTTATGTGTAATGCTCTTAAACTCTGAATTGTATTATCTGCCAGGTCCTCATATTCGTCTCTTTCCCATTGTTTGATCTGGGTGGCATGTACAAATTGGCTACAATTACTTTCCCTTCAGATGTATTGATCTCTACTGCAATCAGTGTGTGTGTGTGTGTGTGTGTGTGTGTGTGTGTGTGTGTGTGTGTGTGTGTGTGTGTGTGTGTGTGTGTGTGTGTATGTGTGTGTGTGTGTGTGTGTGTAGGCCAGGGTTGTGTTCGACATCTTCAGCTAGGAGGGGTAAGAGTGACTGGCATTTTCGAGTTGTAGGTCCTCTAGACAAAAAAAAAAAAAAAAAAATAGACAAGTGTATCAATGGGAGTTTGGCTTCATGCAGACACCAAAGCCCACCATTCACCCTCTCAAGGGATGCTGAGAGGTGAGGGCTGTTTGTTGACCCAACTAGAGTATTCACTTGGGCTGGACTGTCTCGTTTTCTAGGCAGGTCTTCCATCCAGGCTTTTCGATGTTACCATGGGAAGCGGCCCCCTTCACCTTCCATTTGCATCATAAAGAACATAAAAGAATGCACATATTCACACCGCATGCCATAGAAACGGAACCTGACACATACCTCTCACAACACAAAGAAAGCAACCACCATCAGTTCATGATCAAAGCACTGTGTTTATGGATCCCCCAAACGTTTCAAGAGAAAGAACATATGCTTAAATTAAATACCCTGGCCTAACCTAGTCTGGCATGATTTCGACATAATGAAACCTAATTTTGCATTGTAAGTGGCAAATAAGACTTTGTAGCAACTTTCTTCTTGATGATTTCCATGTATATTTCACCCAGCCCTACTCTTTTCTGTATTTCTAGTGTCTACATAGTCTGCTAGAAAAACAAAAAACATGGTACATACTCGTAGGAGCAGCATTCAATGCCAAATGATTGATTGATTGATTGTGGCGGCACAACTGCCAGGGTCATATGCCGCCGGACAACAAGCTAAAAGATGCAGCAAGTAAATAGTGCATATTCAAAATAAAGTTAATAACCATTACTAGAAATAAAACACTGAAAATAATAAAAAAATGTTAAATGAAAATATCAATTACTTATAAAAGTGGAAGGAGGCCCGCCTCCTGAAGAAAACTAAAAACATCAGTAAAATCGCTATAGGCTCCATCAAGCATTGAGGAGAGACAGTAGGCACCATCTACCCCTCTATGCTTATGGAGGAAACTCTGATGCAGGTCCCCCAAACTTGGACACTCGACCAGCAAGTGACGGACAGTCAGGGGAACAAGGCAATCATCACAGTATGGTTGAGTTTGACCACTCATCAGGAACCCATGTGTAAGCCAAGAGTGCCCAATGCGAAGCCTAGCAAGAGCCACCTCCAATCGCCAAGGCATGGAAGGGAGAACCCTTGGCACAACCACTCTCTGAAAGAGCTCTTTCAGCTTATTATGAGCAACACCATCCCAGCGTCTCTGCCAGCACATACGAATTCAGTACCGCAAGTAAGATGTTACATCAGAAGCAGGAAGCATATATTCGGGTGGGGGCTGGTGAGAAGCCGCATCCTTGGCCAATGCATCCGTCTTCTAATTGCCCACCACACATACATGTGCAGAAACCCAACAAAAATCCACTCTCTTCCCCGGACGACGAATGAGGAACAGCCACTCCAAGATAGCAAAAACTATAGGATGGGAAGAGTTAATAGAGACCAGGGCCAAAAGTGCCCCTTGAGACTCACTAAAAATAGTAAAATAATTGTTTGGGTGAACAAACACCAACTTCAGGGCTAAAACGATAGCTGACAACTCTGGAGTAAAAACTGAGGCAACCAAAGGAAGACTACCTCCACGGCTAAAATTGGGAAATACCACTCCAAAACCATACCAGATGCGGATTTAGAGCCATCAGTATACACAGGTACAGAACCACCATGACTAGAAGAATGTTCTAAAAATAACCTTAAAAGACACTGAGGAGCAACAGAATCCTTTGAGTCTGCAAAAGACCTGCAGAAAGTTACTTTGGGCAATATCCATGGCGCAATCCTCGGGATCCGAACAGGACTGACAGGTACTGTTGACAAACCAAACTCCTCCATAATATCCTGAACCCCATATCCAAATGGGTGAGGCATGTGAGGGTGTCTAGTATAATACAAAAAACAAGACTGTTTCGTCACACACTCACAGACAAGTGAGACTGGAAGGCGACGAATCTGGAGCCAGCACCGTGCTTCAACAGACTGATGCAGTAGACCTAAGGGAGGCACACCAGCTTCCACCAACAAGTTGGGAATTGGAGATGACCGAAAAGCCCCAGTTACGAGGTGAAGACTAGCATGATAGACAGCATCTAGTGTTTTTAGTCTGGACTCTGTGGCAGAAGAGTATACCTCACGGCCATATGACAGCTTGGAGGTTACAAAAACCTGAAACAAATGCAAGAGCGTCCTCTGATCAGCACCCCAAGAAGTATGGGACAGAACCCTCAATAGATTGAGAGCCTTCATACATGATGTTTTAATATTTGCCAAGTGTGAAACCCAGGTCAAACGGCAGTCAAACGTCAGGCCCAATCATTTCCTCTCTGTCACACGATGGAGTCTCCTGCCACAAAGCTGGAGATCAGGGTCCGGGTGTACCCCTCTCATCCTACAGAACTGCATAGCCACAGTCTTAGAAGGGGGAAACCGAAAACCCTTGGAAGTTGCCCAGGCAGTAATCTTGTCCAAGGCAAGTTGCATGCACCGCTCAATAGCAGACATGCAGGAGCCAGAAAACCATATAGCTAAGTCATCCACATAAAGGGATGAGGATACCCCAGCAGGCATAGTGTCAATGATACCATTGATGGCCACCGCAAACAAGGAAACACTTAAGACACTCCCCTTTGGGACACTTCCTCCTGGCACAGTGGCGCAGAGAGGGTAGAACCCACATGGACCCTAAACACACGATCAGACAAGAAGTCTGCAAGCAACACAGGCAAATGACCATGTAAACCAAGGCCATGAAGTTGTTGGGGGATGCCATGGCGGTAGGCAGTGTCATAAGCCTTCTCAAGGTCAAAGAACACAGCCACAAGATGTTGCTTAAAAGCAAAAGCTTCACAGATCGACACCTCGAGCCTGATAAGGTTGTCTGAAGTGCACCGTAATTTATGGAAACCACTCTGCGATGGAGAGAGAAAGTAGCCCCTCTCCAGAAACCACATAAGCCTGACATTGACCATCTTCTCAAACAGCTTGCACACACATGATGTTAAAGTGATAGGGCGATAGTTGGTGACCTGGGAATGGTCTTTAACAGGCTTGGGAATGGGGAGGACAATACCCAACTTCCAACTCCTTGGAATAGAGCCCTCACTCCAAACCCTGTTAAAGAGGTCCAATAAAAACTGAAGTGAATCAGTTGGCAGATGACGGAGCAGAGCGTATGGAATGTCGTTAGGCCCAGGAGCAGTGTCACGACACTCTGAGAGGGCAGCACGCAGCTCACGGAGGCCGAAGCATAAATTATACGGCTCTCTGCCATGAGAGTGAAAGTCAAGACCCAGCCTCTCCTGATTCCTACGAAAGGTAGCACATGGCTGAGAAGGATCTTTTTTTGAGACAGCATAAAACTGATTTACACAAGCAGACGCTACTGCATCTGGTGCAGACACAAGTTCTCCGTGAAGTCGCAACACCGGTGGAGAGGGAGGCAAGAACCTACCAGAAATTTTGTGCACCTTTTTCCACACCATAGACATTGGAGTCGAGGATGTAACTGTAGAAACATATGACCCCCACGAGTTACGGTGAGCATTCTTCATGATCCATCTATAGTGAGCACGTGCTTTGCGAAACTGGACAACATTACGATTGGCAAAAAACCTACAGGCAGCTGCTTTGTAAGCTCCCTTTGCTATGGAGCAGTCATCATTCCATCATGGCACAGGTCTCCGGGAAAAAACATCAGAAGTCCGTGGAATGGAACAAACCCCTGCTGAGAAAATGGTCTTTGTAAAATAACATTCGGCATCATCAATAGTTGAAAAATCAGTAACCCTGTTGGCAAATACATAAAGTTCTTCAAAGAGAGACCAATCAGCCCTATCCAGATACCAGCGTGGCATACGGGCTGCAGGAACAGAGCGAGTAGACTGGACCATCACAGGATAATGGTCACTACCATGTAGATTATCCAAAACTTTCCAAGAAATATCAAGGGCACAGTCAGAGGAGGAGATGGTAAGGTCAATGACAGAATACATGCCAGTCTGAACATGAAAATGGGTTGGCCTCCCATAATTTAGGACAACCAAATATAAATACCCAACCAAAGAGGCAAGAAGATCACCCCGGGGATTTGAAAATGAGTCACCCCAGAAAGGATAGCGGCCATTAAGGTCACCAAGAAGTAGGAAAGGGGGTGAAAGTTGGCTGATAAGGGTTTCTAGATCAGCATGCATAACAGGAATGGAAGGTGGAAGGTACAGGCAACAGATGGTATAGCACCTCCCAATGTGCATCTGTATTCCTAGAACTTAAAAGGGAGACTGAATCGCAAAGGATATAAAGGGGACATGAGAACGGCACAAAATTGCACATCCACCGCTGTGACCACCAGGAGATGCATGGAAGACTTCATACCCCCTAATAGAAGGGAACTGTCTGTCCTTCATCATCGTCTCCTGAAGACAGACACATAGAGGGTTCAAAGTAGGGAGTAATAACTGCAATTCCTTCCAATTTGCTATGGCACCTCTACAGTTCCATTGTAGTAAACTGGGTGAGAATGCCATAGTACCCATAGTAAAGGAAGAATCAGGATGAGGGGCCAGACAACCTTGCCTCCTGACTGGGTTTGGGTTGATGCTTATGAAAGCCCTTTGGAGGAGCATTCCCAGCACCAGAAACCCGCACCCTCTGTCTAACATCCGAGGGCAAACGTGAGGACAAGGAAGTAAGTTTTACAACGCTCCATCTTGGAGTGGGCATACCAGTTTGTTTGGAAGGCAGCTTGGGGGCCGCCTTTGGAGGCGTAGGATGGCCATTGCTCCCACCAGAAGCCCCAGAAGTGGAAATAGAGTCCACAGGACTTGAACCTTTTGAGAAGGCCATCCCATGCTTCTGATCTGAAGCATCAGCAGGCTGCCCAACAACATCTCCAGGTGGGAATGGGACTAGAGGTGAGCCTTCGGTTTCAGATGTCGCTTGGCTAGATCCCTCAACCTGCTGGACAGAGGGAAGAGGAGAGGTGTTGACAGAAGGGTCAGTAACGGAGACCTTAGGTGGCCAGTCTTCATGCTCTGAGGACTCTGATGAACAACGGTGATGTTTGCCAGGTACAGGGAGAACCTTGGGCATACTGGGTAGGACAGGAGAAGGAGTCCGGTCAACATGGACATCTGCCATCATCACAGAAGCGTGCATGTTGTCAGCTACCGGAGTGCGGGCAGAAACAGTCAGAGTAGCGGTTGGGCAAACATCAGTCTTACCAGCAGTACTAGCCATGGGGACAGCATTTTGCGTATCAATAGCTGAAGGAGTGGGCACCGAAACCGGTCGAAGCTGCCTCTGAAATACAGGGCGATGCACTGGTGTTTAAGAGAGGACAGAAGCATAAGTAACTCCCGGCTGAAAAAAGTGTCTGGGCAATCCTCTTTGCTTCAGGAAACAAAACCCTATCTTGTGTATGTATGGACAAAATCTCCCTTTCCAGGCAGTATCTTGGACAGCTCTTAGAAGACAAGGCATGAGGACCTCCACAGTAATGGCATTTAAGATGGCCTGTACAATGACTCGTATGGCTTGGTCCGCCACATGAGATGCAGACACCAGGAAGGCCAGCTTGTGAACGGCGGCAAAATTTACTAACATGGCCATAGCCCTGACAGTGAAAACACCACTTTGGGGTTGGCATATACGGCTTAACGGGAAGCAACAGCCAAGCAAGTTTCATAGCTGAGGGCAGCATTAACTTGTTAAATGTCTGGAACAAGGTCGGTGTTGGGGTCATGATACCATCTATTTTCTTGTGGAGGCACTCAACATTTACCACCCCATAAGAACTCGTTTCCTCTAACAACCGTGCCTTCGAGTAACGGAGGAGATCACGAGAAAAAATTACTCCTTTGCACTGGTTGAAGGTCTTGTGTGGAATGCAGGAAACTTCGGAACCAGAAACTGAGGACAAACGCATCAATTGCGAGCTGTCTTCGGGTGAAGACACTTCAATGAGGATACTTCCATCGCTCTGAGATGATATTCTGGGTTCTTTTCCACATGCTGAAACGATGGCATGGTGCATTTGAAAAATGTCAAAATCTAGCACTTATCCACCTGTGGAAGATTTTAGAACTAAATATTTAGCATAGTTCTCAGGCTTCGTTTCTTCTGAGCTTAACCCTAGAGCCGAACCAACCTTACGTGGCCTCCTCCTAGTCCCAGTTGAATGCTGGGGCAGAAGAGGAAAGTCACCAGGGGCCTTGAAAGGTTCCAGAGTGGCGATAAGGGTGGTGTTGGTTGAAGAATGTCCAAGGACTGAGGCCATGTTGTCAACAACATTTTTATTAGATGGTTCCATATAATAAACAAACGAACTTCATTCCCCCACCCCTCCACCCACCATGGAGCCCAACAAGGGGAGGTCATATGCCAGGGACAGCACCACTGGCGACCCCAGAGGTAGTGGGAGAGTATACTCGGGTAACCGCCGGGGGACCTGGGCAAAGGTGTCTCCAGGATGATAGGAGCCACCAGGTCCCCCAGTGCCCACTTGACCCTAGCCAACGCATGACCAGCCGATTGACCTGGTCGGGCCCAACTAGGCCACCCATCTACCCAGAATAAGGGACCAAAGAGGTGCATTGCTAGCTGCAGGGCACATCGTGCAGCATTGCTCAACCTCCAGGACTCCCGTCTCCCAGCATTACGGGACGCCACGCACGGCAAACACGTGGGGAGGCAACAGTGCTGCCCTAGATGGTGAATGGGCAGGGACTAACATCACCAGCAGGCCTCCTCCACCAGTGATGCTGGGGGTGCTTGGTCCACGAGACCGACAAATACCGAACTCTACAAAGATAGGCAGGCCTCCCGAGTAGGTGGCATTGCCAGCCACACTTCAAGCCCCACCACCACGTATAGGTGACCCCCCTCAGCGGGGATTCAATGCCAAGAAAGACGTGCTACAAAGTCTCGTGTTTCACTTACAAAATGATCCCTAAACTCACCATGAAGCATAAATATTACCTAACTCTACCAAACGTGTTAGGAGAGATACATACAGTCCTTCCATAAAATTAGGATGGTGATGTGATTTGCCAAAATTCATATTGCTTGCCTGCATTATTCTTTGTTATAAATGTACAGAGAAAAGGATTTTAATGTATAATATTTGCACATCATGCGTTTCCTTTTGTATCTGAAACACTGGTGTCAGTTTATGAATTTCTCATTGTCCTTCCTTTTGCAGTTTCATTTACGTTATCTAAATTTACACTTTCTTCATATGCTCAGCAATCTTGTTGCCTACTATCTTAGTACTTTAGTTTTCACTTAATGATACTTCTTAGCCCTAAAACACCAGGGAATGTCAGACAGGACGATTTCGGGAGACGATTATATATATATATATATATATATATATATATATATATATATATATATTGCTGTAACCAGGCAGAATATTTTCTTGGAGGCATAGAAGGTTGAAAGCTATGGCACATTCACCTTTTATTGATTTTCTTACATACGGTTTCAATTTGTCTCACAATTTTTCGGTGATCTCAGAATTTCTTTAGGAGTTCTCCAAAGGGTAGCAACATTTTTGAACTATCATGTTCCATCGTCAGGCTGGATGTGATAGTCCTGATGTGGTTGGCTGCTTATATATGATTCAGGTGAATCAGGTGGAGATACATGGGTGGGGATGATCAGTTAATTTGATCGTTCATTGGCTGCTTTGTTGGCTAAGCCTCTGTGGCATTTTACTGACGGTAGGATTTGGAAATCTTCGACTTGTGTGGTTATTGTAGGTTGTCTTCTGATAAAGTATCATGCCTCTAGAAACAAGAGATAGCAAGAGTCTTGTTCTCTGTTGATTATCTTAGTGTTCTCATCCAGGTCTCGTCTTGTCAGGTGGGAGTTGTGTAGGGTGGTGCAGTGTTTCATGATGGCTCCTTTCTGTAGGTGACGGGTGAGGCGCTCTTGTAGTCTGGTCCCTGTCATTCTAATTAATGAGTGAGGTCTACACTTCTCACTTTTTCAATTATGCTCGTAAATGACATAGTCCTCCTGAAGGTGCGTCTTGGTCACGGCTGGCCGTTTACAAAGCCGAAGTTGGACTGTTCTCCTTGTTTTGTAGATGATGAGAGCAATGTGTTGTTCCGCATTTGTAGGACGTACAGTTCTGTACACAAAATCATGGATGATCTCATCCGTCTTGTACAGTAGTCTGTAGACATGTGGTTTCTGTAGTATATCTTGATGTGTTCACTGGTTTTCGGTTTAATGGTGTCTTGGTGAGTATACCATTTGTCCAGATGACTCCTAATTATGTCTTTGTTAGGGTAACCATTGTTAACAAGGACTTAAGCCACGCTTCTCATTCCTGGTGGATGTCTTCCTAAGTGAAGTAGTGGGAGAGGGCTTTCCTGACATAGACACTGATGATGGAGTGCTAGTAACGTCTGAGGCACTGACTGTCTCGAATCAGGAGGAGTCCTTTTTTCGTGGGCTTGGTGAATAATGTATTCTTGAATCCTACGTTGTGATGAGTATGTCCAGGAAGAGGAGGCCTCTGTCACTGGCCTTTTCATTGGCAAAATTAAGTCCAGAGGCAGCAGTGAAGTGCAGTCTGAGGTCCTGCATCTCTGAAGGTCCTTGATATGAACGGTGTCATCAATATAGCAGCAGTATAGGGAGGGGCGGTTAGTAGCTAGGAGTCTCGATTCGATGGTCCCTATGAAGACATTAGTGAACAGAACTGCGAGGCGGCTGCCCATCACTACATTGTTGATTTCCTGATACATCTGACCACTCAGCCAAGTCAAAAGAGCTTCTTTCATACAGAGCTCCAGCAAAGTCTTCAGGGCCTTCTCTTTGATGTCAAGGGGCTTGGTGTCTTTGCAACGGTATACATGGTCGAGTATGAAATCAATTGTCTTGTCCATAGAAACGTTGGTAAAGAGGGTTTTGACAATGAGGGAGGCAATTATATAGTCATCAGCTGGAGATGCATCACAAAGGACTTCAAGGAAATTTGAAGCAGAAGATAGGCTGTAGGTGTAAAGTACACATGGTGTCAGGAGTTCATTGAGTTTCTTGCCTATGGTGTAGGTGGCGGTGGAGATAGTGAGTGCCCCAGACATTACCTGTGCTCCACCATCAGCACCCATGTCAGCAGAGCCATCTCACACTGCTCCACTTGGCAAGCCATCCACCAGGAACTAGAACACGTGACTCAAGTCCTCGTTAACAATGGCTACACTAACACCGACATATCCAACATAGTTAAGAGACACATAGACAATTGGTATACTCACCAAGACACCACTACACCCACAACTGGCAAACACATCAAGATATACTACTGAAACCATGTGTCTACAGACTACAAGACCGATGAGAAGATCATCAAGGATATTGTATACAGAAATGTACATCCTAGAAACCCAGAATAACACATTGCTCTCATCATCTACAGAACAAAGAAAACAGCCCACCTTCTGCTTCATAAGTGACCTGTCATGACCAAGACACCCCTTCAGGAGGTCTATGTCATTTACCAGCATAACTGCAACGGTGAGGAGTGTGAACTTCACTCATACGTTGGAATGACACGGACCGGACTATCAAGGCACCTCACCTGTCACCTACAGATTGGAGCCATCAAGAACCACATCACCACTCTACACAACTCCCACCTAAAATGATGAGACCTGGATGAGAACACCAAAATAATCGACAGAGAACAAGACCCTCGCCATCTCTTGTTTCTCGAGGCAATCTACATTATCACAAGACAACATACAATAAAAACACAAGTCGAAAGTTTCCAAATTCTACCATCAGCAAAACGCCACATAGGCTTAGCCAACAAAGCAACCAATGAGTGATCAGCTTAGCTGATCAGCTCCACCCACGTGTCTCCACCTGATTCACCTGAACCTTATATAAGCAGCCACCCACGACAGGACCATCAGTGCGTCGATGGAGAAGAGTAGCAATCACACAGCACCCAGGACAACATTTCTGGACTCCAACCAGTCACCACCTGGATACGTGAGCTATTCCTACCATGGCAGTTAAAGTTGTGGGCCAGATGAAGTTGTACCACGTCCAGAGGGGCTACAGCTTTCTGACTCACCAGGTCACAGGGGAGGATGTGTTCCTCCACCGCTCCTCCATTGTGGCCCCGAATCCCACTCACCCTGTGCCTACTGTTGCTGCTGGTGAGGTGGTGGAGTTTGTTGTGGATGAGGGTGCCAAGGGTCCTGCATCTGCCTCAGTCACTAGCCCGTGAGCCAGGTGGTGCGGGGCTCTACCTATGCCCTCCCCTGTCATCAGTGCTTCTACCACCTCGTTCCTTGCCTCCTCTACCTCGACCCTTGTCACCATGTGTGTTGAAGTGGCCAAAGTTTTCTTGGGGGAAGATATGGCATTTCTTACCAAGCACTTGCCCACCATCTTCCAGGCCAATGGTCTCCCTGCCATAATGATCCCTGAGTTCTTCTCCTCACCTATGGTGCAGAGGAGGCCCAGGAGGCAAGCCTCTTGACGTCTGTCTGCGTCCTCTGTGACCCATAACACCTTAGTCCCATGGATGCTGTAGCTGCAGCCCTCCACTCCACTTACGAGGCTTCGGTTGCCAGGTTGTTCCCTCTCCCACCAGTCTGCTCCTTCACCACCTCCCAAGGTACCCATGGAGACAGGGGATGCAGCTCCTTCTTCACTGCCTGCGGCTGCTGTTGCTGCCAATCCTTTTCCTTTGTGGTGCCAGGTGAGGTGGAGTCTGTTCCATCTGCGGGGCAGACCCTGATGAGTCAGAAGTCTTCACCTCTGAGTCGTTGCCTCACCTGGTCGGACTTCACACCTCTCAACGAGTTTGGGCTGGATTCCTTCATGCATTACATGCAGACTTACGAGGTTGCTGCACCAGTGGCAGGCATTGCGAAGGAGTACAGCAAGGGGGGAATTTCAGTAGGCCATGCTTTCCTTCCTTGAGCTGTGCCAGGGGTCCCTTCAAAAGAAGTCACATATCCAGAGGAGGTGAGGATCCTTAGCAGCATCCTCCAGACCATCCAGTCAATTTCCAAATCCAACTCCACTTCCACCTCTAGTACAGTGTAGCCTTCGTCTGTCTGCGCCATGTCTTTTTCACTTCACCCAGTCAGTCCGCCAGTCTGCAGTTTTCATTGTCCTGGTGGCTTCCTTATTTTGATAATCAAAATTTGTTCGATGCAGCTTAATGGCCAACATATCGCCGATAGCAAAAAAAAAAAAAAAGGATAAAACTAAAAGAAGGACCATCAGATCCAGCTTGAATATGGAAAAAGATAGTTCCAAAACGTATTTGCCCTTTGGTTAACTCCTAAATCATCTCTGAGACCACCGAAAATTTGTACGGCAAATAAAAACTGCACATAAGATTTTCTTATGTATGGTTTCTATTTGCTGTACAAATTTTCGGTGATCTCGGAGTTGCTTTAGGAGTTAACCAAAGGACAGAGACATTTTGGAACTATCTTGTACCATCTTCAGGCTGGATCGGATGGTCCTTTTTTTTTTTTTTTTTTTTTTTTTTTTTTTGCTATCGGCGAATACGTTGGCCATTAAACTAGATAGAACAAATTTTGACTATCAAAACATGCAAGCCACCAGGACAAAGAAAACTGCAGGCTGGCAGACTGACTGGGTGAAGCAAAAAAGACATGGGGCAGACAGATGAAGGCTTCACTGTACAAGAGGTGGAAGCAGAGTTGGAATTGTAAATTGACTGGACGGTCTGGATGCTGCTGCTGAGGATCCTCACCTCCTCTGGGGATGTGACAGCTTGAATGGACCCCCGGCACAGCTCATTCAAGAAAGCATGGCCTACTGAAATATATATATATATCTATATATATATATATATATATATATATATTTATATATATATATATATATATATATGTATATATATATATATATATATATATATATATATATATATATATACCTCTCCACTCCATCCCTCCATCTCATCCTCGGCCTCCCCCTCCCTCCCCACCTCACTCGCATACACTCTGCTCGTTAGTCTCTTGCTTTCCATCCTCTCCACATGGCCAAACCATCTCAAAGTATTTCTCCTAACACTTTCTGTCACATCCACATCCACACCACAGAGATCCTTCACATCCTCATTTGTCAATCTGTCTCTCCATGTGACTCCACATGCTCCTCCCAAATAACTTATTTACACTGCTGTCACTCATGACTTGTTTCCTTCCAGCAAGGTCCAAGCTTCACTTCCATATGTTAGGGCTGGTATGACAATACTGCCATGCAGCGACTTTTTTTTTCTTTTTTTCCATTCTCACTTTCCTGTTCCTTATCACTGCTTTCAAAGAACCAGCAGCCTTTCTTCCTTGTTGAATCCTTCCAAGCACTTCACCCTCTAAACTTCCATTCTTACTCATCACACTGCTCAAGTACTTAACCCGTCACGTCCCAAGCTATTTCGCACCTCCAACACCCCCCAGTCCCGAGCTATTTTGGGAAAAAAAAATTTTGGCTAAAACCTCCGCTTTTGGTGAGAAACATCGAAAATTCATTGAGAAATTGCTCACCTGAGGTTTAAAATACTCAATACGGGTAGCAGTACCTCCTTACCTTACTGGGTTTTCTATCAGGCTGGCTCCAAAGAAAACGAGCTCTATGGGAGGGTAACTATTCTACACCACTCATAAACGGTATTTATTCATTTATTTGGTACGAATTTATATGTAGTATGAGAGTATATTGGTTTTCAAACAGTAATATATGCATTATAAGCATTGTTTCACTCACTAACTCATCAACATACCTGACCTTTTTTTGGCAACATTACCTGATAATCATTTCTGACTGTTTCTTCCTCTAATGCTATGTAAACTTTGTCCTCCACATTGTCATCGATTTGGGAATCACTCTGGCCCTGAATGTCTTTATTGGCGAGGTCACTGGTAACAGGTGAATTGCCGAGACAATGGCGTGTGGGGGGGGTGGGGAGGTTATGTGGTGTAAGGCATTGTCACTGCCTGGCATCTTGCTGAGGAATAGAGGAAGGTGTCCCGTGTATACGTACAAAAAATCACGCACGAAAATTGAAAATTGTGCAAATTATGAACCTTGCAATTGCACGACGTACTAGTACGTCGACGGGACTAGCTGTGGCAAAATGTTGCAACGTACCCATACGTCGATCGGATGCCTCAGGTTAAACATATTTACATTTTCATTTCCTCCTTGTCTAGCCTCATTGTTCATTCAATGGCTTTATTTCTCTCGAAGACCATTACTTTCCTCTACAATCACTTTTAGATTACTTTTCAAACACTCTCTCCCAAACTCATTCACCAAGCCTTGCAGTTCCTTTTGTTCTGCGCGTAACAATACAGTATCATCTGCAAACAACAGTACAGGGAGTTTTGAAACACTGCCCTCTCTCATTAGGGTCGCTTCAAAGTCCACTGCCCTCCTTTGTACCTCTTTTATAACCCCATCCAGTATGGATTGAACAATCATGGGGACATGACACATCCCTGTTGCAATCCAAAATTCAAATAGAAAAATTCACTCAGTTCACTGTCCACACGCACTGCAGCCTTAGCCCCCTCATACATACTCTTAATGGCATTCAACAGCCTCTCATGTACTCCATATACTCTTAATACTTTCCACATTCATTGTCTATCCACCCTGTCATGCATTCTCCAAATCCATGAATGTTGCATACAACTTCTTTCCCTTTTCTAGAAACTTTTGCACTTAAGACGTAAGAATGAATATCTGATCTACATAGCCTCTTCCCTTCCTAAACCCTCGGGGTTCTTCTTCAACTACTTCCTCTGTTTTTTCCGTAATTCTGTCAATAAGTATCCTACCTTATACTTTTCCTATTAAACTGAGAAAACTAAATTCCCCTATGATTTCCACACGCTTCTTTTTCACCTTTTCCTTTGTACATCGGAATAATTATTCCTGACTTCCAATCATCCAGGACTCTACCTTCCTCCCAAGCCAATCTGCACATCATCCATATCCATCCTACTACTATCTCTTCCCCATATCAACACTTCACCATACACTTCATCAATTCCTGGGGCTCTCCCCATTTTGACTTTCTTCATTACTTCCACTACATCCATCCTACTGATTTCTTCCTCTCTTCTCGCCTCCCTCCTTCTCCCAGCCATTCCCCAGCCAGTTATACTTGCATTACTTTCATTCCCTATGTTCAACAGTTCCTTAAAGTGTTCTCTCTATCTGCGAAGTTTTTCTCCCTTCTCCGCTAGCAATCTGCCATTTTTATCTTTCACTCCCCGACTTGCTTCTTTATCGCCCTGTACAACTCTCCCTCTCTCCAGAACATTTTCTTATATTCCCTCAACTCTACACTCAAATTACTTCCAAATTTCTCATCCAGTCTCTTCTTATTCTCTCTTACTAATCTTTTCACCTCTCTCTTCGTTTTTACATACAGCTCTCACTTCTGTCACTCAACTTCCTCCACACCCCTGTTTCTCATCCACTCACTATATGCTTTCTTCTTTCGCACCACAGCCTGTCTCATCTCACCATTCCACCATGCTGTTCCTTGCACCCCCTCCCCCTTTCGTGTTCTCTTCACCCCACACCTCACCTCACATGCTGCACAGATATTCTCTGGTCTTGCATAACGGACTTCAATATAGCGGAATTCGTTTTTATCAGACTCGAGGAGCCAAGTGGACTAAATTCTTATGGGTCAGGAAAAGTCCGATTAAGCCAGAAGCAGTCCTCTCTTGTAATAAACGAATAAACAAACAAACGGAGGAGATACCATAACACCAGTTGCTCCTCTGTCACTCCTCCATACCTTCCCTTCCTCCCCGTCCCTCTCGGGTGTGAGAGAGAGAGAGAGAAGGTACAAATGAAAATGAAGATGAAAATAACTGTGAAAATGAGTGTAAAAGTGAGGGTGAAAGAGAGCACACAAGTGAATATGGAATGTCAAAGGCAACAGAGAGACAGAGAGAGAGAGAGAGAGAATAAATACAGAAATGACAAGTTGCGGTTCCCTTGGCATAAACAAATGAGGGAGATAGGCATAACCTTGGTCCCTCCTCGTCTTCTATATTTCCTCCTCTTCTCTGTCTTTGGGAGAGAGAGGTGAAAGTGAATAAAAAAATGAAGGTCAAGGTCAGTGAAGGTACTGTGAAGGTGAGAGTGAAGGTAGTGTGAAAGTGAAAGTGAAGGCGAAAGTAAAAGTGAAGGTGAAAGCGAAAGTGAAGGCAAAAGTAAAAATGAAAGTGAAGGTGGAAGGTGAAAGTTAAGGTGAAGGTGAAAGTGAAGATGAAAGTGAAGTCAAAAGTGAAAGTGAAGGTGGAAGGTGAAAGTGAAGGTGAAAATGAAGATGAAGGTGAAAGTGAAGTGAAAGTAAAAGTGAATGTGAAAGTAAAGATGAAAGGGAAGTCAAAAATGAAAGTGAAGGTGAAAGTGAGGGTGAAAGTGAAGGTGAAGGTGAAAGTAAACGTGAAGGTGAGGCTGAAAGTGAAGTCGAAAGTGAAAGTGAATGTGAAAGTGAGGATGAAAGTGAAGGTGAAGATGAATGAAAATGAAGGTGAAAGTGAATGTAAAAGTGAAGATGGTGAAAGTGAAGGTGAAACTAAAGGCCAAGGAGAAAATGAAGGTGAAAGTGAAAGTGAAAATGAATGTAAAAGTGAAGATGATGGTGAAAGTGAAGGTGAAAGAAAAGTTGAAAGTGAAGGTGAAAGTGAAAGTGAAGGTGATGGTGTGTGTGAAGGTGGAGGTGAATGTGATAGTAAAAGAAGGGAGGGCAACAGTGAAGGTGAGTGAATAATTGTAAAGGTAAATGTGAAAATGAGAAAGTAAGGTTGCAAGTGAAGGTGAAAAGGAAATTCAAAATGATTGATAGTGAAAATGGGTGTGAAGGTGAAGGCGAATGTGAAATGAGCATGGAAGAGAATATGAAGGTGAATGTGAATGTCAGAGAGAACTGAAAGTGAAGGTAAAAATGAATGGGACGGTGAAGATGAAGGTGACGACGAAGACAAAAGTAAAATAGAAGTGCCCAGTGTGGAGAGAGAGAGAGAGAGAGAGAGAGAATAAATGCATGAATGACAAGCAAGCCTCTGTGCATAGCAAAAGAAGGAAGTCCAGGGGGGAGTGCTGATGTCGCTTTTATCGGACTTTCGCTTTTTGCGGACTGGCTTGGGCCCCAATTAGTCCGATATAGTGAGGTTTTACTTATATATACTATATATATATATATATATATATATATATATATATATATATATATATATATATATATATATATACTGTATATATATACGTTTAAGTACTTGGGTAGTGTGATGAGTAAGGATGGAAGTTTGGAGGGTGAAGTGCTTGAAAGGGTACAGCAGGGAAGAGAGGTTTCTGGTTCTTTGAAAGCAGTGATAAGAAACAGGGAAGTGAACATGGAAGTGAAAAAGTTACTACATGACAGTATTGTGATACCAACTCTAACGTACGGAAGTGAAGCTTGGACGTTGTTGGAAGGACACAAGTCAAGAGTGAGAGCAGTGGAAATGAGTTATATAAGAGGAGCCTGTGGAGTCACATGGAGAGACAGGCTGACGAATGAGGATATAAAGGAGCGTTGTGGTGTTGATGTGGATGTGATAGGAAGCGTTATGAGGAACACACTGAGGTGGTTTGGCCATGTGGAGAGGATGGAGGGTGAAAGACTGACGAAGAGAGTGTATGTGAGTGAGGTGGAGAGGGAAAGAGGGAGGGGGAGGCCGAGGATGAGATGGAGGGATGGAGTGGAGAGGTATATGAGAGAGGGGGGTGTGAGTTGGGAGCAGGGCAGTGAAATGGCAGGGGGCAGGGCGACTTGGAGGCGATTTGTTTGTGGCCACCCCAAACGGGATTGAGGCGTCTGGCAATAGATAGATAGATAGATAGATAATTTTATATATATATATATATATATATATATATATATATATGTCTGTGTGTGTGTGTGTGTGTGTGTGTAAATACATATTTGTGCTTTCAGTAGCAAAGCTTATTGGTAGGAGCAATAAGTACAGCACATATTTCCACATCAAAGGCTGATGCAGCACTAGGTCAGGGTGACTGCTGGAAGCTCCTAGGCAGCCCAGGGAAATGTTCCTTTATATTCCACTATCCCCCCATCAAGCATGTGTACACATTCAGACAAGGACATAAAACTCATGTCAGTACA
Organism: Coenobita brevimanus; assembly: GCF_032717465.1. Classification (NCBI taxonomy): domain Eukaryota; kingdom Metazoa; phylum Arthropoda; class Malacostraca; order Decapoda; family Coenobitidae; genus Coenobita; species Coenobita brevimanus. The sequence goes on from NC_137046.1 coordinate 10,532,973, forward strand.
CACAACTGATTCTGGTGTCTGCCCATAAATGATCAAGTTAGTGTTTTGTTCAGGCACCCCTCATACAGGGGCTAATATAACCCAAACCATCTACCTTTCCTTAATGTTTAACCATTGGCTTCTTTCATCCCAATTACGCCAGTGCTAGATGATAGAACTATAGTGGCACAGAGTGCGTTATTCCTGATCGCTGGGTATGAAACAACTGCCTCCACCCTTGCTTTTGCCTCACATGTGCTGGCCCAAAATCCAAAGGAGCAGACACGCCTTCGTGTGGAATTGCAAGAGTTGGTTAAGCAAGAGGGGGAACTGACGTACCAAGGCGTGATGGAGGCCAAATATCTGGATGCATGTATACAAGGTTAGTTGAAATCTCAATTCTGATAACCAGTGCTGTATCACAGCAACACTTATTGAGGTCTCTAGCACTCAGACGCCATTATGGGTAAGAGCTGTATTTCTAGTTGTTTTTGGAGATTTGTAGTTCATCTTTCTTGTTGATTCATATTGGATATCCCACCTCAGTTCTTCTGTATGTCATAAATATATCAATATTAACAGTGACAAAATCTTCATCAATATCATTTAAATTATTCTTGCAGAGTATCTCTCTGGGAAAGAAGTACTACTGTATCTCCAAATGTCCCACAATCTAGAAATGAACAACCTGTAAGGTTCTCCAGTTTGACTGAGTGTGATAACGGTTTAGTCTGAAGTTTTGGGGATATCAGACTATCTCCCAAACTGTTTCACGCTTGCTCTTGAGTGCATTACAATCCTGATATCCCAAATCACTTTCTACAGAAAAATTCTTGTTTATTATGCTTTAGTACTTTATTCATTTAACGACTTTGTTAAAACATAGATTTTTATATTTCACTGCCAAAGCCCAAACTCTTAACTATCCATTCATGCCGTTGCCAAAGGTTTCTTTAAAACATTGAAAATGACGATTTTTTTTTTTTATTCATGGATTTGTAGAAGTACCTCTGACACGCTTACCTATAGCATTGTTAACCTCTTCCAATCGCTACCAGTCAGAGATGTGCCGATTTTGGCTTTTGACCCTGAAATATAATGCACTGTTTCGGATGCATTTTCTGTATGGAAGTATATGAGCTACATAAGAGAAAAAATTTATTAATAGAGCCACAGACTGAGTGGTTTTATGTGCTTTGTCTATCTATCTATTTATCTACAGCCCGACGCCCTAATCCCGCAAAGGGTGACCGCAGACAAAACACCTCCAAGTCGCTCTGTCACCCACCATTTGACTACCCTCCCTCCAACTCACCCCCCCTCCCTCATACACCTCTCAACTCCATCCCTCCACCTCATCCTCGGTCTACCCCTCCCTCTCCCTCCCTCCACTTCACCTACATACTGTACACCCTCTTAGTCAGTTCTTCATTCTCCATTCTCTCCACATGTCCAAACCACCTCGGTGTATTTATCCTAATCTTCTCAACCACATCCACATCCACCCCATAACGTTCCTTCACTTCTTCGTTCGTCAACCTGTCCCTCCATGTCACTCCACATGCTTCTCTCAAGTAACTCATTTCCACTGCTCTCACTCTTGACTTGTTCCCCTCTTTCAAGGTCCACGCCTCGCTTCCATACGTCAGGGTAGGGATCACAAAACTATCATGCAGTGACTTCTTAACTTCCATACTCGCCTCCCTACTTCTCATCACTGCTTTCAGTGAACCAGCAACCTTCCTTCCCTGCTGTACCCTATCAAGCACTTCATCCCCCAAAGTTCCATCCTTACTCATCACACTAACCAAGTACTTGAATGCACTCACACTCTCCATATCCTCACCATCCAACCTCACTGTACATTCTGTGACTTCATTCCTCTCAAACACCATAACTTTACTTTTGTTTACATTAACTTTCATCTTCCTCCTCCTACACACTGTCCCAAATTCATTCACCAAACCTTGCAACTCCCATTCATCTTCACTCAACAATACTGTATCATCGGCAAACAACAACTCTGGAATCTTCCAAATCTCACCCTCATTCATTGGAGCCACCACCACATCCACTGCCCTACCCTGCACCTCCTTTACAACCCCATCCATGTATATATTAAACAGCCATGGAGACATCACACAACCATGTTTCAGTCCCACACTGAGATAAAAGAACTCACTCAGCTCACCATCCACTCGCATCGTAGCCCTAGCTCCTTCGTACATACTCTTCACAGCATTCAGCAATTTCCCATTCACTCCATATATTCTTAATACTTTCCACATACCTTGCCTATCTCTTCTGTCATAAGCTTTCTCCAAGTCCATGAAGGCAGCATACACTTTCTTTCCCTTCTCTAGATACTTCTCCACTAAACATCTTAGAACAAATATCTGATCTACACACCCTTTTCCCTTCCTAAATCCCCCTTGTACTTCTCCAACTAGCTCCTCTGTCATATCCCTAACCCTATCAATGAGTATTCTACCATATATTTTACCAGTCACACTAAGAAGGCAAATACCCCTATGGTTACCACATACTTCTCTCTCCCCTTTTCCTTTGTATATAGGAACAATTATACCTGATTTCCAGTCCTCTGGAACCCTTCCCTCTTCCCAAGCCAATCTACACAACTTCCATATCCACTCCACAACAATCTCACCCCCATACCTAAACATTTAACCACACACTCCATCAATTCCTGGGGCCTTTCCCAACTTAATCTTCATCGCTTCCACTACTTCTGCCCTACTGATCTCTTCCTCCCTCCTCTCATCTTTACTTCTCCCAGCCATTTCCCAACCACTTATACTCGCACTGCTCTCACTCTCTACATTCAACAGATCATCAAAGTGCTCCTTCCATCTCCTCAATTTCTCTCTCTTCTCCACCAACAATCTATTATTCCTATCTTTTACTCCCCTACTATTTTCCCTTTCACACTGCCTCACTTTCTTTATCTTCTTCCAAAACAATTTCTTACTCTCCCTCCATTTCACACTCAGATTCCTCCCAAACTCTTTATCCACTTTCCTCTTACTCTCCTTCACCAGTCTCTTCACCTCCCTTCTCCTACTCACATATACCTCTCTCTTCTCTCTCTCATCTCCCCTACCTCTACTTGCTAACCATTCACTATGCCTTCTTCTTTTGTTCCACAGCTCGTTTCACCTCATCATTCCACCATGCTGTCCCTTGCACACACTTGTATCTCCTCCTCACTCCACAAACCACCTCACATGCTGCGCCTATCTCTTCCATCAATATCTTACATACGTCTTCCACCCCTTCCATCTGCTCTAGCTCATACCTTCCCAATCTTTCTTCCACTATGCACTTATACTCTGCCATTTTCTCACGATCTTGCAAAGCCTCCAATCTTCTCACAGGAGCTGTTTCCTCCCGTCTTCCCCTTCGTCTCCTCAACCATTTTCTTTGCTGCTTTACCTTGGCCATCACTAAGTGATGGTCCGAGACTCCATTCCCCCACCCTCTCCACACTCTTGCATCCGACACTTGTCTCCTCATTCGCTCATCCACACACACGTAGTCTATCATTGCCTTTCGTTCAACAAGTTCACCATCCATCCTCCTCATTACTCTCTATGTATACTGGTGGATCATCTTATGTCGAAAGTAGGTGTTGGCTATTGCCAGCCCCTTACCAGCACAGATGTCCACCAAAGCACTGACCATTCCCATCTACGTCAGCTGGCACACTGACCATCCACTCCATGTACTTGTACATTCCCAACTTTGCCATTCATGTCTCCAATCAAAAGCACTCTTTCGCTCCTCTCAAATTTGTCCATACATGCTTCTACTCTCGCCCAAAACTCATCCTTCACTCCTACCACTCGGTCCTCTGTCAGAGCATACACACACACACACAGTCGCCCATGCTTGTATACCTACTTTCATCCTCACCCATACAATCCTTGCACCCACTGTTACATACTCTCCTATATTCTCCTTCCACTTCTTGCTTATCATCAGACATACTCCCTCTCTTGCCCTCTCATTCGCGTTAACTCCCGCACATATACCTAAACCATATTCCCATTCTCTCACCCTTTCACCTTCCCATTTAGTTTCGGTCAATCTACATATATCCACTCTTGCATCCTCAAGCACCTGAACAATCTCTTTCACTTCATCATTCACTCCTCTCACATTCCAAAGAATGTCCTTTGCCCGTTCCTTAGTCGTCTACGTATGATCCGTCCTGGTCCGAGGCGCTTTATTCACTTTAGTTAGTTCTTTCTACGGGGTGGGGCACTAACCCACCACCAACCCTTTTAGTCGCCTCGTACGACAAGCAGGGATACTGGGGGAGTATTCTTGAAACCCCCCTACCCCCAGGGGGTGCTTTGTACTGGATGCAATTTTTTTAAATGCATGGAGGAAACAACCAAAGGGAAGAAGCCCGCAAGATCATTCTCTCCAAAAAAAATAAAATACAAGAAAACACAGAACCAAATTCAAGATCTGTTCATTTAGAGATGCCTGGAGACCCTGAGTTTAAAAGACTGAATTTTATAGGAAGTTCGAAATACGGACGGAGGAAGAGTGTTCTAGAGTTGCCTGTTGCATATGTGACGGACAGGGAGTCATGGTTAACTCTCGCATTAGAGAGTTCAACAGAAAACGAATGAGAATTTGTTGCTAGACATATGCTACGTGTCCGCCGTAGTGGTGGAGGGATGCAAGCAGACAGTTCAGAGGAGGATGGCCTTTGAAGTAGCGATAGAAAAAAGATAAAGGTGCAACAGTGACACAAAAAGACATAGGTTGAAGGATGCCAGTAAGAGGAAGAGCGATAATAAGACGAAAAGCCTTTGACTCCACCTTGTTAAGAAGAGATGTATGTGGTGAGCTTTCCCACACATAAGAGCTGTACTCTGCACAGGAGGAATAAAACCCGCGTAAAAAGTCAACAACTATGCAGAGGTAAAGAATGCACGGAGTTGGCTTAGCACACCTAATTTCTTGGCAGCAGATTTTAAATGAGAGGTAATATGATCTTTCGAAGATAAATCCCGGGAGAATGAAACTCCAACTATGTTTAATGATGATGCAGAATTGAGTTGGATATTATTAAAAATTAGAGCATACTTTTCCTTAAGATACTGACGGGTTGAAAAATAATACAAACTGCTCTTTTGTTGAATTAAAGACAAGATTACTCTTCCCCCAATCAGAGATATGAACCAAGTCAGACATTAGGAGTGCCATAGTCTCATCCTTTGTTTGGTGATGTAATTGCTGAAATGGATGATGCAACAAGCGAATGCAAAGGTAAAGGGTGCAGTCACCAGTGTATCGGTGCATATGGTTAGATGTATAGCTTAGAAAGTCATTGATGAATAGGAGGAGGAGAGCTGGTGATAGGACAGAGTCCTAAGGGACATCACGATTGATAGCTCTGGAGAAGAACGATGGCTGTCCACAAGAGCCACAATAGGAAAACGAGAAAAGAAGTTAGATATGAATGTACAGAAAGAAGGATAGAAACCGTAAGAGGGCATTTTGGAAATAATAGATTTATGCCAGACTCGATCGAAAACTTTTAAGATGTCAAGTGCAATGGCAAAAGCAAGCTTTCGCCAAAGTCCCGAAAGGAGGATGACCAGGAGTCTAAAAGGTAGGTGAGAAATTGCCTGTGGGGCATCCTTGGTGGAACACATACTACCGATCGGAAAGGAGTTTATGATATGAGAACTTTCTTTTTTTAAAGAGTATATATATATATATATATATATATATATATATATATATATATATATATATATATATATATGAGGAGCGATTGGGTAAATATGGATTGTAGCAGATGAGGGACGTGGAAGGTGTGTGCAAGATATATATATATATATATATATATATATATATATATATATATAAAACATACACGTAATTGGGGTGTGGTTGGCGAATGGAGTGTGTTAATACATCGTTGACATATATGACAGCTCCCTGAATATTACGTGTATTTTCTAAAACGAACATGGAAGACTGGCGTCAATGACAATGAAGCGACTGTGCGTCAAGTGATTGCATCCATAGTGAAATTTTGATGTTTATCTGTTCCCAGTTGTATGATATAATTTCAACACTTGTACAACACAAACTTACGTTTTCATGAAGTTTAATGTACAATATATAAATATAAATAAATAAATAAATAAATAAATATCTATCTATCTATCTATCTATGTGTATCTATACGGTATCTATATATCTACCTGCCTATGTATCTATCTATCTATCTATATATATATATATATATATATATATATATATATATATATATATATATATATATATATCCACTCAGTCGGCTTCGCAGGCCGATTACACTTGGTTCACAGACTACACACACATCCAAAGCCACTCCAACACTACAATTACACTTACAAGCACTTCTCACCCTACATACAATCTCTACCAGACAGCCTGAGCCACTTGGTAGAGATACATTGGCTGTATCGTCCCCGCTTCGGTCGGGATAGGCCGGTCCTGCAGTGGATACTCAAACGGTTGATGAGCGATGATATATATATATATATATATATATATATATATATATATATATATATATATATATATGTATATATATATATATATATATATATATATATATATATATATATATATATGGTCACTTTCCACAGCTGAAATTAAACATATGCATGTAAAGTGATTTTGGTTCCTTAATTACCTTCATGTTTTTTTTTTCTGTCTGTAGAGAGATGAACAATTAATATTGATCATAAATTATTTAGCCATACACGCTTCGAGATGATTTCCATCGGAACTTAACCTTTCATATAGCAGGTTTCTGATCCAGCTCCTTACCATAATAAATATAAATATACAAATATATATAAAAATCCTGTTTTTATGAGTTCACAACCAAGCAAGTTCGAGTAAAATGGGAGAAATGGAATTCCCCCGAGCTAAGCCCTGTATTGGACTATATAGCCCCGCTAGGGTTACAGGAGGGAGCTACCCCTCCCGGCACGGCAGCCCGGGCGAGCCTCGAACTTGCAATCCCCCGATCACAAGTCCAGCGCGCTACCACTGTGCTACCGCGCCCCCCAACAAGTTCGAGTAAGAACACTGCTATTGTTTCTTTGGCATAATAATAGATATGATAAAAGACAACATATAAAGCAGGCCAAGGCCTTTTCTACACATAATTTACACTTACGGGTTGGAAGGACTGATAACTACACTGCAGTTTTTTTTTTTCTCTCTTTTCACAGAAACCCTGAGGCTATATCCACCAGTTGTTTCAGGGAAGCGGATTTGCACCAAGCCATACAAGTAAGTTGAAACGCGGTTTTTATTTCCTATGAAATTACTTTAGTGATTTATTTATTTATTGTATGCATGGGCATTCCCCACTTATTGTCCAGGATCCGTATATACGATCTGAAAAATGGTTCGCAAATCAAATCCAATCTTCCATGTAGAGCAGAGTAAAGACTCTGGATAACCTCTGCATGTAATTATTCTTGCAAAGACAAATTTTAGTTACGTCCTGGGAGCCAGAAATAGTGGCAGCATGTCCAACCCAAAACTGGAAGACCTTTAGGCCGATCGATCCTCAGGCCAGTCACACTGTTAAACAAAACTCGTTTCCCCATGTACCTGTTAATGTAGCCATGTGTCGCTCTGCCGCTGAGATCACCCCGTATCATGGGCCTTTGAGCCTTTGGTAAGTTATTCATCAACTATCTTGGGATACAAAGCCACTGTATCATCCAAGTTACCAAAGTTATCTTCCCTATGTGTTACCCTAGAAACAATTTTACCTACAAACCCCAAAAGTGTAAAGTACAAAGGAAAGTCAACGTCAACAAACATAATACTCTTTTCGAGACTGTTTGTTACAGACAAGATATGACTATGATATCTCATTCTTGTAGGTGAAAATAAGGACAGCAAAACAGGAAGACCCCCGCCCCCCTGCCCATCGACCCTTCTAGGCCAAGCTAATAAGAAAAGTGAGGACGACAACCATGAAGGTTAGAAAGACTGTCATGGAAATATCATGGGAGATGAAACAGGAAAAAAAATCTACACTATCGTAACTACAAGGAAAAGTTAATTACGAGCAAGCGAGTGAAGCCAGCAAGAGAAGTTTACTATCAGTGTAAGACTGGAGAGTTACAAAGAGCGGCCTGACCCGGTCCACTCGACGGTCATGCTTTTCAAAGGATAATAACTTTTTAACTAATGAACCAGATGGTGATTTTTTTTTTTTCCCTAGATGTTAGGTCACTCATTTCAGTTTTGTATTTTATGATTCGCTAAACCATAATTATCGGACGATGACAATGTGAAATTGGCAATGATCTACGAGTATACATACATATATATATATATATATATATATATATATATATATATATATACTGTATATACATAGAGTGAGAGAGAGAAAAAAAAAATTTTGCCCAAGTATCATTTTCAGGTTTTATTTTTCGAGCGTTTCTCAGTGAGTAAATTTAGTCCACCATTATGATACCTTTGTCAAAGGACGCAGCAAAGGCTGACTTTTCACGTAGATGTCTGATAAATGTGATAAAAAGACAAATAAAAAAACACTTCGACGAGGTGTCAAAACCGAAGAGTAGTGCTAACTTTCCACTCTTCTGTTATAATTAGAACCAAAGAAAGGTGGGTTTTTAAAATAGTCACTGAGAACCACTTCTATCCCTGACTTGTTTATATGTGTTTTTGCTTTTTATAATGATACTCTTTGATAACAATATTGAGCCACCACCACAGTCTCTGTGATCTAAGAGCGAAATCATTTAATTCACTTTTTATATGCAAACCCAGGAACTTATGAAAGCGACTTTTAATAGCTAGCACTGTATTCCATTGCAGTCTATCACATTCCAAGGCAATTTATTCCATATGTTGACAATCTGATGAAGCAAAAGTGTTTTCCTTCATTTGATTGGAAACGTTTGCTTATTATTTCAAGCCCATAACTTCTACTCAAATGTAAAACGACCTGCCTCATGCGAAGTGCTCATCAGCCACTATAGTGCAATTTTACTCCTAATATTTAAGACTTTGAGTTTATCTTTGAGTGTGTAAGAAACGGAATCTAAAGGTGAATGTAGGGAAGAGTAAAGTGATGGTCTTTGAGAGAGGTGAAGTCAGTGAATGTACAGCGAGGTTGGATGGTGAGGAATTGGAAAGTGTGAGTACGTTTAAGTACTTGGGTAGTGTGATGAGTAAGGATGGAGGTTTGGAGGGTGAAGTGCTTGAAAGGGTACAGCAGGGAAGAAAGGTTGCTGGTTCCTTGAAAGCAGTGATAAGAAACAGGGAAGTGAGCATGGAAGTGAAAAAGTTACTGCATGACAGTATTGTGATACCAACTCTAACGTACGGAAGTGAAGCTTGGACGTTGTTAGAAGGACACAAGTCAAGAGTGAGAGCAGTGGAAATGAGTTATTTAAGAGGAGCCTGTGGAGTCACATGGAGAGACAGGCTGACGAATGAGGATATAAAGGAGCGTTGTGGTGTTGATGTGGATGTGATAGGAAGCGTTATGAGGAACACACTGAGGTGGTTTGGCCATGTGGAGAGGATGGAGGGTGAAAGACTGACGAAGAGAGTGTATGTGAGTGAGGTGGAGGGGGAAAGAGGGAGGGGGAGGCCGAGGATGAGATGGAGGGATGGGGTGGAGAGGTATATGAGAGAGGGGGGTGTGAGCTGGGAGCAGGGGAGTGAAATGGCGGGGGACAGGGCGACTTGGAGGCGATTTGTTTGTGGCTACCCCAAACGGGATTGAGGCGTCTGGCAATAGATAGATAGTTTATCTGCATTAAATTTCATGTCTGCGCACAGCTGAACAGTTTATCAAGAACTCCTTGCATGATCAGTCTTTCTTCGAGGATGTTTCTTCTTTACCGATCTCAGTATCACATCAAATTTGGCTGTTTTACAATATGATCCTTCTTCTGTATGATCGATATGCTGTAAATTAGAAACAGTATATGTTATATGCCAAGCTAAAGCATTTTTAGTATTTACAGACAAATTAAAATCGGAGGTGGAATATTTCTCTGTATTAAAACAAATATTAATCCAGTACTTATTTCAAAATAATCCGTTGATATAATATTGACCGAATATGTTCTCAGCTAAAAAATGAATCACACGGTGAGATAGAACTCGTATGCTCTATCGTCCACCAGCTAGGTCATGGAACACTGACAATACATTATAAGAACAAGTTGCAGAAATATGTTCCATCCTAAACATTATGATTTTGGGAGACTTTAATCTACCTGCAACAAGATCAAGTGATTCCTTAAACAACTAACACAGGGCTTGACTTGTACAAAAACTTGTCGAAAAAATCATAATATCAGTTTTTGAGCACGCAAAGCGTGAAAGTACTTATCTTGGATCTTGTATTCGCTACATATGAAAATGTAGTTGAAAATATCTTTGCAAGTAATAAATTTAGTATCAGTGATCATAGCAGATGTATTTGCTACATATGAAATCTAGTTGAAAATATCTTTGCAAGTAATGAATTTAGTATCAGTGATCATAGCAGAGTCAAACTTATTATCTTCTGTAAAAACAGCTTTAAGGCCAGATACGGGAAAGCTCCGGATTAAAAAGGAAAAATAAACTACTTTCAAAACTAGAAGAAAATCATGCATAACAATGACAGCAAAAAAAGTACTCAGGCAACGAATATCCATGATGCTTGGAGAATGTCTTCAGAAAGTCTAAATAAAGCTATCGACGTATGTGCACTATCCCCATGCGCAATAGGCGGCTTGTAAAAAGTTCTAAGCCAAAATGGTGAAATACCGACATTAAGAAATGTCTTTCAACAAAGAAAATCACTCATCAAAAATATACAGCTACAAATAAAAAAAGGGCATTATATCTATCTATATACCTAGGCTGCTTCCCCCAAGGAAAGAGAGGTAGCCGAGACAGGACGACACACTCCCCGTTTACTCATCCATTCAAACACATTCATTCTCATCTTAGCCCCAAAGAGGAGAAGGGACAGATCCTCACTGCACCACACCGCACAAGGGTCAACTGCGCAGTGCAATCAGTGACATCCGCAGCAGGACCGACAGCAGAGCTGGTTTACCACTGCCACATCATAATAGACCCAGCCCCTTACCCGCACCTGACCTGACTAGCTGATCAGACCAAATGCGGGAGAATATCCCCTCAGGGCTGCGTCATCAATAATTCATTCACAATTTCTCTCCATTTATTTCTGTCATGCACAGCTACTCTTCCTTGCTCAACAAACATCCCTCTCACAACCAGCTCTCTCTTTACACTGTCCATCCATCCTATTCGTGGTCTCCCTCTCAGCCTTACACCTCTCACATCAGATCTAGTTATCTTTTTCACCAATCGCTCATTATCCATTCTTTCCATATGCCCAAACCATCGCAACACCCTCTGCTCAACTCTATCAGCCATCTCCCGAACAACTCCAGTTCTCCGCACTTCATCATTTCACACTCGATCCATACGCGTCACTCCACACTACTCCTCAGACACCTCATCTCCATTACATTCAAAGTTTTCCTCTCTGCTACACCCATATTCCATGTTTCAGCCCCATATAACGCAGTCGGTACCACAACACCCTCATACAGCCTTCTCTTTACATCCATTCTAAGCGAAAGACATCTAAACACTTTTTTCATTCCTCCCAGCACCTTTCCTACTTCATTCATTCTAAACTTTACTTCTGCATCTATTCTTCCATCCACAGCAACGTGTGACCCTAAATATTTAAAACAATCTACCTCCTCAAGCAACTTACCATTCAAAGCTATATTCATCCCCCTACCATCTACCAACCACGTTCACTTCATCACTTCACTCTTATTCTCATTTACTTTCAATTTCCTCCTTTCACACACTCTTCCAAACTCCTCTGCCAATTGTCTCAGTCTCTCCTCTGAATCAGCCACCAGTGCAGTATCATCTGCAAACAGCAGCTGCTTCAGATTCCACTCTCCACCATCAACATTCACCAGACTCATTATATACCAGTATATATACATATATACATACATACATGTACTGTATATATACATATATACATACATACATGTACTGTATATATATATATATATATATATATATATATATATATATATATATTAGAGAGGCACACAGTACACGCGTGTGTACAAATGTATTTATACGGTCTTGACTGGGAATCGAATCCAACACGTTTCAGACAGAAGTCAGGCAATGATACCACTCAACCACAGCATGATTGAAGCCGTGACACCTGATTTCTTTGACGAACAATGTAAATCCATTATGGAAGGACAATTTCAGTCAAAACACATTAGGATTATTTCACAGCCCCACGCAACTCGGCAAGTGACAGAGCAGTTTAAATCTACCCCAGTCGTGGTCGAGTGGTATCTAAGAGGTCTGGATTCGATTCCCAGTCAGGAGGCAGTGCGGTTGGACCTTTATTTTTTTATTTATTATTATTTTTTTTTTTTTACGTGTCCGACTCTGGGCAAAGGCTTCAGGGCCTATTTCTTGGGGGCAGTGACCTATCCCAAGGCCCAGTAGTCCTCCTACATCTCCACATGTCACCACTTCGGCGCTAACACCCACCATCCATGCTGAATACATGCTAGGGGTGTCTCATACAGGACTGGTGTACTGGTATTAGCGGGGGTATTTTTACGACATGTCGGCGGGTCATCTGGTAGATCAGGAAAGACTGCTTTTAAGAAAATTCAAATCCTTAAATTGTTCCCTGCCCCAGTCGGGATTCGATCCTGGGTCCGTTAGGACTGCAGGCCGCCTCTCTACCGATTCAGCCACCGCCTCCCCCATGACGATGATCCAACAGGAACGCCCGTCAAATCATTTGCAATAGAACTCATGTTTGGTAGGGAGGATTGTGGCAAATAATCTCACCTCCCTGCCACATAGTTTCTGGTGAGATGTAATTTTCGTGCCACCTTATTCTTTATATTTGGTGGAGCCCTGTATATCTACAGTGGGTCATATGGTACACGCTGTCTAAAACGGTACCTCGTACGTCTACAAGGCCTTCCCCTAACCGCCACCCGGGGACGTGCAATGTAGCAGTGGGATCCTGCCCCTGGTGTATACATATATGGTATATATATATATATATATATATATATATATATATATATATATATATATATATATTATATATATATATATATATATATATATATATATATATAGATATTCTCTCTCTCTCTCTCTCTCTCTCTCTCTCTCTCTCTCTATATATATATATATATATATATATATATATATATATATATATTCTCTCTGTCTCTCTCTATGTACAGTATACATACATACATCTATCTATCTATTGCCAGACGCCTCAATCCCGTTTGGGGTGGCCACAAACAAATCGCCTCCAAGTCGCCCTGTCCCCCGCCATTTCACTGCCCTGCTCCCAACTCACACACCCCTCTCTCATATACCTCTCCACCCCATCCCTCCATCTCATCCTCGGCCTCCCCCTCCCTCTTCCCCCCTCCACCTCACTCACATACACTCTCTTCGTCAGTCTTTCACCCTCCATCCTCTCCACATGCCAAACCACCTCAGTGTGTTCCTCATAACGCTTCCTATCACATCCACATCAACACCACAACGCTCCTTTATATCCTCATTCGTCAGCCTGTCTCTCCACGTGACTCCACAGGCTCCTCTTAAATAACTCATTTCCACTGCTCTCACTCTTGACTTGTGTCCTTCCAACAATGTCCAAGCTTCACTTCCGTACGTTAGAGTTGGTATCACAATAATGTCATGTAGTAACTTTTTCACTTCCATGCTCACTTCCCTGTTTCTTATCACTGCTTTCAAAGAACCAGCAACCTTTCTTCCCTGCTGTACCCTTTCAAGCACTTCACCCTCCAAACCTCCATCCTTACTCATCACGCTACCCAAGTACTTAAACGTACTCACATTTTCCAATTCCTCACCATCCAACCTCGCTGTACATTCACTAACTTCACCTCTCTCAAAGACCATCACTTTACTCTTCCCTACAGTCACCTTTAAATTCCGTTTCTTACACACTCTCTCAAACTCATCCACCAAGCCTTGCAGCTCCCCTTCATCTTCACTCAACAACACAGTATCATCTGCAAACAACAGTACAGGGAGTTTCCAAACACTATCCTCTCTCACCAGGGCCACTCCAACATCCACTACCCTACCTTGTACCTCTTTTATTACCCCATCCATGTACAGATTGAACAACCATGGAGACACGACACATCCCTGTTTGAAACCAACTTTCAAAGGGAAAAATTCACTTAGTTCACCATCCACACGCACTGCAGCCTTCGCACCATCGTACTTACTCTTCACAGCATTCAACAACTTCCCATCTACTCCATATATTCTTAACACTTTCCACAATCCTTGTCTATCCACCCTGTTATATGCTTTCTCCAAATCCATGAAAGCCGCATACAACTTCTTTCCCTTCTCTAGAAACTTTTCCACTAAAGATCTATGAATGAATATCTGATCTACACAACCTCTTCCCTTCCTAAAGCCTCCCTGTTCTTCTCCAACTAATTTCTCTGTTCTTTCTCTAACTCTGTCTATAAGTATCCTACCATACACTTTTCCTATTATACTAAGAAGACAAATGCCCCTATGATTACCACATACTTCTTTTTCCCCTTTTCCTTTGTACAAGGGAATAATTATACCTGACTTTCAATCCTCCGGGACTCTACCTTCCTCCCAGGCCAATCTGCACATCCTCCACATCCATTCTACTACTATCTCCCCCCCATGCTTCAGCATTTCACCACACACTCCATCAATTCCTGGGGCTTTCCCCGATTTAACTTTCTTCATTGCTTCCACAACTTCTGTCCTACTGATTTCTTCCTGTCTTCTCACCTCCCTCCTTCTCCCAGCCATTCCCCAGCCACTTATACTCACATTACTTCCATCCTCTATGTTCAACAATTCCTTAAAGTGTTCTCTCCATCTGCTCACTTTTTCTCCCTTCTCCACTAGTAATCTACCATTTTTACCTTTCACTCCCCTGCTAACTTCACTTCCACCCTGTCTTACTCTTTTCACTTCTCTCCAGAACATTTTCTTACAGTCCCTCCACTTTACACTCAAATTCCTGCCAAATTCCTCATCCACTCTCTTCTTACTCTCTCTTACTAATCTTTTCACCTCTCTCTTTCTTTCTACATATAACTCTCTCTTCCGCCTCTCAACTTCTTCCACGCCCCTATTTCTCATCCATTCATTGTATGCTTTCTTCTTTTGTGCCACAGCCTGTTTCACCTCTTCAGTCCATCACGCTGTTCCTTGCACCCCCCTCCGTCTTCTCTTCCTTCCACACACCACATCACATGCTGCACATATTTCTTCTGTAAATATCTTACACACACCTTCCACGTCTCCCATCTGCTCCAATGCATATTTGCCCATTCGTTCCTCCACTTCTCTCTTATACTCTGCCTTTTTCTCATCCTACATATACATAAATACATACATTCATATACTTACATACATATATATATATATATATATATATATATATATATATATATATATATATATATATATATACATATATATACATATATATATATATATATATATATATATATATATATATATATATATATGCACTCATATACATACCGGTACGTACATATACATATATACGTATACATACATACACATACTTATATACATACACATACATACATACATACATATAGATAGATAGATATAGATATATACAGATAGATATAGATAGATAGATAGATAGATATGGAGCCTCTTTGGTACAGTGTACCTTTTCGTACATGGCAGAACCAGGGTTCGCGCCCTGCCAGGGTAGTAAACTTTGGGAGTGTTCACCCGGCCACGTACTGCTTTGGCGGATATAAGGGGTGCTGTGTTTGAGCCAGTGCCGCAAACTGTAAAATATGCTTGCACCCAGTCAGCTTGCCCGGGCCGATTACACTTGGTTCACAGACTACACACACATCCAATGCCACTCCAACATTACAAGCACACTTATAAATATATATAAATATATATATATATATATATATATATATATATATATATATATATATATATATGTCTGTATCTATATATATATATATATATGTCTGTATCTATATCTATCTATTGATCTGTCTGTCTATCAATACTCTCATTTTTAATGTCAGGACCAACTTGTCTAGCCCCGAGCTCCTACGCTCCTCATGAGGGAACGTAGGATTGGATGATGAATGAATTATACTGTATATATATATATATATATATATATATATATATATATATATATATATATATATATATATATATGTGTGTGTGTGTGTGTGTGTGTGTGTGTGTGTGTGTATGTATCAGGGATGGATCTTTGAGTTTTCGTTGGTGGAGTCTGACCCGACGACAGACTTGACACGACTTATTGCAAAACTGAAAATGCCTGATTAGTCCCTAATGTGTGTTCTTTTTATTCTGAACTTGTTATTGTTAATTTTATGTAAGGTCAATAAGTCTAAATTCCAGTATTATCAGAAACCCATGTGTGCTGCCTGTGTATCTTGTTTCATCATTCAGCATTATTTTTTCTTGTTGTAGTGTTGCGGGTGTATCAAAAATTAATAAAATAACATGAATATTCTGATCACATTTAGTCAACTGAAGAAGAAAATGACTGAGTCACCGAAGAGACTACTGAAAGGTTTTATTGGCATATTGAATTTATTGCACAAACATTTTCATTCTTGAACAACATCAGCATAACAATCTTGAAACAAAAGTCTGAACCTGTTTGAACAGGGATACTTCAAAGCAACATTTTTAATTGATAATGACATGTTATTCTTCCCATCATCTACATTTGAGTATATAACAGCTCTCTCTCTCTCTCTCTCTCTCTCTCTCTCTCTCTCTCTCTCTCTATATATATATATATATATATATATATATATATATATATATATATATATATATATATATATATATATATGTGAAACACTTGCAGCATTTAATACTTTTTTTGCAGATAAAAGCAACACTTTAGATAAAATGCTATTATCAACATAAACTGATGAACAACATATATGTTTTCAAAATTTCAGAGTCTTAAAGTACTAGATCAGAGTACAAAGTATAAACTGAGTCTTATATGCTTAAGTAACCTAACCTAACAATTAATTAACATCTAAGAGACTCTCATATTACAATTCAAAATCAAAATGCTATTTATTTTTACATACAAATCTGTGAATCACTTACTAAATGTTTATTTCAGTTTCAGGGTAAATATACATTAAAGACAACCCTATCAGCCGTTCATCATTTAACCTGTTGCGAATGTAGTTCTTTAGAATCCTCAGGGCAATGAAGGCTCTCTCGGCAGAGCAGGTGGTAAAAGGAACAGTGTAGAAGATGATAAGAAGATTCTTGATATGCCCCAGCCGTTCAGGGATGATATCAAGAGCCTCCAATGTTGGTGTTAGAGGCTGCCCAAGGCCAGAGCAGAACTCCTTCTATGTACACTATGTACTGCAGCTTGATTTCATCTGGATTACCCAGCACGCTGTTGTACAGCTGCAGACAACAAAACCATGAAGAAAATGTTTATCGCCACGTGGATCGAGATGGCTGGCAAATATCAAGTCGAAACAGGCGCCACAACAGAAAACCCTTCCACCGACAGGACATAAGGGAGGAAATGGAAGAGGAGGCAGAAGAGGCACACTACCCCCCTGGGAGGCCCGAGATGCCCGCCTCCTCCCTCCCCTCACCTCGCTACACCACCCTCCACCACCGTCACCACACTTACTATAAATTATACACTCGCACCCAACCCCGTTACAGTGCCCGCCTTGGCAATGCTGGGTGTTACAATTGTGGTGTAATGAACCATCACCAGTCAAGATGCAGATTCGGTCATAAAATACAACGCTCCAAGTGTTATAACTATGGCCACAAAAGTCGACTCTGCCATCTTTACACTCGTTAGGTTTGTGGCAAAGAAGGTCAAGCCGATGGTCAAAGCTCTAATTTTAAAAAAGTTCTTCTCACTATTGAACATATAAATGCTCAGTCCTTACTAGCCAACCTGCAAGAAGTAAAGACATTAATAAATGACAGAAACATGGATGTCCTTTGTGTCAGTGAGACTTGACTATTTTCCCACACTCCGAATGCGTTTGTAATTATACCCAACTACACTGTGCACAGACGTGATAATGGCCGTGGGTAAGGTGTTTGTGTATATGTTAAGCAGTCTCTAAACTCAGACATCACTGACACAAACGTAACACAGCAAACAGGTATTGAGGATTTATGGCTAAAAGTTCAGTGCAGAAAATTGCCTTCAGTTATAATAGGCTGCATGTATAGACACCCTAAGGCCCAGTCAAACTCCTTTGACTATATTGTCCATGTCCTACAAACAGTGTGCACACATAACAAACCAAACTTTCTCCTTGGCGATCTAAATGATTATCTTCTTCAGAATAATAGTAAATTACATCGTATTGTCAGAAACAACAAATTAACACATCATAAATAAACCCACCCGAATCACACCTACCTCAGCCACCCAACACGACGTAATTACTACTAACAAACCCGACTTGTACTGAACTCCGACGTAATCCCTCATCCTGCTGCAGACCACGATCTTATAACTTCTATAGTTAATATTAGCAAGACAAAACGACCTCCCACCCTACAGTACACACTTTTCGAGACTTACGCCAGTATGATAAGAACACCTTCTGCTCGCAAATTCTCAATGATACCGATAACCTATATAAAATATTAAGCACAGATAACGTAAACGAACAAGTAAATACATTAACATCAACCATTACCAGACGTTGGTTACAAGATTGTGACAACGTGAATGAACTCTTACCTGGTCGTGGTGTAGTGGTATGCTGCCTGGCTCTCACCTGAGAGTCCCGGGTTCGATTCCCGGCATATTGGTAATTTCTCTGATGATTTTTCCTGTGTAAAAATACAGGTTCTCTTCATTCTGACTTGCCGTAAGTGCTTGGGATAGATTAAAAGCATCTACTTGCCAGAGTGCCAGGGGGTTAACTCACCCTCTTCAGGCCCACAGTGGGGGGCGGAGGGACGTTGGTTACAAGATTGTGACAACGTGAGTTAACTTTTACCTGGTCGTGGTGTAGTGGTATGCTGCCTGGCTCTCACCTGAGTGTCCCGGGTTCGATTCCCGGCATATTGGTAATTTCTCTGATTAGTACTAGTGTGCTGAGGGGTTAAGGGGACTGTGGTACTGTGGGGGTGGGGGAGTGTTTACTGAGGGATGGCCACGGTGGTGGTGTGGGGCATGGGGTGTGAGGTGAGGTTTAGCGCAGGAGAGACAGAGAGAGTAGTTAGTTTGTACATACACATACAGTAGTTGTTTTGTGTTGGTTTTCAGTATTTTTCAAGAAGTACATTTTTTAGTCTTAGTTTAAAGGTTTTTAAGTTATTGGTCTCCTTGACATACGGGAGAAGTTCGTTCCACAGTTTGGGTTCCTGTACTAATAGAGATCTTGCACCAACATCTGTGTTAACCTTGGGAACGTAGAGATTATTGCGTTGCCTTGTGGTACTGCAGGTGACATCAGTTACAGTGGAAGGATTTAGGAGGTAATCAGGGTATAGATTATTTAGGTATTTGAAGATGGCAACCCCTGTGTCATGAATTATTTTACCTTTTATGGTTAACCATTCTAGATCTTTTATGATAGGGTTTACGTGGTCGTATTTTTTTTCTCTTCCATCTACAATTTTAGCTGCAAAATTCTGGAGTTTTTGAGCATTTGTTACAAGAGTAGTGTTTCTTGTTCCCCATATTATATTACAGTAATTTAAAATGCTTAGCACGGGTGATTGTACAATGATTTTGCGAGTTCCATTGTCAAAGTAATCCTTAATTCTATTAACATACATTAGAGTTCCCATTACTTTTTTGTTCATTTCATTAATATGTTTGTCGAATACCATATACCTGTCTATACAGTATGTACACCAAGATTTTTTACATGTGTGGTTGGTTCGATTGTGTTGTCATGGAGTTGTATTTTGATGTTTCTTGGTAATTTCGATAGTAATTCTCGAGTCCCTATAAAGATGCATCGTGTTTGTTTGCGTTCATCACCAGGCCGTTTCTGAGGAAGTACAGGCTAGCGTTGCATAGGGTTTCCTCTGTTTTGCTCATGAGAATGTTGATCTCGTTTATCGTGTTACTGTGGAGAAAATGAGTGTCATCGGCGTATTGTACTAGTGAACAGTCAGTGATTTATTCTGACATGTCGTTAACAAAAATATTGAATAATATTGGGCCTAATATTGAGCCTTGGGGGACACCATAGTTTAAGAGTAATTTTGAGGAAACAATACTATTTAAACGGACTGACTCAGATAGCTGTCGAACCAAAACGTATCTACTCTTGTTTTAGTGAGTTTTTTTAATAGAATGGTGTGGCTGACGCTATCGAAGGCCTTGGACAGGTCGCATAGGGTTAATAAGGATATTCGTTTCATATCCATATTGTTACAGATTTTGTTAGTGATGACCGTGAGGGTTGTTTCAGTGGATAATTTAGGTCGAAAGCCGTGCTGGTTGTTAGAGAGAACTTTATTAGATTCCAGGAATGTTGTGAGCTGTGTTGACACGATTTTTTTGAGGATTTTAGAGAAAATGGGGAGAAGAGAGATAGGACGGTAGTAGCTGGTGTTGCTTTTATCCCCGACTTCGGTCGGGATAGGCCGATCCTGCAGTGGATACTCAAACGGCTAATGATGATGATGATGATATATATATATATATATCTATATATATATATATATATATATATATATATATATATATATTCGGAAGCACGCTAACAATTAAAACAAGGAAAAAATCGAAGTGCATATACAGTAGGTATCATCTATAAATGGAGAGTGAGTCGTCCTGTCTCGGCTACCTCCCTTTCCTTGGGGGAAGCAGCCTAGGTATATAGAATAGAATAGAATAGATCATCTATAAATCCAAACTGAAGGAAGTGTTTAGTTTCATCAGAAGTAAGAAGGCATTAACACCAACAACAGGCTTGTTAGTTTTAGGAAGTAGAGAGCATGGAAATGACGAACCTAAGATGGATAACATTCGTAATGCTTTCTTTGCATCATCATTTATAGCAGAAATTTAAGGTTCAGTTCCTTTGTCTTCTTTCGTACACATACAACAAGGTAGCACACACACCACAAAGCCAGCCAGAAGACAGGGCGTGTGTGCTGGTAAATCCCCAGGCCCTGTCTTCCCTCTTACTACTTTTTTTTAGTCAGCCCACACCCCACTGACCGGGCTAATGTATGGGCCGACCTGCACTATAGGTGCAGGAAATCTTTAAACAAACAACAAACAAACAAACAAGGGAGCACAACCAGTGACATCGTGATAAAAAGAGAGATGTTAAGATTAATAAAACACCGGATCTCGATGATTGCCTGCGCCGAGTTGCGCCAGCAGCCCGTACCAGGATTCAGACCTTGGCACTATAGGTCCGGCAACTTCATTTGATTGTTGCATGTATTCCTGAAGTGGGAGCGTCAGGGTTTAGGCTGGCACTGAAGGGGAACTTGATATACTTCCCCCTCTTAGGTTTGCATGTGATTCCTTTGACATTAGATGTATATTAGATCCAAGATCAATGGAGCATTTTATTGACTTTGCTCAGATTATACTGGCCTTACTAAATGAGACGAACAGCTCCTACATTCCCAGGCATCAGTGGGTTGCCCCTCCCATTCAGGCCAGCAGTAGGGGAAACCATCTTGTATAAATTTTCACCAATATTCCTACCTTTGAAGCATTGAATCAGTGAATTAGAATAGCAGGTGTATAAAAGTTCACCGTTAATAATTTTCGAGCAACAAGAAAGGATAAGAATGTTATGCAATATACAGTATATAAATTGCTGTGTAATATACAGTATGTATATATTAGCTTATATAAATTATGTGCCTTTCTTTAATATAAGTGAAAAAAGAGCCATTGTACTTGCTCTGCTGTCACCTAAACTAGTGCCGCCCTATACTTTAGGGGATCTTAATACTTCAGTGAGAGTTAGACTGGAAACTGTCTTAATCTAGTGTAAATATTGTATAATTCGCATCATTTGCAGCAGGAAGTGAAATGGTTGTTATACAAATTAATGCATTACGTGTTCTCTGTAGTACTGCAAATGTGCCCTAAGGAAAAGCAGATGGCCTTATTTTTCACAATCCGTAGTCAGGTAATACTTAGACTTGAGGACGTGTTGAACAAAACTGTGACTCGCGCTTGGCCACGTCCCAAGAAGCCCGCCTTGCGAATCACGGCGTGTCTACAGCTTGAAAACCCACACGATAGACATATAAGTTTTTCCTTTAAAACTGTGGCAATTTTGTTAGGATTACTTAGGCTTGAGTAATGTTCTCAGCTCTAGTAGGAAATTGTCTGTTCCTATATATATGCAACTTCGGGTAGTTTCGTTTGACGTCCTATCCTCCATGTGGAAAATTAATAGACCACAAATCCCTAATATAATCGTCTGGATTTTATGTATCAAAATACGAGTTTTTCCGATCATTTTCTGTGTTTCTACATTCTTTTCACCTTGCCGTAGCCATAATTCTCTTCCAATTTGCAGATTGTGTCATGTAGCTCACTGGCAGAATAAGATAATATTATGGCTCTAGATACTTTCCATAGCACTTCTTCGTGACTAACATCAGATTCTAGTGTTAATCTATTGTTGCAACTCAGCATTTAAGATAAATACATGGCAGTTTTAGGCAACGTTAGAAAAAAAGGGTATAACACTCATGTTAAAGACAACTCAAGTCTTGAACTCCAGCTATGCAAAACGATTTTATTCAGTTGAGAGTGAGTTTGTAGAGACTATGATTGTTACCACTGCCACCCCATTAACCCGTTCTTCCCCGAGATAACTCGTGTTTTATTCCCTCTAACGTTAGTTCATTTAATTGGCTAGAGTGTCCGGGACAGAAGTGGTGCTAAGGCCAGGGGACTTGGTACATTTTCCAATCTGGAGTCTCCACCACGACCCCCGCTACTGGCCCCAGCCTGACAAGTTCCGTCCAGATCGCTTCATGCCCGAGAACAAGGCCAACATCAAGTACTTCACTTTTATGCCCTTTGGAGGGGGACCCAGGAACTGCATTGGTAACGTCACATGTTTTTCCTTTTCTGATTCCTAACCTAACATAATTTAACAACCTAACCTGATCCAACATACGCTCCCTAAGATAACTCTTCTAACCTAAAACCTAATGTAACCTACTGAAGCTAACCTTAATTAACCTAAGCTAACCTACTTAGCATCAAGCAGGATCAACATCAAGCACTTGCTAATGTGGCATGTGTTTTGGGTTTTCTGATACGTAACCTAACATAATCTAACTTAACATAACCTGATCCAACTTGGTCTGCCGTAACCTAACCTAAACGAACCAAACTTATCCTGAAACCTAACCTCACCAAACTTAACCGACAAATAAGGTCAACATGAAGCACATTTTACACACATGCCCTTTGCAATTGAACCTGTGCATTATAATGGTAACTTGCCATGTGTTTCTTTGTATACTGATACCCTAACTAACCTAACCTGAACCAAGCATAAACTAAATCTAACCTAACCCGTCCTAACTTCACCTTACCTTACCTTACTTTATCGTAACTTATTTGACTTAAGCTACTCTAATCTAATCTATAGCAAACAAGGTCAGTATTAATTACTAGACACACATGCCAGTTGAAATGGGACCCAGAAACTGAACTGGTAAGGTGATATATGTTCTGTTTTTTTCCTGTTACCTAACATCACCGAATATGAAACTAACCTAGTTCAACCAAACCTAATTTAACCTGGTTCAGCCTAACCTTATCTAATCTAGTTTAACGTAATCTAACTTAACCTAGTTCAACATAACCTAATATAGCCTAGTTCAATCTAACCTAATCTAGTTCAATCAAGCCTAACCAAATCAAGTTCACCCTAACCTAACTTAACCTTGTTCATCCTAACCTAATCTAATATACAGTAACTAAACCTAACCTATGCTGGCTGAGCCTAACTTAACCCAAATTTATCGAAATATCTACCAGCAAACAAAATCAAGACAGTCTCACGCACTTTTTTTTTCTTTAATAATGAGACACAAAAACTGCACTAGTTCTATGCCAGGAACAGTGCCCAATGAACCGGAGCTCGATTCTCGGGCCGGTCAGACTCATGGAATAAATTTATTTCCTAAGCCTTTATGATTACCGTACTGTAGTTTTAACCACTAAATTATGTTAGCTAATTTCCATGCTAAACAAGTCCACCACATAGTTACTATCAGCAATAACGTTGTTTTTACTACTAAATTACGTTAGCTAATTTCCATGCTAAACAAGTCCACAACATAGTTACTGTCAGGAATAACTTTATAATGTCATCTTTACATTCGCGCACGCAACGGGATGGGCTTTTGTGTTT
This sequence comes from Coenobita brevimanus, assembly GCF_032717465.1. Lineage (NCBI taxonomy): Eukaryota > Metazoa > Arthropoda > Malacostraca > Decapoda > Coenobitidae > Coenobita > Coenobita brevimanus. The sequence goes on from NC_137046.1 coordinate 10,557,569, forward strand.
AGTTCGGGTTCTCTATTCATTTTGTCTGTCTGGTTCTTAGCAAGATTATACTGAAAAAAAAAAAAAAAAAAACTATTGGGTGGAATTGCACCAGATTTCTCAAAATGACAGGACCATCAGAGGAACAGATGATTAAATCTGGCGTAAAAAGGTCATAGGTCATAGATCAAAGGCAAGGCCAACTCACAGTTTTGATACGATTGCAACCGAACTTGGTGGAAGAATTAATGGATGAGAAAAAGTGATTCATCTTTGAAAACTTTCGGTCAGACATAAATGCCACATGACAATGGCAAATATTCGACCGTTTAACTCAAGCAGGTCGGACTTGTTTTGAATCATAGTTTGTGAAAGGGGATGTTGTTAAACAAGGATAAATTGCACTTGTTTCCAGTACAATAGAACAAAGGCAACCGTTATTGGTACAGCCAACTTACACTTTTCATGCATTATGAACCAATCTTGGTGGATGGGTTTAGAGTTAGGTAAGGATTAATTAATTATGCCTCCGCCCAACTATGGTGGAGGCATTAAGTGTTTGGTCAGTCCGTCCGTGCGTGCATTCATGCGTGCGTTCATGAGTGCTTGGGTACATGTGTCCTTAACACTATTTTGGACGCGATATCTCCTGAACCCATTGACGGCCTTCCAAACTTTGGCCAGTGATGTAGTAAAAGGTGATGAACTGATAGGTCAGTTAGGTTAAGGGGTCAGAGTCAAGGTCATATGAGATTAACTTAGTTTATCCTTGTCGGTGCGATATCTCCTGCATCCGTCAATACTTTTGTCAGTGATACAGTATGAAGGGACAACTAACTGATTAGGTCAGGAAGGTCAAGGTCATATGGGTGAGGGCGCCATATCTCTTGAATCTCTTAATAGATTTTGACCAAACTTTTACCAGTTATACAGTATGAAGAGATGACGAGCTGATTGGTTCAGCAAGGTCAAGGCATCAAAGGTCAAGGTCATATAGGTGTGCGTGCAATATCGCCTGAACCCTTAGATGGATTTCGATGAAAATTTTGTCAGTGATACAGTATGAAGGGACGATGAACTGATTGGGTCAGCAAGGTCAAGGGGTCAAAGGTGTAGGTCTTGGACGTGGGTGCAATATCTCCTGAACCCCTTAACGGATTTAGAACAAAATTTTGTCAGTGATACAGAATTAAGGCACGATAAACTGATTAGGTCGGCTAGGTCAAGGGGGCAAAGGTGAAGGTCACATGTATTAGACTTGATTTATGTTTGAGGGAGCAATATCTCCTGAACCTGTTGTCGGATTTCAACGAAACTTTTTCACTAATAAAGTATGAAAGAATGATGAACCATTTAGGTCAGTAAGGTCAAGGCCATACGAGTGTGGGCGTGATATTCCCTGAACACCTTGACGAATTTCAACCAAGTTTGTCAGTGATACGGTATGACAATGAACTGATTAGGTCAGCAAGGACACGGGGTCAAGATCAAGGTCATATGGGAGTGGACACTATATCTTTTAAACCCCTAGGTAGATTTCAATCAAACTTTTTTGAGTGATACAGTATGAAGCGACGATGAACTAATTCAGTTAGGTCAAGGGGTCCAAGGTCAAGGTCATAATTCAGGTTCGACTTAGTATATCCTTCTGGGTTCGATATCTCTTGAACCCTTTGACAGATTTTGTCAAAACTTTTGTCAGTAATAGTATGACTGAACAATGAATTAGGTCAACAATATGAAGTAGTCAAAGGTCAAAGTCATATGGGTGTAGGTGCGACATCTCTTGAACTCCTCGACAGATTTCGACCAAACGTTTGTGTGCTACAGTATGAAATGACAATCAACTGATTTGATTAGCAAGCTCACGGGGTCAAGGTCAAGGTCATACGGGTGTGGTCGTAATCTGCATAACTGCTTGATGGATAGAGTACGATAAGACAATGAACTATTTTCGTCAGCAACGTCAAGGGTCCATTGTTCAAAGTAACATGGGTGTGGGCACAATATCTCCTGAACCCATCAACGGATTGCAACGAAATAATTACCAATGATATAGTATGAAGGGATGATGAACTGATTAGGTCAGCAAGGTCAAGGGCATATGGGTGTGGGGGCGATATCTCCTTAAACCTTCGATGGATTTAGACCAAACTTTTGTGAGTAAAACAGTACCAAGGAGCAATGAACTGATTAGGTCAGCCAGGTCAAATAGTCAAAGGTCAAGGTCATATGGTTGTGTGAGCGATATCTCCTGAACTCCTAAAAGGATGTCAATAAAACTTATGTCAATGATAAAGTATCAGTGGATGATGAACTGACTAGTTCAGCTAAGTTAAAAGGTCAAGGTCATATAGGCGAAGACGGTGGCTGAATCAGTAGAGGAGGCCTGCAGTTCTAACAGATCCAGGTTTGAATCCCTGCTGGGACATGGAACAGATTAAGGATTTGAATTTCAAAAAGAAGACTTTATTGATCTACGAGAAGACGTGTCATAAAAATACCCTTGTTAAAGCCAGTACACTAGTCCTGTATGAGACACCCTTAGCATGTATTCAATAAGGACGGTGGATGTGAGCGCCGAAGTGGTAACATATAAAGGTGTATGGTATGTAGGAGGACTACTGGACCTTGGGAGAGGCTGTAAAGCCTATGCAATAGCTGTCACATCTTCTCTTGGTAACGTATTTGAAACTTTATTTAATAAGCACATTGTTAAACATCTTGAATCCAACAACTTAATTAATGATAGACAATATGGTTTTCGCCACGAAAGATCCACCATTGACATACTCAATCTCTTAACTCATACCATCCATCAATCAGTTGATCTTTTTGGAGAAACTCATGCAGTAGCTCTTGATATCTCTAAAGCTTTCGACAGAGTATGGCACCGTTCCCCGCTGTCCAAACTCTCTTGCTATGGACTAACGTCTTTTGTTCCTTTGATTTCTTCATATCTTAGTGACAGGAAAATAAGAATAAAAGTAGATGATGTATATTCCAATTCCCACTCAATTAATGCCGGTGTGCTGCAGGGATCAGTTCTGGCGTCAACCCTATTTCTGGTTCATATTAAAGATCTCTTATCTGTCACCCACAATCCCATACACTCATTTGCAGATGACTCAACACTACATAGTTCATTCACACTCAGACACCAATTTACAAAGGCTAATATCTCTACCTCTCAACTCAGTACAGCCATCTCCATAAATCAAAATCTATCTACGATCAGTGAATGGGGACAAACCAACCTTGTCTTTTTTAATGCTAGTAAAACTAAATATATACAGTTTACTAACAGAGAGATATTGCCAGATTCATACATTACCTTCAGTGCTACTAATATTTCCATCTCCAAAAGTATTGAAATTCTTGGCGTCTCACTTAACAGTGCCCTCAGCTGGACCTCTCATGTCAGATCACTTGCTAAAACCACCTCAAAGAAACTTAGATTATTGTACAGAGTCCGTAACTTCTTCGCCGATGAGCAGTTAGCTATAATTTATAAGAGTCATGTGCGCTCTCAGCTTGACTATTGCCCACCCTTGTGAAATGGTTGTGGAGAGGTTGCATTAAGACAACTAGACAAAATCCAGAACAAAGCTGTTAGAATCATTAACAACCCTGTCATTACATATAAACTACCTCCCCTGCAAGTAAGAATGAATGTTGCCTCCCTTGCATTATTTTACAGATATTTTTTGGCAAATGCTCAGACGAAGTTGCGTCCACGGTGCCACCTCTCCATGCTTTCCCTCGTGCTACACGGGCATCTGGTAGCCCTCATGACTGGAATGTCACTCAGCTATATTGCAGAACTTCTGCCTATCAGAATTCTTTTATTTCCCAAACTGCATCTCTCTGGAACTCGCTTCCCCAGGGTTGTTTCCCTCCAAATTTCAACCCACAGCTGTTCAAGTCTAACTGTTACAGATATTTTATGAACAGAGGACTCCAGTAATCTGGTGTATGAATTGTTTTGTTTTTTTTACTCATCTGTTCTTCCTTCATTCTGTTATTTATGATATATATATATTATATAGATAGATATCTTTTAAATATATATATATATATATATATATATATATATATATATATATATGTAATGTATATATATATATATATATATATATATATATATATATGTAATGTATATATATATATATATATATATATATATATATATATATATGTAATGTATATATATATATATATATATATATATATATATATATATATATATGTGTGTGTATATGTGTGTATATATATATATATATATATATATATATATATATATATATATATATATATATATAGATAGATAGATAGATAGAGAGATAGATTGTATATATATATATATATATATATATATATATATATATATATATATATGTGGGGTTGACTTAGTTTATCCTTGTGGGCGCGATATCTCCCGAACCCCTCCGTGGATTCGACCAGACTTTTGTCAGTGATACAGTATGAAGGGACGATGAACTAATTAGTTCATCAAGGGCAAGAGGTTCAAAGGTCAAGGTCATGTAGGGTCAACTTAACTGATCTTTAGTCTTATTTCAGCCCACAATGGACCATCTTATAGAGGTTGTATAGCAAGGCCTGGTGGAGGCATACTGAACGATGCTTTGCGTCAAAAGTTCAGGACCTGAGCTATCGGAGTTTCATCTGAGTTTCAGAGCAACCAGTCAAAGATTATGGACAGAAGACAAAACCAAAATTTTGGCCTTCAGGTCCTCCTGACGAGTAGTCTCAGAATGTCATGTCTGAGCACATTACTTTTCAGTTTCAAAGAACTGTGACAAACCACATTATGAACAGTGAGTTACAAGCAGGTATGTACTGTATGTAATAGAATTACTGTATGTTCAAGGAATTCGTCATTACAATACTTCAAAACCACAACTGCCCTCTGATCGGGTAGACAATATTTCGGTCGGTTTACAGCAAGGATGTTCCTTTCAGGGTAATTCTTCTTCTTCTTCTTCTAAGATTCTCCTTATACTACATCATCTTCTTCTTCATCTTCTTTTTCTTATTATTATTATTATTATTATTATTATTATTATTATTATTATTATTATTCCTTCATCCTTCATTGCCAGACGCCATGTATCCCAAACAGGGTGGCCAAGGGCTTAGAGTTAATTGTTTTACAGGGAGGGGCACTAATCCTCCACCAACCCCACTTGACACGTAGGGAGATTTATTATTATTATTATAATTATCATTATTATTATTATTATGCTTCTTTTTCATTCTACTTAAATATTAAGTTATTTAGTTGTTGTGAATTATAAAAAAAGCATAATAAATGCAGCTTGACAGAAAGTTAATGAATATCGTACGAAAATGAGGACAAATTCCTAATACTCTTCACGATATTTACTGGGTGACGATGACAGCACGTGTGTCACCCTGATGACTGTACTCTCTAATATGTGATGGAGCCTGACCATATCTAATAACAGTTGTTCCATAAATAACCATTAGATATTTGGAACTCACATCTGCCTACACTGAGTATTAATAATATGACCCTAACTTCATAATCTTTCTCCAGCAATGCGGTTCCATCAGTATGAGCACTTTGATAGTGATGATGATGATGATGACGATGATGATTTTTCCTTCCAGCAATCCCGATCCATCAGAACGAGCACGTTTATGATGATGACGATGATGATGATAATGATGATGTTTCCTTCCAGCAATGAGGTTCGCCCTGATGGAAGTGAAGGTCGCTCTGGTCAAACTCGTGCTGGCCGCTGAGTTGGCCGTGGCTGCGGGTCATGAGGAAATTATCATCGACAGTGCTTCACTTGTGTTCCGGCCTAAGAAGGGTTCCAAACTCCTTCTGAAACCCCTAAATCCGATGGAGTAACTGTCATGTGTGTGTGTGTGTGTGTGTGTGTGTGTGTGTGTGTGTGTGTGTGTGTGTGTGTGTAATTTTGCAAAATGCACCATGGTTTTGTGCATTAAGGGATATTTCTTGTTTTGGAATGGTTGTTTAAGTCTCTATAAAAGCCTTCTAGATCAAAAGTATCTCCTGAACCGAACAAAATCCATCCTGAGGTGGCAAGAATAAAATAGAATATACAGTACGTCATTGAGTGGAGTGGTTAATCCAAGTAGAGGAATTGTGATGCTAAGGAGAGAAAAAAACAACATAAGCAAACGCTGTGAGAATGAGAACTTACAGGAAATTTACCTGCACGAAATAAGCCCCAGTATGGTAGGGACAACTCTGAGATTTCATCTGAAAAGACGCTATGCAGTCTTATGCAGTCGGGAGTGAGTTGTGTTTAGCTAAGGATGTGAAGTTTATATGGGCAAAAAAATATCTGGAAGAAAAAATAATATCTAGAAGAACACATTTAATAATTTATTACAGACACCATCCCAAACAACTCTAGGGACCCTCGCTAAATGGTACCTCGTTACCCCAAACTTCAGATACAGCGACCACCCGGACCCTACTGCACCAAACAAACTTCGCATAAATTGTGACAAAATGTCGGTTTACCAAAGTTTTTTTTATCTGAAAATATTAAAGCCGCCACGTCCCGGCAGATTTGTCACCACTGCCCCCCCACCCCAATTACGGCAGATTTTGGAAAACTTTTTTTGGCCCAAACCTCTGCTTTTTGTGAGAAACAATGGGAAATCACAGAAGAATTGTTCACCTGAGCTTAGAAGTGGTCTAAACAGGTGACCTTCCACACACATGGTACTGTGTTCTCTGGAGCCGCGCTGTGGCTGTCACGTTTTCTATTGTAGAGATTAGTATGGGAAACCACTCAGAATAGCTAGATTTTTATTAATTTGGTTAAAAAAAAATGTAGCAGAAGAATATATTTGGTTTTCAAACAAAAATATAGCCGATACAAGCACAAGTGCTCGTGGGCCCTTCGGGCCCCTCGCACTTGCTCCTGCAGAGGGTTCTTGTGGTGCGCTATATTATGTTTCAGTTGTAGCTGTGAGCAAAAAATTCTATGGAAATCCTATGCTGGGTGCCTAGAGAGGCATTTTTTGGTCAAAATGTGATCGCTTATTAAATATAGTAAAAGTTTTTCAATCATGATGGGACCAAGTTTTTTCACATCAGCGAATTTTTTGCGACTTTTGTGCCAATTTTGGTGCAATTTGTACGTGTTGTTTCGGCTGCCCAAAATACACACACACACTAAGCGTTGTTCCGCTTAGCGATCACCTGAAAATCGCCCGATTCTTGCACATATGACTCACTATGACTGTTGTTTCAACTTACATTCTATTTTTCCACTTACATTATAATTTTCCACTAACATTATATCAGTTTCCACCTTATATAACTGTTATCACATATTTACAGACCATACTATTATAGTGTCATATTATCACATATTTACGGGCCTTACTATTATAGTGAACATCATATTATCGCATATTTACAGCACTTACCCTTATCGTGAGAGTCATATTACTGCATATTCACAGCACTTATTAATATTTTGAGTGTAATATTATCACAAGCACACACAGTTTCAGTTACGTACTAAGGTGTGGTATTTTTTGAAACATGACCCAATGCACAATCCAATGTTGCATTCCACACACTCGAACCTCATGTCTTTTCTCTGAGTGGTTGATCTTACTTTTGAGTGATGCATATGTGACAGTGGCGCTGGGGAATATGGTGCTTTGGTTAAGGAGGGATGGTGGTGGGGAAGTGGCATCTGGTGAGGTGTAGGGGAGTCTGGGCAGCGGTGGCGGGGCGGGTGCGGTGGTGGGGCCTCTCCTCTGCATATTTCGCGATGATTTCCCTCACAAACCCCTCAAAGGTCTGAGAGGTTCCCGTAGTCATGGCGTGGAGGTAGTGAGCGTTCAGGACCATGATATCAGGCAAGTGGAAGAAGAGCTTTTTATACCACTTCATTGCAGTCCTGTCACATTTCACCCAGGAAATCATGGAGCCAGACTGGTCTATTTGCCTCATGTTGACATTGTAGTCCAGTACCAACTCCGGTTTCCAAACGTGGGGCCTCCTCTCTGCGGTGATCCACGGACTCAGTGCGGTGCATCAGGGGGTGCTGTACCGTCGACAGGAGGAAAACTTCCCTGTTGTGGTTCCATACGGTGGCAAGGATGTTATTTGCCTTGATAAAAACCACCTCATTCTCGTCAAGTTTCCTCCCAACCTTGACCATATGGAGAAGTTTTTCTTTTCTGTGCCACAGACTCCGATGTCATGAAGGTGGAGCTACCGAGTAAGAAAGGGGCTAGTGTACCAGTTGTCCAGGTACAGGACATGACCACTATGGAGGTACTCTATCATTGTCTTTACCACGGCCCCAGAGAGTCCAATACTTTGATCTTCTGTTATGTTTGTCTGTGCACCGGTGTACAAAACTATGTCTTGAACCTAACCAGTTTTACAGTTACACATAATGAAGATCTTGAACTCAAAATGGTGTCTCTTGCTGGGTATGTACTGCCGAAAAGAAATATTGCCTCTCCACAACACGAGACACTCGTCTATGACAAGGTCTCTGTAAGGATAGAAGGACAAGTGGAACTTTTCCCGCAGGTGATCAAATAGCATCCTTATTCTCCTCATTCTATCCATGTTATTTACATTAGCAGGATTGTCAGCATTGTAAAAATGGAGGCGGCTCAGAATTTGCTGAAATCTATCCCCATCCATTACCTTCCCAAAGAAAGGTGTGCTGGTCATAGGGTCCGTAGACCAGTATTCCGGAATTTGTCTTTTCCATACAATACCCATCAAGAGAACCAGGGCTAAAAAGATAAACATCTAACCTGTGGTAACTGGGTAGTCATATTGCTAGGAGTGCCTGCTTCTCGTACCTTCACGCTCACATTCACGGCACTGGCTGCTTGCAAATGTGTTGGTTTGCTCCACAATGCATTCCACAAACTCGTCGCTAAAGTATAGGTGGAAGAAATCCACCGTGGCAGAGCCTGCATGGAGTCGAGGAACAGTACTGGCAGACCGCCACTCCCCTGTGAACTGGTGAATGATTGGCGTGAAGTCACTCCCATCCTCCCAGTCCCACGACACACCTCCATCTCCAGCCTCGTCTCTATCATCACCTTCATCGTGGTGTGGAGGAGAGGGTGATGGGGATGGTTGGGAGGTGGAAAGCGGCGCCCTTCCCCACTTGCACTCCTCTTCCCTCTCCCTTTTCCCTTCCCTTTCCTTCCTTTCCTCACATCATGGGGCTGTGGGGAGGAAGTGTAGGAATCTTGTGGTGAAAAAGAGGTGCTAGGGAGCAGCTGCTCCTCACCTGCCCTCTGCCTAGGTGAATCACGTGCTCGGCCTGGTGCTGCCTTCCTGCCACGCCACTTTCACATTCACTGTTTGCTTCTGCCACAGTACTCACACTTTCCCCATACAAAGCACAAGCCCCATACCTGATTTTCCTCCTGCTGCCCCTTCAGCTTCCTGCGGTGAAATCCTTTCCCTCCCGAGCCACAAGGTAACACCACATCCCATGGCTCCGTCCTCGTCCTCGTCCTCGTCAGACCCTTCCAGTCTAGGGGCTGGAGAGAGGTGTGTGCACGTGGTTGGGGTTCAGGCTGGACTTCTCTAGTCTTACGGTACATAACATACCGCCGCTTCCTTGGTGACGGTACCTCCTCATCCTTGCTTCTCAATTCGTCCTCAGGCAGCATGTAGTACTTGTCCTCCACAGTGTCCTCGATTGGGGAATCACTGTCACCTGTGAAGGCATCAAGGGTGGCTTGAATTTCATCGTCAGAGAGACCTCAGCAGGTCATGTCTGTGCTTGGTCACTGCTAACAGGCGAGTGACGGAAATAAGTCTTCGTGCGGGTCACGTGGGGTCGGGGAGTGTCCCCACTTAGTGGCAGGTAAAGGAAGGTATCCTGCATATACATACCAACAATCACGCGCAAAATTTGGAAAATGTGAAAATGATGGGCCTCGTAATTGCAAAACATATGGATACATCAATGGGTGTCACCATGACAAAATGTGGTGACGTATCCTCACGTCAACGGGACTCTGTGTTTAAATGTTTACCAATCAACTCATGGTACAGCAAAATCCCATGAAATACTGAAAGACAGTATTGTGAACACATCCATCTGTTGAATATCCATTAATTTAGTACTTAATGCACCTAGGTTTGTTACAGCCTCCCCCACAAGAACATCTGATGTAGCTAATTATTGGATATAACATCAGCCCCCTCCTCCTTCCCATAATATGACAAATTTGTTCTATCCTGATGAACAACCCATATTTCCTTCATCCCGGTTGGATTTCTGGTCAAGTTGGAGGACTGATTAAACTGACCAATAACTAAAGACTCATTTTACTTATTGTATAGATCCTTCACCTTTACCTGTCCCAGATTGTCGTCCCCTTGCAACTTATTCCAGACAGTTCAGTGGCAGAAAACGACAATACTACCACACCACATCCTTTCGGTGGCACTGTTTTAAGACTAGCTATTACTTCGACTCCATGTTCATGGGAAGAGATGGCAATTTTAGGCCAAGTTAGAGTGAAATGAGTATAGTAAGCAATGGGTGGCTGAATTTTATGCAAGGACAACTAATGTTCAAGTTGTGAGTGACTCTGTTCCGTCAGCTGAAAGCAAACAGAGGATAATAAGTAATTCGTACTGAGATGATGCAGGATCAGGAAGTAAATTTTTGTGATGTACTTTAAATGAAGCGAAGAAGAAACTAGAAAATAAAAATGTCTAATGTTCTCATGAGAATATAAATACTGCGTTACACCAGACTAAGAATCAGGGTTATCTTGGAGCAGAAGGGCTTTTGTGATCAGAACAGTATAATGGTGTTATATATTACCATGCAGTATAAATTCTATTATTGCCTGATTGTTTTTATCGTCCTAAGATCATTAGGTCCAACAACAATGTAAAGTTTAAATATTTAAGACTGAATGAATTTAAGACAAAATGCATGTTCCTCACCAAAGAGCAGCTTGGTTTGAGAAAAGTGGAGCTACTCTGTCTCATGAAACCATCAGCATGACCTGTGCTTCACCACTTACGTGACGTTAACCCCTTAGCTGCGGGTGAAATTGTTGTCCACCTCGGTTGTGCCAAAAATAGATTTTTTTTTTTTTTTACCGTAAAGTGTTTTCATAGAAATACTGAATGTATATTAATCCTTTTTTTTGTCTGTGTCACATACTGACACCCATTCCCACCATTGGCCTTAACTTTAGTCTAGCAAGCTTATTACTAAAATCTGTGTGCACTATTCCCAGGAGCATTCAAGTATGTCACCTGCCTTCAGGCAACCATGCTGTCATCACATATGCATATAGATAGATAGATAGATAGATATGTAATGCATATATTCATTCATGTATTCTTTATATTTGAAACTATATTTACTGTGCATACTGCCTATGTAATTGGGACCAATATTGCGCGTTTTCAGTATGATACTGCACCTCGTTTCTGCATGCAATAAACAGCTTGCAAATCTACTCACAAATCCCTGACCTCATCCCATTTACACTCAGTCTTCGGTGACGACTGAGAAAAATTACAAATACGATAACTCCGTATCATGAGCTGGAAGAAACATGAATTATATTTACCTTTCAATTAACACATACAGCATTTTTCTCCTATGTAGTTCATAATTATACAGTATTGACATACAAATAATACATCGTGAAATAGGTATATTCATACAGATTTATATGCATAATACTAAAAAGTAACATATCCTCGGATATCCGTATATATATATATATATATATATATATATATATATATATATATTTAATGTGTATCAAGCCTTGTATATTTATGAAAAATGATTACTCACTTTCATCAAGATGTCAATGCGTGCAATGCTCATCTATTCAATGTACTCTCTTATGCCGGCCCTATGAACTAATAATTGTTTTCCGTGGGGACTGGAGGAAGAAGCATAATAAATGCGATACTTCCAGTTCTACTACATGAAGATATTGACATTTAACCTTCAAATGACATTTGCTGTATTTTCTTATCTGCTGTTTAGCACATATTTACTTACACCACTAATATGTCGTTGATTTTCTCAGCCATTAGTCAGACTCAGCGCATCTTCTCTAACTGGCAGTGACTGAAAAGGACCGAGTCAGGGGGAAATATGGCTATAGGTAGGTGTGCCAAAGTTCTACAAATTTTGAAATCAGGTTTGGTAGATAAAAGATTAATAAAAGTCATAAAAATTAAATATTTTTACTACACTTAATTTAAACTGGTAAAATTTAGGTGCCCATGTTCAAGCAATGTATTGAGTTGAAGTCACATGTTATTTGGCCATCGGAGCATATTTTGGTCGACCAGCTCCCAGGCAGATTGGAAGTAGCCGCCGCCGACCACTGCACGTGACAGTGATTGCATCACTCCGTATCAGGCCATTCATGAAGCATAAACACATTCTTTACGCCATAAGGAAATGAAAATCGTAAAATACAGAGTATGCGAGAATCTGGATTGTATGGTACAGGGAAATGGAAATGTTTTCAGGAAGGCATTGTGCAGCTATTCGGTTAAAAAGTTTAATAGTAATACAAGAGTTGCAGTCTCGCCACTTGTACAGAACACTGTGGTTAACACTGGTGTCAGTCTCTGTTTATTGTACTTGTATAATAAAGTATGCCAAGAGTCAGTATATAAATTTTTATTTCTTTAAGAAGTCGCTGCACACATTGCAAAATTTTGATCGACCGCAATGAAACCACCCTTCACCCCAGAACAGGTACACAATGTTATCTAGAAAACAAAAACTCTACAGGTACAGGGGTGGATGGCATCAGCTTCCTGCAGCTGAAATATATAGAATCACACGGCATCCAGACCCTTACTGACATCAGCAACTATTCGCATTAACCCAGTAGCATTCCCAGTATTTGCTTACATGGAACACTTACCACTATACGTACCTCAAACAATGAGAAAGCACCTCCTTCCTCTTAGATCCATAACATTATTAGCACACCATCCAGAATAATTGAAGCCTCATTCTCAACAGATACATCCCATGATACCTCACTTGCTTCTTCACAATACGGATTTAGAGCACTGCACTAGACAAACACCTTAATAAACCCATAAAAAGCATTAACTGGCCTCTGCTCCGCGATACCCCATACAACGCGCACTTTCCACAACAATAGATATTAGTAAAGCCTTCGATGCCATCCTCTGATGCATACTAACAACCAAGATATACAACACATAAGGAGTAAAAAACACCAAGCTCTTCCTTGCCAACTGTTTGTCTGGCAGGCAGGCACATATTATATTCCAGGTCATCCAAAACACGAAATTTCCCTAACATATTTCCACAGGGCTTCGTTCCCCCATCTACGCTTGTCAGCCTTCACATGCAAGATATTTTCACACCCCAAACACCCACAAACATTGCCTTATATCATATATCACCATAACAACTACACACTAAACTGGAGACGGCCTGCACAATGCACCAGGATTACCTCAATACAATGCAGACTTGGGTCAAGGGCTACAGGCTGACGATCGTTCCAGCCAAATACCCAATACATTCAAGACCAGCCGTAAACATGAACACAGGTACTCCCCTCACATCACACGTAACAACGGATGTGTGACACACACACACACACACACACACACACACACACACACACACACACACACACACACACACACACACACCACTAAGGTCCTGAGAGTGACATCTGACACCGGACTCCTCATTAAGGATCATGTACAGACGTCGGAATAAGTTCGTTTCCTTTTCCATGGACTAAGGTGTTTGTAACACTGTTCGATGGAGAGCTATTCCTTCCTCATCCCTTCCTCATAGTTCCACACTCCCACCCAACCCCCCTACTTTTCTCTCCGACCCCATAACCTCACCCGGTACCCTTCACATTCTCGCTCACAGCCAGCTAGGGCTTTTTGTACTTCAAGCACCTCCCTAATTACGTGTAGTTCGAACAACTAATAAAGGAATAGTACATACATATCATAAACCAAGATAGGAGAAGGTTTACTACACTGTGTGTGTGTGTGTGTGTGAGAGAGAGAGAGAGAGAGAGAGAGAGAGAGAGAGAGACTGACAGACAGACAGACAGAGACAGAGACAGAGAATAAATATGCTGTGACTAAATGTTGCGGTGGTAGACACCTCTTTTACACACACACACACACACACACACACACACACACACACACACACACACACACACACACACACACACAGAGAGAGAGAGAGAGAGAGAGAGAGAGAGAGAGAGAGAGAGAGAGAGAGAATAAATCTGCTGAGATTAAATCTTGCGGTAGTAGACACCTCTTTTACACACCCACTCCCACACACACACACACACACAAACACACACACACACACACACACAGAATAAATCTGCTGTGATTAATTGTTGCGGTAGTAGACACCTCTTTCACACACACACACACACACACACACACACACACACACACACACACACACACACAGATTAAATCTGCTGTGATTAATTGTTGCGGTAGTAGACACCTCTTTCACACACACACACACACACACACACACACACACACACACACACACACACACACACACACACACACACACACACACACACACACACACACACACACACACACACACACATACACACACACACATACACACACACACATACACACACGGAGAGAGAGAGAGAGAGAGAGAGAGAGAGAGAGGAGTTACAAGGAAAAGGTAGGATCTAAATGACTATGAAGCCCATACCGTGGAGATACTTTTTGTTTGCCTGGGAATGCATATCCAGTTCACATTTACTCTAGTGTAAGATCCTGCCAATGAATCCCTTAAACTTCTCTATTGTAGTGTTAACAATGTCAGTGTTGAGTCGGTTCCATGTGGGACAGATCTTGCACGTGAAAAGGTTTTCACGTAATTATGCTGGTAATTTTTTTTTTTAATTTACAGCTTTCAGTCATGGTTGTGTGCCGAGTCCGTGTTAAGAGTAAGCACCTTTCTATGTAACGATTGTGAACCCATTCAGATTTTAAACACTTTAATGAGCTGACCTCGAAATCGGCGAATTGCTAGTAACAAAGTCCCACAGCCCTCAGGCGAACCTGATACCTTAGTGTCCTGAACGCTTTTTAAGTCGACGTATGTCTTTTTCAAGCCACCAAAATTCCACAGCAACTCATGAAGTGGCAGTATTAAGGAGATACAGACTGTGAGAACAATCTCTTTATTCCTAGAGATATACACCAGATACACACACAAGCACACTTTCTGAGTATTTGTCGACCTATCTGTCTGTGCCCTTGTACTGCCCCCCCCCCTCTCTCTCTCTTTTGATCTTTTGTTTCATCCCCGGTTTCCTTTTCCCTCCTTCCCCTTTCTTTAGACCTATATGATCAGTCTCTACCTTCCTCCCGTTCTCTTTCCTTTCCTTCATCTCTCTCCCCCTCAGTCACTCCCTCCTTAACTCACTCATCTTTTCTTTCTCCCTCCCTGTGTCACAACTTTGTCTTACTTTTTTCATCTGTCACATGTCTTACCTTTTTTCTCCATCACTCTCTCCGTATTTCTTTACTTGTACTAAATCCATTTCCTTCACTGCTTTCTTCCCCCAGGAATAAGTACATGCTCTGTTTCTCTCTCCTCTCTCCGTCTCTCCCTGTCACCTGATATCTCTTCTTTCATTACGCTCTTCCCAGTCTTTCCCTCCCTCCCTTCCTCTCTCTCCCCTTGTCTTCCATTCTTAACATCCCCTTCTCTTTCTTGCCCTAAGAAATAACCTATTTTCTTCCCACCCTCAATCTCTACTTTGTCTCCGCAAATTTCTCTAATTTCTCTGTTTCTCTCCCTCCTTTTTTACTTGAATGTTACATTCGTTTCACTCAGCCTCAATGCTTTCGTCTTATCCGGTTTAGTTCTTTCCCTGCGTCCTTGCCAGAATAACACACTTTCTTCCTCCTCCCTGTTACCTTGCCTTCGTTTCTAGTTTTTCTCATATTGTTCTCAGTATTCCGTTCCATACCTCTCTTTCCCACTTTCTCCTTTTGTTATCCCTATTTCTATGTTTGCCCCGTTCCCATTTTCTCTCAGCTGTCTCCCCTTTTGTCTCTACTTCCTCGTCTCCCGGCCTTTCTATACACATCTCCCTTTTCTCTTTCCCTTTCACACTGCTTGTATCTCATTTCATCTCCCACTGTCTCTTCTTCTCACTCTCTCTTTTCTTAGCTTCCGTTCTTCTCTCCTTGCCTCTCTTCTTCTTATTTTCTCCTTAACTGTCCTCTCATTTCTCCACTTGCTCTCCCCCTCTCCGCCTGTCGCTCCCTGTCTTTTTACTCTCTCTCTCTCTCTCTCTCTCTCTCTCTCTCTCTCTCTCTCTCTCTCTCTCTCTCTCTCTCTCTCTCTCTCACACACACACACACACACAGACACAGTGTAGTAAACTTTTTCCCAACTTGGTTCATGATATATACTGTACTCTTCCTTTATTAGTTGTTCGGACTACATGTAATTAGAGAGGTGCTCGAAGTACAGAAACCCCCAGCTGGCTGTGAGCGAGAGTATGGAGGGTACCGGGTGGGGTTATGGGGTCGGAGAGGAAAGTAGGAGGGTTGGGTGGGAGTGTGGGACTATGAGGAAGGGAGGAGGAGGGGATAACTCTCCATCGGGCAGTGTTACAAACACCTTAGTCCACGGAAAAGGAAACGAACTTTTTCCGACGTCTGTACAATGCATCAAGAGAAGGTGCATCCCCGGACTCACTGTGGGCAACTACGGAGCCAGACTTTGGATAACAAAATAAAATTCCCCTTCTTCTACAAACAGTACATTAGATAACTGATGTCCCACGTGTATGTCTCCCCGGAATTAGCTCCCATCCTTGCAAACCATACAGGACAACACTGCGGATCACCACTGTCTCCACCTAAGCAACTCCCACAGCTCACATATTCTTAAACTAATGTCTTCATAGTCAGAAACAACCTTGATATGAGAGGCACAATTTAGTGTAGCAGCCTGTGCCAATACACAACACCCCTGTCATGACATGACACAAACACATAATGCACCTAGGCACATAAAATAATCATCACACAAACATTATCAAATCCTCCGCAGCAATATCTCACTTCCACAGATTCAAACACTAGCAATGAAGAAATACCTATACACTCCCTTTTAGCACAAGACGATACAATAACTCGATCAAAACAATATCATTTTAAGTCCCAACACCCACCCCCCGACATCTGGGCATAGGTTAGAGATGATCGGGTTCACCTAGCTAGGCTTAGAATAGGACATAACCCAGCCCTCCTCAGCTACCAGCTTAGATTTGGGTTGGGTGGAATCACAGATGACACGTGTCAATCTTGCAAAATAGGTCCACACTATACAGCACATGTCACACTAAGATGCAAATTCAATATCCATGGTGTACGGAACTTATGGGGCAACCCCATTGGGCGGTTGTTTACTTTCGATCGACGGATCTGCTCAATCAGACAGACAAAGGTTAAGCAAAAAAAATATAGAATACAGTTTCGAGCACACCAGCTGTAAGAGTTCACATTAGGTGCACTGCAGGACCGGACTATCTTCCTCAGAGGTAAGATGGTAGCCATATGCAATCCTTACTCAAAGGAAAAGGGTGATGCATGTAAAAGTACACATGACGTGACTATGTTTTTGTGTGTATCAAAGCCTGAATATATGTATGGAACCACAGACTACCATTATATGTACTGGTATATGAAAGGACAAACTGCCTTCACCCACTCTAAATGCATACGACGGTTTAGGTTTCGAACCCTAGATTCAGGAGCATATGTATCACGAGGGGAAACACTAACCACTCAGCCGCCTCATCTCTAAAAAGGTAAATAATATAATTTTTAGTTTGCATTTAAACAAGGAAATGCTGAAGTGTAGGCTACTACATCGGTAAAAGTGTAACACTGGCGCAGTGTCTTGATTCAATTGAATACTGATGTCAGATAAAAAAAAAAGTGCTGGAAAGGAGCGCCTTCATGCGGTGGCACGGACATAACAGAGCAGTGGAACTGTCTTGTTATACAAACTTCCTTCATTCCCCTCCCTCTCCTCGAAAAGGAGTATGGTGGACTGTGGAAGAAGGGTAACTTCATCCTACTGTCGCCAGATTCACACTCATAAGTGTCTGGGGCTGTTCCTGGTGCTGCAGCTGCTAGCACTCCCCACCCCGTTCCCTCAAATCCACTGCCTTCCATCCCCCCACCCCTCGGTTCTTCTCTCCCTCCCCCTGCTTCTTCTCACTCCCTCCACTCGCTTCTTCTCACTCCTTTCCCTCGCATATGACGCTCTTCCCTCGCTTTTTCTCACTCCTTCCCCTCGGTTTTTCTCACTCCCTACCCTCATTTCTTCTTATTCCGTACCCTTCCCTTTCCCCTCACAGTATCTTTGCCCAATGACACTGTGTTCGTTTGTTCGTGCGTGTGTGTGTGTGTGTGTGTGTGTGTGTGTGTGTGTGTGTGTGTGTGTGTGTGTGTGTGTGTGTGTGTGTGTGTATAAGCATAACATAAACCAGGATCTTTTTTCCTTATGTAGAGAGACATCTAAACCAAACCATCTTTACTAACTGATTTTTCTGCTGTACTTTTATATGTATGCTTTGGATGTGAGGCTGTGTTACTACCTTCACTTCTCCCCACCACCCACTGGCATCCCCACCCCCAGCACAATAAGGCTCTGTCGAGTCCAAGGTCACGAGTGCCTCCTTCTAGTCATTGCCAGAAAAAACAGGCACTGTACAGTATCTCCTGCCCCAGTTGCCTCCTTCCACCAACCCTGCCTCACCCTCCACTCCTCAACCCAGCCATGTCAATTCACTGCTTTAGTATCACGTCTTGGTGGATTAAAACCCCTCTTTATAATCTGCTTCAATGTAATGCCGAGAACTTGGGCTCAGAGCTGTCAATGCAAAGCCTTAGTTGGCATGCATCCGCCAAGCCTTGCAGACGGACTCGCAATACAACCTCAGTGACCTTGCTGACCTAATGAGTTCATCATCCCTTCGTATTGTGTCACTGACATTGGTTTGGACGAAATCCGTCGAGGGTTTTAAAAGACATCGTGCCCCAGAAGATAGTCTACGTCGACCTCATATGACCTTTATCTTTGACCCCTTGACCTTCCCGACCTAATCATTTCATCGTCCCTTCATACTGCATTACTGACAAAATTTTCGTCGAAATCCATTGAGAGGTTCAGGTGAAATACGGTAGTGCTCAAAAGGATAAGCCAAGTTAACCTCATATGACCTTGACCTTTGATTCCATGACCTAGCAGACCTAATCGGCTCATCATCTTCTCATACTGCATCACAGACAAAAGGTTGGTGGAAGTCTGTCAATGGTTTCAGGAGATATAATGTGCAAAAGGGTGTTATGGCTGCAAGGATCCAGGCATGCACGAACGCCCGCACAGACAGACCAATGCCTCCTCCAGCATAGGTGAGCTGATGCATAATGAACACACAAGTAATATGCCATCGTCCAATAAATCGTTGGGAAACACAACACCAGCCTCCACCTGCATGTATTAAACTGCAGAACCAAATGAAATGCCAAGAACTTGGGCCCCATAGCTGTCAATGCAAAGAGTCGCTCAGTATTAGTTCATAGTCCCTTCATATTGTATTACAGACAAAGGTTTGGTCGAAATTCGTCAAGAAGTTCAGGAGATATCGTGCCCACAGCCACATAGCCTTGACCTTGACCGAAATCTCGCCAGAGGTTCAGGAGATATCATGTCAACACCCATATGCCATTGACATTTGACTCCTTGATCTTGCTGACCTAATCAGGTCATCGTCCCTTCATACCGTATCACTGACAAAGTTTGGTCGAAATCCATCTAGATGTTCAGAAGATATCGCGGCCACACTCATATGGGCTAGACCTTTGACCCTTTGACCTTGCTGACCTAATCATTTTCTATTCATATTGTGTCACTGACAAATGTTTGCTCGAAATCCATTGAGGGGCTCAGGAATATCGTGACCACAAGGATTATATACTTTCAACCCCACATGACCTGACCTCTGACCCTTTAAATTAGGTTAATTAATCAACCATGCCCTTTGACCTCTTGACCTAGCTGACCTAAGCAATTCATCTCCTCATACTGCATCACTGACAAAAATCTGATGGAAATCTGCCAATGGATTCTGGAGATATCCTGCCCTGAATATTGTTACGGACGAACAGACCCACGTATGCACGAATGGACGCAAAGACAGACAAACCAATCATTTAATGCCTCTTCCACCATAGGTGGGCGGGGGCATAATGAAATCTTGCTGAAACTTCAAAATTTCATTTATATTTTAACATTATTCTAGAAACTGTATTTTTTCCATCTATTTCCAGGGTTCTGTGCATGCAACGACGTTTTAGTGCATTGAAATATGCCAACTCTGCCTCCGCCATATCTTTCACCTTCCACTGCCTCATCCTCGACTCGCCTCTGACTTATCCTCCATCCTCATTCTGCTTCACCCCTGAATCCACACTCTTCCTCCCTTTGCACCTTCCTCTGCCTAACCCTTGACTCTCTTAAGCCATGCTCTCCACCTTCCTCTGCCTCACTTTCGACCATCCTCTGTCTCACCTTCCACCTTTCTCTGCCTCACCATCCTCCCTACTCTGTCTCACCCCCACCCTGATCTGCCTCTCCCTACACCTTCCTCTGCCTCACCTTCCGCCCTCCTCCTCCTCACTCTCACCTTCTCTGCCTCACCCTCCACCCTGCTCTGCCCCTCCCTCCACCCTCCATTGCCTCACGCTCACCTTCTTTGCCTCATTCTTCACCCTCCACTGTCTCACCCTCAGCCCACACTGCCTTTCCCTCAACTCAGTCCTGCCTCACTTCCCACCATCCCTGCCTGGCCTCTAAATTCTCTCCCTGGCATACTACAACGCCACTTCTCGCCAATAGCATATATACAGCATGTATACTAGGTCATGAGAGGTTAATGGTGACAGTATTTACTCTCTCTCTCTCTCTCTCTCTCTCTCTCTCTCTCACACACACACACACACACACACACACACACACACACACACACACACACACACACACACACACACACACACACACACGCGCGCGCGCGCGCGAGCGCGCATGCACACACGAATGCTCATACTCTCGCATAGTCTCCAATCTCTCCCTCTCTCTCGTGACAACCATTATCTCTTAGTGTAAGTACACTCTCTCTCTCTCTCTCTCTCTCTCTCTCTCTCTCTCTCTCTCTCTCTCTCTCTCTCTCTCTCTCGACAACCATTATTTCTGTAAGTGCAATTATGTTATTTTTATTACCATTTTGATCTAAAAGTTTGTTAAAATACTAGTGTCGGTGTCGTCATCGGCTAAGTATCGGTGTATTTACAGGAGTATCGGTATCGCTATTGGTAATGATTTTGATATCGGTACATCCCTTGTATCTGCGTAAACGTAACCTGCTTTACATTGTCATTAACACTGTGCAGAAGTTGTATAAGCACATATTGTATACACACTCCATTTAACGTTCTGCAGCATTCCCATTAAGTTACCTTCATGTGATACATGAATGCAGAGGATGTGTTCTGAATTTCCTGATGATTGATTGACTGATATGTTTACTGTTGTTCAGCTATATACAGTAGAGTACATATACAACAAAAGGAGGTGGTGGGTTTTGCCACACACCCCTTTCACTATATAGCGATTGGGTTACATACATTTAGTAGATAAAGTATTTTCTATACAAATGAAAGGAATCTATAGTAATCCAATTACACTGGAAGCAAAAGTAGCTCTATAGAAAAACCAAAGTATCAGCGTAGCAGCACTTACCCTAGCCTGGGACGAGGACAACACATCCTCTTCTCAACAAAGTGTATGACGTCAGTGCGTGAGGGCAAAAACACACCCACCAGGCAAAAACACACCCACCAGGCAAAAACACACCCACCGACACACTCTCTCTCTCTCTCTCTCTCTCTCTCTCTCTCTCTCTCTCTCTCTCTCTCTCTCTCTCAACTTCACTATACTTAATTTTTACATGTCCTTCATTGGTACACTCTTGTGCCTTACTCTTAAAACGATTTGAGTTGTATATTTGTCAGCGACCAAGGCTAGGCTGTACTGTAAAAGAGGTAGTCTATGATGTAAATATTTTCATTGATTATCCACAAAAGCTGCTCAGTCAGCGTACTAAGTTGTGGATTCCCGTATTTTGCAGTAAGAGGACACTCCATAACACTGTACTGTACAGTGATGCAATGTGCGTGTGATGCAGGCTCCCCACAAACGGCACAAGGAATGAGGTCGTTTATAGTAAATTCCCAATAATATTCATAACCAACTTTCAGTCTGATAACAACGACATAAAGTCCACCTCTTTGGCCATATGTTACTTGAGAATTCTGAGACACGTTCATATAATGAAGAGACCTACAGTAGTACTGCCATTTTCTATGCTAGCATGAAGCTGTTTAGTAATATCATGACTTACAATAAAGTTAATTATACTCTTGACAAAAGTATAGCAACTCGTTTATTCAGCACGGATACTGAGAGAATCCAAAAACAAGGATTTATGAGCTAAACAGTCAGCCAATTCACTGAAGGGTATTCCAAAATAAGGAGTTCATTTGAAGTGGATTTATGAGCTGTGCCTTAAATACAGCAGATAGCTGATAGACATTTACTAATGTCCGTAAGAGTATTATACGGTAATATATATAGTGATCCCTGACTGTCAGTAGAGAAATAAACTAACATAGATAAAGATACTACACAATCGAGTCTTTTTTCTATAGAATATAATTCTATCGTTGTTGATGAAAGACAGTTAGATAGTTTTCTTGAGCTTATAATGTCGACGTACTGTGGGGGTAATTCATAATCACTAATGAATATCCCACATTTATTATTCATTCTACTATTGGAGGCTGCTAGACATCAGGAGAAGGGTAATTTGACTGGTCAGTCCACTGGCATCACATTCAGATGAGACTGTGATTGCAACAACAACAACAACAACATCTACTACTACTACTACTAGCCTACTACTACTACTACTTTAGAGGGGGGTGATAAAACCAACTTCAAACTTTGAAGACGTCCATTTGGGAAATTATTAACACTATTAATACATTAATTTTGAAACCAAAACTAACATCATATCTCTCTCTCAAAAAAAAATAATAATAATAAACACCCCTTGATATTTAAAATTAACACGAAAATCGGCTTTTCTGACCATTCTATTGTTTGTATGTCCTGACTTGTCTTATTGTCTACTAGTACAAGGTTTGAAGTACTTATCTCAAAATTTATTAGCAGCACATATTGATCCTAAAATAATTGCTTTAGCATTTACCTCAATTAAGAAATGGTTATTGGATCGCAGTATGTGTATTTTCAAATGCAAACTGGGATGCATTACTGATTAATTCAAGAACTGTAGTAAAAGTGATTAAAGACTGTTTTAGAATACTTAACATTTTTATTTCAAACATAAACACTCAGTTAAGTGGCATGGAAAGAACTATCTTATGAAGATGCCAGTTTGTCAAGGTTTTGCCGAAATTTCTCATATTCTAGTGTTGTTCGGTCGCCCCTCCTGCCCAGGTACGACATTAGGGCCTCTCCAAACTCCTGTGCAGTTTTCTTCCTTCTCTTCCCACTGGGCAGTGTTCCCTGGACTCGGAAGATAGGATCGACTTTAGGCAGATGTGAGGTACTCTCTCTGGCGAACTGAAGCTCCAGCTTTATCCTCTGCTGCTTGTCCTTGTCGCTCAGAGTTGGATCTGCAAGGAATTGCTCAAGTTCCTCACTGTCAGTAAAGAGGCCACCACTAGCATGTTGAGTCGATTCCTCTTATTTCTCTGAGCCATTTCCTGCTTTTGCTCAGCTCTCTCCTCAAATTTCTCCTTTGTGTATTTTCGCCAGTTGAGTTCGACCTCCCCTTTAGCTTGGGATGCTGCCTTGAAACCTCTAAAGGAAGGAATTTGTCCAGTCCTTTGTTCCTGGCTCTTCTGCAGGATAATTACCTGCTGACTGCATTCATTGTGCCTAACTTCCTCTGTCTGTAGTCCACTTTGCCATATTGTCTCTCCATGCCAATGTTGTGCATGGGGATTTCATCGATGATACTTGATTGGTCGCTCACGGGATAGTGAAGGCCTCATGTATACCATAGTCCCTCCTCTGCCTGGCTAGGACCGTCTGCAGGTGGGGCAGCATTTGGTTGGTCAACTTTTTCACCTCCTCTAGGTGCTCCTCAGCTAAGTCAGACACGGAGTTCAGGACTTCTTCCTTGTGGTTCTTCACACCAATGAAGACATCGTCAGACACCCTAAGGTATTCAGGCTTTGTAAATCTTTTGAAGTCATCACCGATGGGCTGACCCAAGGCTGTTTGTAGAACTCTCTGAGCTGAGCATGGGTAGCAGCTTTTTCTATTGTTCTGGCATAGAAGGGTTCCACCAAGTGCACACTCAGGCAGGCAAACACTACGAGAACGACTTTGAGATAAGGGAGCTCCAATACTTCTTTGACAAGGAAGGCTAGGCAGTTGCTAATGTGAGGATTCTGCCCCAGAAACCAGGTGGTCATAATTGTACATTAAAACTGATGCTGCCCTGGAGAGGCACCCAAACCTGCTATCTTTGTAGGTAAACAGGACACTGGATACACGCCTTTGCTCCAGGAAGACAAGGAATTCCTTGTAGCGGTTCCAAGGCTTGTCTGAAAATTCAGGAGCCACCAGCTTAAGGCACGTCCAGTGCTTGCCTAGCCAGACTGGTATTTTTGCTGTCTACCTCCAGATTGACCATGAAACCCTTCAGAACTTGCTTCATCTTCATATCTGCCTTCACCAGCCTTATGACCTTATTCATGGGACCCTTGAACCCCAGTGTAGTATGAATGCCACAAAATAACTGTCCTGCTGGTATTTCCTGGTCTCACATCTCCGCCAGCAGCTTTGAGAAGCCCATGCTGTGCTCTGTGCTATCTGTCACATGGGCATCTACATACTTATACACGTCCTCTGCACTGACTCCTCTGACTGATGCCAGTATCTCAAACCCCATATCCACCTGCATTGCAATGTCCTCAGTTGTCTCTCCACAGATTAGCAGAATAGGTAGAGGAAATGGGCTGTCCTGACCTACATGCAGCCCTTGCACCATGAGCTGGCCTACACCTTTCTTTGTGGTACTGTCTGATGCATGAGTAATCATCTTACCCTTCTGTTTCTCCTCCTCAAGCTTTCCCACAACTAACGACAAACTTTGGGCTTCTACAGAGCTGTCCTTATGTTCCTGTTGGTTGGCACTGCATCTAAGTCAAAGATCTCGTCACATTCTAGAGGACTTTTCCATCTTCTTAACAGTGTGTTGCCGACCTCAATGACAGTTTCATTCGATTCACTAACAGAAAGTCCCTTTCATGAGAGATTGGCCACAGTTTGGCAAAACTCATTGCGTACTTTTCTCTGTCAGACTCGGATGTGCTGAAATTCTTGTGGCAGCGGATCATCTATGTCTACCTCAGCAACATCCTTGAAGAGCTATCTCTTCCTTAGCTTGGGGTCAGCTGCAATCTCATTCTTCTTGCCCTCGTTATTTTGTGTGTCAGTTTCACAGATCTTTTGTCGCATTTGGACTCGGTTCTCTTTCTCATCATCACTGCTGCTGGTGGGAATCTCATCAGCTTCTACGAGAATATCAGTGATCTGGTCAAGGGTCTTGTACTGAAGCTGTTGGTCTCTCTTCCTCCTGTATTCATCCTGTCTTTCATTGCACTATGGTACCACACGGAGTCCACACCTTTGTGACAAAACATCTTCTGCTCTGTCTTCTGGTCTTCATAGTACTTATATTCCATATCACTCAAGCTCACCCCCCTCTCCTGCTCCAGATGTTGCCGCCGCACAGACTCCTCTGCATATACGTCAAAGAGCTCACATTTTCTACTAAATAACTCCTTATATATCCTGACAGCTTTTGAGTCTTCCTTCCCTTTCTGTCCATATCTCTTTCTGCCTTCACTAAACTGTTTCCTGAGGTTCTCTACCCTCCTCTGGATGGTGCTCAAGGACATACTGAATATGGTATCATGGTTGTATTTAGCGTAGATCTGCTTTGCTACCTCCCGCACAGCCATGTCAGCAGTAACCTTGCCAATGCCCACCACCTCAAGTGGTACCTAAGCATACCTATTACACTTTGCACTGTGGGTAGTTTTGTTGGTGGTTGAAAATATTTGGATGGAGGAAAGTCCTTACCAGCATCATAATCTTTAGCATCAGATCTAGTTCTTGGCTTGGATCGGGGTTTACTACCGCTTGCCATGCTGTAACTTAACGTTATAGTTTTAAGCTTGTTTTATCACCATCAAACTCGGTTGATTTCCTTAAAACACATAAATAGAAAATATCTTCAATCATCGTAAACTTTCATATCTCTTTTTACTTCTCAGATCAGTTTTGCGAATAACTGACAGATTTTATATTCATTTAAAAATATTTCTGTACCAATGACCATCTGTAATATTTAGTGATAATAGACCCTAAATAATATTCTTAAATATAATTAAATTTTCAGTTATGTGCTTATGGATGAAAATATTACACTTCAGTGGTGTGATCAATACATAATGTACCAAATTGATCAAAATGGGCAATTTATCACTTTCATACCGACCGTCCGACAGTGTGCATACAGTCGATTCTTTTTTTTTTGGGTGTGTGTTTTTTTTTTATGCTAGATACCCATTTCCTATGCGAATATCTCTAAAACGACCCAATGTATCATCTCTCAAGTGGATGTTATCATATTTCAAAATTTTTGTTCTCAGCCCAGTTATCATCCCACACTAACTACTAATGGTATTACACGGTAGGCAGGAGGATGCATGGATTGTTGTAAGCACTAAGAAAAAAACGAAAAGGGTAAACAACAATAAAATTGCTGGTGCAAAACAAAGATGCTGTGGGTAATAAAACTGTACGAAAACTAACAGATACATATCTTGGCAGATTAGATAAAGATGCTAACTGTCATTGTATTAAGGAATATATGCTTGAAAACGTATACATTGCTCTGAGTGTTATTGAAAAGTTTTATATTCTAAAGTTGGATTAATTCACTTAAAGTTAGAGTAGCTTTTACAGGAAGAAATACGCATTTTAATGCTAATCTTTGGACTGAAATGACAGTAATATATATGTCACGAATTCGCGCGAGCGTATTTATATAATTTCGTGACATTGTACTTCGATGAGAAAAACACGAACTCTAGTGGAATTCCCACTGGGCATCACTCAGTTCAACCGTCCTCGTATTCACTTCGATCGAGATGGTTTTCAGAACATTTGTCACTGATTCACAAGTGACCATTCTTATCCACGACATTAGTGCTTTCACTGAGTGATTTATTGTGAGCCTATATCGTTCACCTTCCTTCCGCTGACCGTTGAAGTTAGGCCACGCTTATTTCCGGCGAACACAGCCATCTCTTGCACCCTTTCCTAGTTTGAAGTCAGTCAGCTCGGGATCGTCGCGAGAATAGGATCATTTTGTGCCCAGCGTAGAGCAGCGTCTCCATTGTACAGTGAATTCCTGGATCTCCACCTAGATGGTGATTGGCGAAGTGGGCTTGGAGCAAATAGCAGCGCTGGTGTTCATCACAGGCGCCCAGACTTTCGTTTCGGCTCCCTTCCACTGACCAGTATTTCTGTTCGTTTTTCTAGGCTTAAGTTTAATTAGCTTTTGAATGAGTGAATGAGTGTATTCTCTTGTTATTTGAATTCATGAGTCCTATAGTGACCGTGAAATTCTCCTTTTGAATTCATTTTGAGATTCATATAACATAAATTTATTTCATTGTAATCGATAAATTTACGTTTCTTTTCTTTGAGCTTAATGTAGACTCGTGTTTTATTTCTCCACATTAAGCTTATTTTAGTTGCTGCTCCTAGTTTGCACAAACTCTTTACAATATTCATAACTGGTACTTAGGCCAGTTCTTTTGTATCAAACTTAAATCCATTGTGCCAGCCAGGAGTTAAGCTCCGGCAAGAACCTGTTTATTATTAGTAGTATTGGTTATTGATTGTCAGGGGTGGAGTCACTTTCTCGAGAGGCTAACAGTACACAAACAGCACTCGTGAGTAATTAGTCTCTGCTGTGTACTGTTGAGAAAGTTTATAAATTCTCGTCTTTAGAGAATCGGCGAAGTAAGCTGGAAGAAAGTAAAACTTATTGCTAGATTTTCACAAGTTAATTCCTTGTCTCTATTTTCAAGTAACATCCAGCATTTTTAATTTTTAAATCCATCATCGCTCCATGACAATATAGAAACAGAAAAGTTTTTCCAACAGGATGAGAAAGAAAATTGTAGAATAATTATATAGATTTTACTGTGTTGTTATGCCTGTAGGATTAGGCTAGTCATTATGTCTGGAGACGTGAGGAACATTATAGAAATCAAGTGTCACGGTGGTAGAATTAGCTTAGTGATTTATACCAGGACATGCGAGAAGCATTCAGCAAATTAAGTGTTACGCTATAGGATTAGCTTAACGTTTTATATTTCGAGATTTGAGGAACATTTTAGGGACATCGTCATGTCTCTTTAGTGTACTTTCTCACTTACCTTAGGATTTAGTTCTTGTCATTCTTGTTATCATACATAGTTAATTTACGTGCATTATTGTGTGTGAAAATGTTAGTTCTCTCCTAGGCTCTAGTAAGTGCATTATTGCATCAGAAAATGAGAGTTCTTTTCTATACTAGGCTGCATTAGTAGTAGGTGGCAGTTTTACCGAAGAGTAATGGATGGAGTCAGTTACTTCGTTTTAGTCAGTAGGCCTGTGAGTATCAGACTGAGTTTTGTTCGCAACATCCAGTCAGTGGCAGTTAGTTTGTGTGGGGCAACTAGTCAGAGAGGAATGATTGACAGTCAGCGATCAGTCAGTGAGTCAGTGGTGGACAGTCAGTGATGGAGTTCATGACAGTGAGTCAGACAGTGATAGCTAATCAAAGAAAGACGGAGTAGTCAGTCAGAGAGCCAGTGAGATTCAGTCAGTCAGTGAATGGATAGTGAGCGAGTAAAGGTGGTTATCCACTTGCTGCGCATACACATATCGTATCATTGTTGCGTATGACCCTGTGATACGATACGGAGTACAGTGTCCTCAGTCGGGTAATCACTACCCCGTATCATCATTGCATATCCATATCAAAACAGACGACACGAGATAACGCTCTGACCTCACAGTTCTTTTTTACTGCAACGATGAGTTCATCTCTGCAGTTTGTAGCAGCCTTGTACATTTTTATTCATTATATAGTCAGTAAAAGGAAAAGAAAGTCACCATTTTGGTAGGGTTTCAAAACTGTATACATGTAGGGAGGTTTACAGTGAATCAGATTTGTTGGCTGACCTACATTTCCAGCAGGTGAGTGGACTGTGCAAAAAGAATGAACACAAAAGAAAGATAACGAATAAAATCACAATCACATATATTGCCGCATTCTCGCGGGCACTTTGGACTGGTTTAGACCGGTCAGGATTCATAAGTGATCGCGAGAATGGGCTAATGTCGGTCCGATCCTGTCAGGGCCAGCTATTGGTTGTATGACTGACTGGGCGTGGCCTAGAAGAATGTAATCAAATGTCGGGAAGTACTGTTGATTACGCAAATTTCAGGCTTCCCCTCGAATTTTATCTCGGTCATTAATGCTTTAATAATCGTATTTCGTGCGATCTGTAGTAATACAAAGCCTCTACTTCATCTATCTATCTATCTGTTGCCAGACGCCTCAATCCCGTTTGGGGTGGCCACAAACAAATCACCTCCAAGTCACCCTGTCCCCCGCCATTTCACTGCCCTGCTCCCAATTCACACACCCCTCTCTCATATACCTCTCCACCCCATCCCTCCATCTCATCCTCGGCCTCCCCCTCCCTCTTCCCCCCTCCACCTCACTCACATACACTCTCTTCGTCAGTCTTTCACCCTCCATCCTCTCCACATGGCCAAACCACCTCTGTGTTTCCTCATAACGCTTCCTATCACATCCACATCCACACCACAATGCTTCTTTATATCCTCATTCGTCAGCCTGTCTCTCCATGTGACTCCACAGGCTCCTCTTAAATAACTCATTTCCACTGCTCTCACTCTTGACTTGTGTCCTTCCAACAATGTCCAAGCTTCACTTCCATACGTTAGAGTTGGTATCACAATACTGTCATGTAGTAACTTTTTCACTTCCATGCTCACTTCCCTGTTTCTTATCACTGCCTTCAAAGAACCAGCAACCTTTCTTCCCTGCTGTACCCTTTCAAGCACTTCATCCTCCAAACCTCCATCCTTACTCATCACACTACCCAAGTACTTAAACGTACTCACATTTTCCAATTCCTCACCATCCAACCTCGCTGTATATTCACTGACTTCACCTCTCTCAAAGACCATCACTTTACTCTTCCCTACATTCACCTTTAGATTCCGTTTCTTACACACTCTCCCAAACTCATCCACCAAGCCTTGCAGCTCTCCTTCGTCTTCACTCAACAACACAGTATCATCTGCAAACAACAGTACAGGGAGTTTCCAAACACTATCCTCTCTCACCAGGGCCACTCCAACATCCACTACCCTACCTTGTACCTCTTTTATTACCCCATCCATGTACAGATTGAACAACCATGGAGACATGACACATCCCTGTTTCAACCCAACTTTCAAAGAGAAAAATTCTGTTCACCATCCACACGCACTGCAGCCTTTGCACCATCGTACATACTCTTCACAGCATTCAACAACTTTCCATCTACTCCATATATTCTTAACACTTTCCACAATCCTTGTCTATCCATCCTGTCATATGCTTTCTCCAAATCCATGAAAGATGCATACAACTTCTTACCCTTCTCTAGAAACTTTTCCACTAAAGATCTAAGAATATCTGATCTACACAAGCTCTTCCCTTCCTAAAGCCTCCCTGTTCTTCTCCAATTAATTTCTCTGTTCTTTCTCTAACTCTGTCAGTAAGTATCCTACGATACACTTTTCCTATTATACTATGAAGACAAATGCCCCTATGATTACCACACAGTTTTTTTTCCCCTTTTCCTTTGTACAAGGGAATAATTATACCTGACTTCCAATCCTCCGGGACTCTGCCTTCCTCCCAGGCCAATCTGCACATCTTCCACATCCATTCTACTACTATCTCTCCCCCATGCTTCAGCATTTCACTACACACTCCATCAATTCATGGGGCTTTCCCCAATTTAACTTTCTTCATTGCTTCCACAACTTCTATCCTACTGATTTCTTCCTGTCTTCTCACCTCCCTCCTTCTCCCAGCCATTCCCCAGCCACTTATATTCGCATTACTTTCATCCTCTATGTTCAACAATTCCTTAAAGTGTTCTCTCCATTTGCTCACTTTTTCTCCCTTCTCCACTAGTAATCTACCATTTTTATCTTTCACTCCCCTGCTAACTTCACCTCCACTCTGTCTTACTCTTTTCACCTCTTTCCAGAACATTTTCTTACACTCTCTCCACTTTACACTCAAAATCCTTCCAAATTCCTCATCCACTCTCTTCTTACTCTCTCTTACTAATCTTTTCACCTCTCTCTTTCTTTCTACATATAACTCTCTCTTCTGCCTCTCAACTTCTTCCACGCCCCTATTTCTCATCCATTCATTGTATGCTTTCTTCTTTTGTGCCACAGCCTGTCTCACCTCTTCAGTCCACCACGCTGTTCCTTGCACCCCCACTCCGTCTTCTCTTCCTTCCACACACCACATCCCATGCTGCACATATTTCTTCTATAAATATCCTACACACACCTTCCACGTCTCCCATCTGCTCCAATTCATATTTGCCCAATCGTTCTTCCACTTCTATCTTATACTCTGCCTTTTTCTCATCCTCTTGTAACCTTTCCACTCTCCTTGCAACTATTCCTTCCTCTCGTCTTTCCCTTCTTCTATTCCTCCATCTTACTTGAATCCTAATTCTGGCCACCACCAAGTAGTGGTCAGAAAGTCCACTCCCCCAACCTCTGTAAGCTCTTGCATCCATTACACATCTTTGCATCCTTTCATCCACACACACATAATCAATAATTGCCTTCCTTTCATTCAGTTCACCACCCACCCTTCTCATCACTTGCCATGTATACCTGTGGATCATTTTATGCCTGAAGAGGTTATTGGCTATCACCAACCCCCTCCCAGCACAAATGTCCACTAACGCACTCCCATTCTCATCTATCTCAGCAGGCATACCCCACTCACCAACTATTCCATCCACCTTCACATTCCCAACTTTACCATTCATATCACCGATCAAAAACACTCTCTCATTCCTTCCAAACTTTTCCATGCACACTTCTACATTTGTCCAGAACTCTTCTCTCACTCTTCTAGCACGATCTTGCGTTGGCGCATACACACACACAATCGCCCACATTTGTATTCCAACTTTCAACTTTACCCACACAATCCTTGACCCAACTGATCCATACTGTCTTATGCTCTTCTTCCATCTTTTACTCACAACTATACATACTCCTTCCTTTGCCCTCTCATTCTCACCTACTTCTGCACATATACCCCATCCATACTCCCATTCTCTCACACTTTCTCCTCTCCATTTTGTTTCAGTTATTCCACATACATCCACTTTCGCACCCTCAAGCACCTGGACAGTCTCTCTCTCTTTCACCTCATCATTCGCTCCTCTTACATTCCATGTACCCATTACCAAGACCTTTGTCCGGTCCTGGGTCGTCATCGTTTGGTCAGTCCTTGTCCGAGGCTTCTTGTTTGTTTTTTTAGTTAGTTGTTTTCCGGGGAGGGGCACTAACCCTCTGTCAACCCTTTTAGTCGCCTTTTACGACAAGCAGGGATACTGGGGTAGTATTCTTGAAAAAAAACCCTACCCCGAGGGGGTATATATATATATATACCCCCTACCCCGAGGGTGTGTGTATATATATATATATATATATATATATATATATATATATATATATATATATTAATGGTTTTTTCTTCCATAATCTAGTAATCTACGTTTATTGACACTAACCGACATTTCTTCAATCAATCTGCAGTTGGGTAATTTCCATCAAGTAAATAGATATATGCAACTATATGTGGGTATTGGCATCATAGATACTCATTTATAAATTATAGCTATTACCTGACACACATTTTGACAAGAGAGGGCATGCAGCTAAGACGTTGCGTCGAAATAGCGCTACCATTCACACTGGATGGCATCCGGGCCTGTTATCAACAGAAAGTAGTTAAAATGTTTCAGTGACGATAAAAACCTTATGTTGAAATTAAGTAGCATGCCTTCTTATAATAGCACTATTGAAATCTTTTTTTTTTTCTTAGGGTGCTTTTCAAGGAGCGTTATTCATGGAAAAGGATAGTGAATGAAATACGTAGAAAATTGTTTATCATATATTTTTTATAAATCTTTTACCAGCCAATTTCACAAAGTTTGGTATGCACCATATAGGATAAAGAAACCAAAAATCGAAATGAAGTACAAGTAACTTTTGCTTATTTTAATATTACTGGTAGTTTCAGCATTATATTGCTGAGATGTACTAAGCAA
>NC_137046.1:10596286-10641286 GCF_032717465.1 Coenobita brevimanus
GGAGAGTTGAGAGCATTTAGTGCGGATGAAATTATTTTTGGCAGAGCGAAGAACAGACTTAGCACGATTCCGGGCAGAAACATAAGCAAGATGTGATTCAGGGGTGGGTTGGCTCCGGTACCTTTTATAGGCTCTCTCCTTGTTGCTGACAGCATTAGAACAAGTGTGATTAAACCAAGGCTTTCTTGCATTAGCCAAAGGATATGAGAAAGGAATGTATGCTTCCATGCCCGAGAGAATAACCTCCGTAATGCGCAAGGCACACTCAGATGGCTCCTGCCCATGGAAGCAATAATCATTCCAGGAAATATCAAAGAAGTACTGCCTGAGGGCCTCCCAATCCGCAGCTCCAAATTGCCACAGATGACGCTTTTTTGGAGGGTCCACAGGCCATACCGGAGTGATAGGACAGGTTAAGGTGATAAGGTTATGATCAGAGGAGCCCAATGGAGAGAATAGATTAATAATGTAAGCAGAAGGATTAGTCGTAAGGAAGAGGTCAAGTATGTTGGAGCTCTCTCCAAGGTGGTCAGGGATACGGGTAGGGTGTTGTACAAGCTGCTCAATGTCATTAAGGATAGAAAAGATATAGGTTTGTTACCAGGTGGATCAGTGAAAGGAGTGGAGAGCCAAAGGTGGTGGTGAAGATTGAAATCTCCTAAAATGGAGATTTTAGAGAAAGGAGAAATGGATAGAATGTGTTCCATCATAGAATTAAGATAGTCAAAGAATTTTTGATAGTTGGTAGAATTAGGGGATAAATACACAGTGCAGATATATTTAGTCAGAGAATGACAGGATAGCTGAAGCCAGAGTACAGAGAATTCAGAAGTATCGAGTTCAGGAACACAAGAGCAAGATAAGTCGTTGCGTATATATACACAACAGCCACCTTTGGCTTTGAAATGAGTATAGAGAAAGTAGGAGGGTACAGAAAAGGGTTTGCTGTCACTTGCCTCAGACAGCTGAGTCTAAGTTAGAAAGAGAAGGTGAGGTTTAGAGGAAGAGAGGTGGTGCTCAACAGAGCGAAAGTTAGAGGAAAGGCCACGAATGTTGCAGAAATGAAGAAGTGAATCAGACAGTGGTTCCAGGTAGCTCAAATCGTCACCGGGAGAGGGGCGGAATGTGGGGGCATTTATGGTCCCCTCCCCTGGGGACTCCGAGGCCGTGTTGTAGGTAGCCGTAATTTTCTTTTGAATTTTGGAAAGGGAAATGTAGTGTGTACTGTGCATGTGGTTTGATGTAGATAGAGAATCTTGCATTGGAGAGCATGCTGGCCTACTCTCTGTGTTACTGATACACTGAAAAAGTTCAGCAAAGGAGGATGGTCAGGAACTAGTCCTGAGGGCTGATGAAACGGGAGCTCCAGCTCTCCCTGTCATCAGCTTTCCATTCACCTTGAGAGTACTGCTCGACTGGTGCTACAGTCTGTATATATATATATATATATATATATATTATATGGTGGGTTGCACTGCAAGTTTCGATTTCAAAAGTGAAAGAAAGAAGATTAATTATAAAAAGACATGGCCAATAAAAGTCAATGAAAAAAAAGCAGCTTTTCAGTTGGAAATTAGGAACAGATTTCAGGCTCTCAGTAATGCTGATTGTGACATTGATGAGCTGAATGACAGACTAACAAAAGTGCTAAAAGAATCAGGGGAGGTAGTAGGAAAACCTAATACAACTAAAGGCAAGAAGTATTCAGAAAAGACACTTGAGCTTATGAAAAAAAGAAAGGAAATGAAAGTAAAAAGAAAGAAAGATGAAACAGAATAAGCGGAATTAAATAAGCCTATCAACAAAAGACAAAGTGAAGAAAAAAGAAAGAGAAACATGAATCAAATCAAAGAAACCATCAAAATAGGAAAAAGTCTTGTAATGGGGTGTATAAAAGCCCACGTTGCCTAGAGGCAAAGTGGGGATCCTCTCTTTGGCTTAGTGGTAACGTGCGCGTGTATCAAGCGCGAGGGCCAGGGATCGAATCTCGGCCAGGGCTGTGATTAATTTGTTAAGTTTCATTTCAGCTGTTACATTGAATGGCAGCAGTGGGATGTGAGGCAGGGCTTGGTTGGCAATTTGATGTTGGTCCTTGGTTAGCTGACAGCGTCCCTGTCCTCATCCCGGGGATGGGCTGTTTCGGTGTGGTCCGCAGCCTCCCCATGGTGGCTTTCGATGCTTACACTACCTTGTGTGTTCGAAACTCACCAAATTAATCACCAAGGGGAGAAAAGAGGGATGTTATGGGGTGTATAAAAGCCCGCATTGCCTAGAGGCAAAGTGGAAATTCTCTCTTTGGCTCAGTGGTAATGTGCGCGCGTATCAAGCGCGAGGGCCCGGGATCGAATCTCAGCCAGGACTGTGATTAATTTGTTAAGTTTCATTACAGTTGTTACATTGTCTCTTTTCTCCCTTTGGTGATTAATTTGGTGAGTTTCGAACACACAAGGTAGCGTAAGCATCTGGAGGCCACCATGGGGGAGCTGCAGACCACACCGAAACAGCCCATCCCTGGGATGAGGGACGCTGTCAGCTAACCAAGGACCAACATCAAATTGCCAACCAAGCCCCGCCTCACATACCACACCGCTGCGAAACTGAAACTTAACAAATTAATCACTGGTGTGGCTGGGATTCAATCCCGGGCCCTCGCGCTTAATACACGCGCATGTTACCACTGAGCCAAAGACAGGATCCCCACATTGCCTCTAGGCAACTCGGGCTTTTATACACCCCATTACAGTCTGAAACAGGTCCGAAGTAAAGTGGCACTTGGAAAGCAACAAATTACATCACTAAAAGACAAAAATGGTGAAACCATTAAATGCAGAGATAAGATGTTGAAAAGAGTTGAAGAATTTTACAAAGAACTGTATGCATTAAAGACATTAGTAAAAACAGCTAACTTTTCAGTTGACACAAGTGAAATACCTGAGGTAACACCAGATGAAGTAAATAATTCTATCAAAAATATGAAAAGAGAGAAACCTCAGGGAGAAGATGGAATAGTAGCAGATTAACTGTTGGATGCAGGAGTAGAAGTACAAACTAGGTATGCTCACTTATTTACTCAATGTATAAAAAGGAAGAAAATTCCCCAAACATGGTGTAATGCAATAGTTATTTTACTTTACAAAAAATGTGACTCAAAAGACCTTAGTAACTATCGACCTATTAGCCTGCTATCAGTCATTTACAAACTCTTCATTAAAGTCCTTACAAACAGAATAACTGCAAATTTGGTGAGAAACCAACCTCGTGAACAGGCAGGATTCTAAAGCGGGTACTAGACTACTGATCATCTACACACAATAAATCAGCTAATTGAGAAAACTACAGAATATAATAAACCACTGTGCTTAGGTTTTGTTGATTACGAAAGGCTTTCGACTCAGTGGAGCACATAGCAATTATAAATTCATTGCGAGAACAAGGAGTGAATGAGAACATTGTAAAACTGCTCAAAAACATATATAAAGAGGGAACTGCTACAGTTAAATTACATAAGGACTCTGAGAAAATTAAGACTGAGAAGGGCATGCGTCATGGAGATACAATTTCACCAAAATTATTTACAGCATACCTACAGAAAGCTAGACTGGGAAAACAAAGGAGTGAACATAGATGGAGAAAAGCTAAACCATTTATGATTTGCAGATAACACTGTCCTTATCTCAGAAACAGCAGAGACGTTGCAAGAAATGTTAAATGACCTGAACAGAGAAAGTCTCAAAGTAGGGCTAAACATGAACAGGAGTAAAACTAAAGTAATGTTTAATCCTCAAACACCAAAGAGCGTCATCAGAACAAGTGGAGATTTTCTTGAAGAAGTCGAGGAATACAATTACCCGGGACAAATAGCAAAATTAGCGAAAGATAATGATAGCGAAATAAAAAGATGCATTTCAAATGGATGGAAAGCTTTCGGTAAACATAGGGACATTATGAAAAGTAGCTTGCCAGTTTGTATGAAACGAAAAGTATATAACGAATGTATAATTCCAGCTATGACGTATGGTTGTGAGACTTGGAAACTGACAAAATCGATGGAAAATAAACTAATTCGTTCTCAGAGAGCAATGGAAAGGTCAATGTTGGGAATATCTTTAAGAGACAGGAAAAGATCAACTTTTCTGAGAGAGCAGACTAAAGTCAAAGATATTACAGAAGTTATAAAAGAACAGAAATGGAGGTGGGCAGGCCCTGTAGCAAGGAAAAGGGATAATTGATGGAGCAAGAGGTTGACTGACTGGACACCAAGAGATTGTAAGCGTAGCAGAAAAAGGCCAGACAGGAGGTGGAGAGATGAGATAGAGAAATTTGCAGGGAAAACGTGGCAAAGATTGGCTCAGTCAAGGAAATCGTGGAGAAAGTTGGGGGAAGTCTTTGTTCAGCAGTGGACATATATATATAGTATATATATTTCATTCATTCATTGCCAGACGCCATGTATCCCAAACGGGGTGGTCAAGGGCTTAGAGTTAATTGTTTTACAGGGAGGGGCACTAATCCTCCACCAACCCCACTTGACACGTAGGGATGCCAACAGCATCTGGTGTTCCCAGGCGGTCACCCATCCAAGTACTAACCAGACCCAACGTTGCTTAACTTCGCTGATCGGACGGGAAGCGGTGTACTCAACGTGGTATATATATATATATACTGTATATATATATAGTGACTCTCGATTCTTGTAGTAGGAGTTAAAGATGAATACAGGGAGATTATCTTGATTTATTATCTCCAGAGAAAATCTTAAGTTGAGCAGTGTATGTATTACAGAGACTGAATACACTAAGTAAGTTTAGTTGGACCCCTCTTCTTGTTCACTCACTCCAATACCTGTCGGTTCTATAGCTAGCCTCCTTCTGAGCTCTGCTTCCTAAATTCTGGTGTAGCAGGGGTCGTGTCACGTGTGTTACACTGTTGTTGGAATGTTCTAGAAACCTGTGTGTGAGTATGTGTGTATGTGTGTGAAAGGTCAATAGGCATTGTTCATATGCTATCTCGCTGACACACTACCTATATCTTCCCCTGACTTGCTGCTTCCAGTGCATTGTCAACATTTCCTCAGTTATACTTGCAAGATCATTTCCCGTTCCCAGGCTTGCCTGGTGCTCTGTCTGTCTATCTATTTATCTATCTATCTATCATGTTTTCTATAATTAATTGTATTTATAATATGGAGTCTTAACATTGCTCGGTCACGTGCTGGAGATCCTCCGACAGTAGTTATCATTGACATATGCTAATCTATTAGTACATAATATTGATTATAATATTGTATATATATAATATTCATAGTAAATTGCAATGATCTAGTAATATTATATTTAAAACAAGTTGTATACATATTTGAATAAATGCACTAAAGGTAAACTATTTAACTGTAATACAGTATGTACATGGGTTATTGTAGTGAAATGCATACATGCAAGAAAAAAAAATAGTTTAAAATTAAGATTATGGTAAGAGTTATAAATATTTCATTTAAAGATAATGCTACTGGTATACCATACTTCTATATCATGGGTCATTCTTCTTTGTAGATATAGATATATATATATATATATATATATATATATATATATATATATATATATATATATATATATATATATACACTTCATTCAGGGGTTAACTTGGATGTTAACTCTTCCCCCACTAAATACTGACCCCAAATTTGCAATTCTTGCATGCATTCTGTGCATTGCGAACAGCAGTACTGCAAATACAATGCAGAAGATTATAAAGACAGTAGGTGCTGGGCTATACACATAATATGGGTTGAACATACTCAAACTCAAATCTTCCCAGGGCTTCATTGTTTCATTGATCAGCTGCATAGTTTCAAACTTAGGTGAAGTCAACATAATACTTGTGCTCATGTTTAAGTCCATATCAGGCAGTGGGTGGAAATGTTTGTGTGTATGATTGAGGATGGCGTAGTGATTGATGGTGGATAAAGTGGACATGGATGGTGTAAATACCGCACAGTAGTCTGGTGCTATGTATAATCCTGAGGTTGAGTATGAGATGCTGGTATATCTGGACAGACTATGTAAACTGATGTGTTATGAGTGAAATTTAAAAAAAAAGGGAGTGTCCGATGCGTTGATGGTGTACAAGCTTATCTGGAGCAAAAGTGAAGTTGCAGTGATTATGAATATTGTTATTTCTGATGATAGCCATTTCACAAGGGACTGTATCAGTAGGCTGAAACGTGAAAATGTACGCAGAACAAAGATGAACAGCATATAAGGATGTGCGGCACTTTCGTTTAATCGTTGATTCACTTGCGAAAGTGACAGTGTTCCGTATCTTGGAGACTATGATGAGTTCGGTGTCTGTGTTGATGTTGATGATGACCAAAGTGTTGTTATTTTTAGAGGGGAAGGGGTGTATTTGGTATACTGTGAACAGGTCTTCAGTTATGAATGGTACATGAACTACTACTGATGTTGGTGTTAGTGTTGCTTCTAAACATGGATAATATTGCATGAATTCCCTACTTCGGAACAAAGGCTTCAATTTATGTTTATGTATGCCTTCACTAATTATCTGACGTAGCTCATGAACTGGGAGTAAGTCAATTGTGATCTTGCCATCACCAGCATTCGAAATTCCTTGTATAAGTGCCCTGTAACGAACTCTAGTGTTGTCTAATTGTAGTAGAATTGTGTCAGTATGTTCTGTGATGATGGAGAAGTGTTGGAAAAGTGTTATGTTACCTTCCATTTCATTTATTTTATCTACACTCTCGAGAGCTATGTTTTCTGCCTTTTTCAGATTTTTCACAATTGTCTTCATTGCTCAGTTATGTCCTGTGATGAATTTATCTTGGTATGTTAGTACCTGAGCTATTTTATTAAATTTGTTGTTTATTTCTTTAAGGTCATCCTCTGTAGCCAATCCAGAGATGTTCCCAAGAACTGCGCCACCTAGGTCGAACAAACCGCGCTTTTAGCGATTACGTGTGATGTTCCTGTCGCTCAATACCTCCGTTCCATAAAATGGGAGATCTTGGATCATGATGAGCATAGTTGACTTTGCCTGTTCTATTTTCCATTTCGCTAACTTCACTATTTCATTCACTTCCTTTGTATTATGTGCTTGTGAAACATAGCCTCCTATCATGAAGTCTAGGGTTCGCATTGGTTTCGCGATATTTTCTAGATAAGAAGGTAATTCATACAAGTAATCCAGACTTATTTCAGTACTCATGACGTCTTTTACGATTGAAGTCGTGGCCGTTGGAGCTATGAGGCATCCTTGTCGTACTATGTGTTGGGGGTCTAAGTGCGCATATCCTCTTGCTATGTAGAGGAGAATCCATAGCATAAGTCCCTTCATCGCTACCTACTGAAAAAAAAAAAAATCTTTCAATTTCCTAATATGGTCATGCTGTGGTCGATGATAGTGATGATGTGCGTTACGGTTGTTATTCCATTTATAGAAGGAGTTTAAATCGATATTTAATTCTCGTAAATGATGTACTGTAGATTTTATAGGAACAGTTGCACCTATGTTTGTTTTGGTATATGACCTTAATTTTTTTTTGTAATCATTGTTGTTTTCTTGCTTGGTTTCTTGAGTTACGTTTGCCTGTTCGGTTGTATCCGATGCTGAATAATTATTGGATAGTTCCCTTGAAACTCGTTTTAAATGGTCAATATGAACTTATTTCTCTTCGCCACTTGACAGTGACTTAATTAAAACTTTGTTTGCTTTTATGTTAATTACTCTGTATGGGTCCTTAAATTTTGGGGATAATTTATTGTCTCTCGTATGAATGATACCATAAACAATGTCTCCTAAGCTGATAGGTGAATCTCTTGCCTTCTTGTTAAATGCCTCCGTCATTTCTTCCTTGGACATCGTTAATTGTCTTTTGACTATTTTGTGTATGTTCTGGAATTCACGTAAACGGAGTTTAGAGTAATCATCGTAATTGTATATGGGCAGACTGTCACCTTCTAGGAGCTCATATGGTAGTTTTGTATCTGTCCCATATATAATGAAATGTGGTGTGTCACCTATGGATTTATTTATAGATCCATTAATTGAGGC
Organism: Coenobita brevimanus; assembly: GCF_032717465.1. Taxonomy (NCBI): domain Eukaryota; kingdom Metazoa; phylum Arthropoda; class Malacostraca; order Decapoda; family Coenobitidae; genus Coenobita; species Coenobita brevimanus. The sequence goes on from NC_137046.1 coordinate 10,604,357, forward strand.
TTCTACTCTGGGAATCCAATCATCCCAGCTTGCATAATTTTCACCGAGAATGTGTTGTAGCACATCTAATACTTGTTTGTTTTGTCTCTCTACTAACCCATTAGATGCTGGGTGATAGGCTAAAACGTTAACCTTTTTGATGTTGTATTGTTTACATATTTCTTGTAAGATATCAGAATTAAATTCTCCTCCATTATCACTTATTAGTACCTTTGGGATAGTAAAGCGACATATTACATTATCTGTTATTGCCTTTGCTACTGTCTCTGCTGTTTTATCTTTAATTGGAGCTAAAATGACATAACGGGAAAAATGATCCTTTGCTACGAATAGGTATAGGTTATTATTGTATGATAATGGCATCTTGAGTAAATCAACAGCGACAACGTCCCATGGTTGATGTGGTACAGGGTAATTACCCATCGGTGCAGGTGTGATTGGGTATCCTTTGTGTTTTGCACATGATTCGCATCTGTCTAAATGATTGTTTATATCTTTCGTAATGAAGGCCAGTAATATAACAGCTGGGCTTGTTTGAATGTCTTATCCTTTCCAGGATGTCCTGCATGTGGGCTATCGTGTATCGTTCGTAATACTTGGGGTATCATGTCATTAGGTACTACCAACTGGTTAGTATTTCTTTGGCGTTTTGGTTGTTTTGGGTTAATCTTGTATAATGTATTATTGACCATTGTGAATTGTTCGAGTGGTACATGCAGTTTGGGTAATTGTATGTCATCTCCACTTTCTAACTTGTATATAACTTTAGACCATATTGGGTCAAGTCTTTGTGTTTTTTGCGATATCATCGTGGTTTGGGATATTTCCTTTGAGATCTAATGCCGCGACCTGAATTGTGTTCGGGTTCCTAGATAATGCGTCAGCTACTATGTGCATTTTACCTTGTATATAATGAATTTGTACATTGTAGTTTTCAACTGTACATTTCCATCTTGCTCTCCTCCCAGAAAGGAGTTTTTCTTTAAACATACCCACTAGTGGTTTATGATCGGTGAATAAGTGTATTTCGTAACCATATACCAAATCTCGAAACTTTTGTAATGCAAAAACCACTGAAAGTGCCTCTAAGTCTGTAGTGCAATAATTTTCCTCTGCATCTTTTGTTTGTCTGCTGGCAAATGCAATTGGTTGATTCTTTCCTCTTATCTTCCTGCATCAGCACAGCCCCCAATCCTTTAACTGATGCGTCAGTACAAATAAGAAATGATTTTGGGTAATCCGGATATGCTAAACAAGGTGCATTTGTTAGTTAAATTTGTATTGTTAAATGCCCTTTTTTGTTCTTCCCATTGAATTATAGCATCTTTTTTGAGTAGTTGGAATAGAGGAAAGGCTATATGAGAGAATTGTGGTACGAATGACCTATAGTACCCAGCTAGACCTAAAAATTGTCTAACTTCGTCAGTCGTAGTGGATTCAGGAAAATCTCTCACTGCCTGTATTTTGTCATCAGTGGTTTGAATACCATTAGAACTTAATTTGTGGCCTAAGAAATTTGTTTCCTTAAAGCAAAATTTGCATTTAGAAAGCTTAATTTTTAAACCAGGATCACTAAGCTTTTGTAAGTCTAATTTCTTGAGATGATCGGTAATATTTTTCGTTGCGATTATAATATCGTCAAGATAAACAAATATTCCTTGTCCTAAAATTCCGGACAATACGTAATTCATAAGACGCTGGAATGTGCCTGGGGTTGTCCTCAGTCCCATCGGCATCCTTGTATATTGGTAGTGGCCTCTATTTGTGGAAAAGGCAGTGTATTTACGTGACTCCTCTTTATACGGTATTTGATAATAGCCATTTAGTAGATCGATTTCTGGGAAAATATTATTCTCCAGTCCAATGTTCTGTAGAACGTCGCTTAGCAATGGCATGGGAAATCGGTCTGGGATTGTGTGATTGTTTAGTTTACGGTAATCTACTACCGCACGCATTTCTCCATTTCGTTTGGGCACGAAGAATAATTGGGCATTCCACGGGGAGACTGAAGGTTCAATAATTCCAAGTTTTAACATTTCATCGACATACTGATTTGCAAGTGTACGTTGGGAGTGTGGGATGTGGTAGGCTGTTACGAAAATCGGTGGTGTTTCTGGGTGCACATTAATCTTGTGATTAATCAGGTTAGTACACCCTAATTGTTCTCTGGGTAATGCTACGGTGTCCCTGTGTGTTTCCAGCAGGGTTAACAAACCATTTTCTTCATCAAATTCACCTGAGTGAATTAAATTCTCTTTTATGCTTTCTCTATCCGTAGATTTTATCTCACGTGTCACTCCAGCTATAACTATTTCCTTCACAGGGGAGGGACATTTTTCAATATTAACTATGCAAGTCCCCTTTTTCAACTGAACTTCCCCATTCATGTGATTAATTATGAATATCTGAGTTTCCCCTTCATCGTTCATCTGACATAATGCGTTTTCTACTGACAATATCTTTACATAATTCATCTAAGACAAGAACAGTACTATTCCGTAATTTTCTCTTTATGGTAACTTTCATATAGGAATTAGGTGGTATAACTAAATCATTGGCGAGATGGGCGGGAAAAACTGATAAATCAGTACTGTTATCTGGGTCTCTAATTCTGGAGGCTGGGGCTGGTGGTGGGAGTGGATCTATACACTCATCTGTTTGTGTATGTTTGTTTAAGCTTTTAATATTACCAATTCTTTTTGGTTCTCTTTTACTAATCAGTGAGGGCTATGATGGTATTTCCCCTATGAATTCATTGTCAAAGTCTATTCCATTCATTTGTGGGAGTAAAGTTAAGTTCTCTGCTCTCATGCATCTTAAGCCCAGTAACATATGAGCTTTAATTGCTAAGTTTTCAGCGATATAGAAAAATGCAGAGAATGGTCTTGTAGTCTCTGTGAAACTGATATTTAACCTTATCATACCTTTTACTGTAATTTTTTCCTCCATCTACCGTATATAAATCTAAATCAGCTTCTTCCAGAAAAGTTACTTTCTTCTTATTTTTAAGAATTCTATTTATTTCTTCATGTGTTATTAAGTTCACTGGAGAGCCTGTGTCTAAAAATAAGGAAACGTTTTGATCCTCACATACCGCTGGTATCAAGATACACTCATTTCCCAAAATGCCTCCTATGTGAATTTTAGACTTGCTTTTCTTTACGTTTGTTCGTTTTTTGTCATGACTTGGTCTTCCCCCGATTTGAACATAGACACAATTTTTTCCACTGTTTTGCAGTTACTGGTCCAGTGCCCTTGGCATCTATGATGCCTACAGTAAGGACCAAATCTTTGTGTCTTTTGTCTATCCTGTTTTGTTTTGATAAAGTATTCATTCCTTGTGTGTCCTGGCTTTGCACAATAATGACATAGAATGGACCTATCTCTTGACTGCGACCTTCGAGGTGACTTCCCATATGTAGTGTTGTTTCTGGCGCGAGATCTGCTCGGGCTGCGCGTAAACTTATGAACTGCCTGTAGCCTGGTGTTTGTGATCGAACCCTCGTCACGTTTAGTTATTTGCTCTGCCTGCTTTCAGGTTGCGATCGATTTTGTTCTCTGTTTGGGGTCGGTGTAGATGTTTTCACAGCTGATACTGTCTCAGGTACTCTCATTGTACTAGAATGTGAGGGTGTTTCGACCATACCGGCTTTACTGCACTGCATCTCTACCTCGTTCATTAAGTCTAGTAAGCACATGCCTGGGGTGTATGCGATCGTCTTGGTGATCTTAAGGGTCCTATCAGGTAATTTACACAAGGCAGCTACATAACCAATGATGTCCACGACGAGGTCTGGGGACATCTTTCCATCATCTGTTATTCAATTTGAGTTTTCCAAAGTAACTAACAATGTTCTTTTGATTGTGGAGACATCAGCAGATATTTCACTGAGCACATGGTTTGTAGTGTGCTCCCTTACAAGATCTACAATCTTATGTAATTCTGGAATTACATCTGGCAAGAAGTTCATACCTCCAGAAAATTTCTTCAAAAATTCAGTTTTAAATTCATCATATGTCCTAGCCTTGAGAAGCTTATCTGATCTCAATAAATTGCTTGCTGGACATCTTTCCTGGCTTATGCAAGATGAAAAAATGGCAATTTTCTCTTGTTCATCGAGGATGTGTCGCTTGATGAACATTTGTTTGCACTGACTGACCAATGAAATGGCGTCAATACGATCTTTTTCTGTGCCAGAGAATTTTTGGGCAGTTTTATCTTCATGGTAAACATAAACATGAGGTGGGGAAGTTTGATCCGAGGTATTTGTTTCGTTATTCATTTTCACTGTTTGCTCTGTTAATTTAACTTGGACTTGTTTATCATTGTGTGAGGGAATGGTGGAACAGGTTCGGCCGGAAAGGTGAACCCTGTTAAGTATATTGGCATACGTGTGCAAGTCAGCGACAAAGTCCTCACTTGCTACGTCAGAGGGGGTTTCCCACTCATCATCTAGAACTGACGTATTTGTTTCTTGATCTTTAGTTTGTGTTGAGTTTTGTACAATGGGTGTGTTGCCTTGGTGCTCTCCTAATTGTGAATCTGTTGTTGGAGCTAATTGTTTTTCATCAGGTATTAACGTGGGTGGTGGCAAAAATATCCCTGTCATTAAGATATGGTGTTATGAAATGTGCCTTTTATTTTATGTCCTAACTAAATAGATGAGTAAATGAGTTGTAATAAATGATAGATAGTGAGTGTATACGTGTATATATAAAAATAAGTAAAGGAGTTGAATATATCTAATTTTAGCACTGAGAAGAAATGAGTAAGTATAATTTCACCCACTTGATACAGATCGTAGAGGCGTGTCGATGCAACTGTCGATCTCGGAAGAAAAATGCAGGGTTGATTGAAGATCTCTTGATAATTCTAGTGCTGTGTTGATGGACGATATTACTCAGGAAATTCCATGGCCTGGTGCTTGTGGTGGTTAACAGCTGTAGTCACAGGCAAACCTCAGCATAGAACGTCGAATTTCCAACTCAATACTGTGGAAATAAATGAGTATGAGTAGGAGCTATGTGAATAATGAGTAATGAGTAGTGGGTGAGAAGTGCCTGGTGTCAGTCACACGTTGCATGGCGCGGCCATTTGTCAGCAAACTCGCGTGGTGATGTCATTTCAGCAGATACACATGGTGACGTCGGCTTCCCACACTGGTAGCTGTGGTGAGTAACTGAGTAGCGATGCGTAACCTGGGTGAAGAAAGGTGAGTAAGATGTGTTATAAATGTGGCTCTGGTGTTTTGCTGTGTGTCTTGACCTCTGGGTCAGCGATGGAGGTAGGCGAGAGAGAGTGTTGGGGTTTTGTGTGCTTGTTGCTTTGGTCTTTCTTTTTCTTTACTTACTTTGTTTTTTATTCTTCTTGCTGCTGCTTGAAGTTACGTGAAGATTATAGAGTTGTTTTGTAGACTTGTAGGCTCATAGGCTTGTAGGGTGTATTTGGTATGAATTCACTGTAGAACTGAAGCTAATCTTGTAGTCTCACCTGCTTTTGTAGAAATTCACTGTTGATTCGTAGATGAGGTCCGTACGTTCGCTGCCAACCAAATGTGACTCTCGATTCTTGTAGTAGGAGTTTAAGATGAATACAGGGAGTTTATCTTGATTTATTATCTTTAGAGAAAACCTGAAGTTGAGCAGTGTATGTATTACAGAGACTGAATACACTAAGTAAGTCTAGTTGGACCCCTCTTCTTGTTTACTCTCTCCACTACCTGTCGGTTCTATAGCTAGCCTCCTTCTGAGCTCTGCTTCCTAAATTCTGGTGTAGCAGGGGTCGTGTCACGTGTGTTACACTGTTGTTGGAATGTTCTAGAAACCTGTGTGTGAGTATGTGTGTATGTGTGGGTATGGTCACTAGGCATTGTTCCTATGCTATCTCGCTGAGACACTACCTATATCTTCCCCTGACTTGCTGCTTCCAGTGCATTGTCAACATTTCCTCAGTTACACTTGCAAGATCATTTCACGTTCCCAGGCTTGCCTGGTGCTCTGTCTATCTGTCTATTTTTTTTTTCTTTTTTTCTATGTGTCCGACTCTGGGCATAGGCTTCACAGCCTGCTGTCAAGGCCCAGCAGTCCTCCTACATACCATACACCTCTATCTATCATGTTTTCTATAACTAATTGTATTTTTAATATGGAGTCCTAATATATATATATATATATATATAAGAGATGTGCAGAAAGAAAAAAAACGAAAACACTTAAATATTATGAAAATAGGTAAAACCGACGATACCAGCAGTGTAATAAAAATTTGTAGAAGATTTATATGTATGCCTAGAGTTGTCGATAAAAGTCCTACAATGTAAAACATATTCTAAAAAACACTAATATAAATACGTAAAAAAGATTAAAATATAACCTGAATTACCAGACCTGATTAAAAAAATATCTGAGCACTGGTCTCATGGGATCCAATGGAGGGCCTCTCAATCTATGTATATAGTGATTTCGTAATTGTTAAGTCCTCCTCCCTTGAACTTCTGCCCAATACTGAAAACATTGTCGCCGCGATGAGATGAACATAATTTAATGAGTGATTTCTAATGGAGGAAAATGGAGGTTTGTTTAATCAAGCCCCTGTTCGGACAGACCGACCAAAATGTTCTGAGATACGTGATTTCAAGTGTCTCTTTGTTTTGCCATTATACGATGCCTTACAGCTATCGCACTTGAATTTATATACAAGAGACGACAGAAGATCACATGGAATTTTGTCTTTGATTCTGAAGAAATTACCAACTGTACTATTAGTTTTGAGAATTGCTCTGACTGATATCATGGGGTAAAATTCACGCAGTAACTTTGTCAGTTTCAGACAGTGTAGCTCGAACTGTCGGTATATATATATATATATATATATATATATATATATATATATATATATATATATATATATATATATATATATATATATATATATAGGAAAATAAAGAAAATGTTTTGATACAGTGTTGATCGTGTCCTTAGTCGGGCAAATGAGTTTGTTCAGCATTTTCCCAATATGAATATCAATAAAGTAATAGGGAAATCCGTTCTTTAAAAGCAATTCACACAGAAAAATTAAGTTTGTCACTAAGGTTAAAATAAGTGGAGCAAATGTGATATGCCCTGCAGATTAAGGTTAGAACTAAGTTTCGCTTAAAATTGAGGGGGATAAAAGAACTGAATTTAGTATCGAGTGCAGTGAATGTTGGCTTACGTTGTTGACTTGTCTTGAACAACATACAGTATATAGGCAGAGGCTCTGGTATAGCGTATACTCGCACCACGAGCAAGAATGAGGTCTCAAGGATGTGAATATATTGTTCTGAATTTAAATTCCCCTCTACTTCAACAAGCTCACCCACACCCCCATACCACATTCATCCACGCATTCCCTGCGAGACCCATCCAGACTGTTGTATTTCATAAATGTCCTTTCCTAGACTGCGCTCATTTATTAGCCTCCAGCACTGACGACCAGGGGCAGATCCAGATGAAAAGAATTTTTCATCCGTAAAGAAGACATATTGCCAGAAGGCCTCCCCCTCTGTCACAAAGCTTCGGGCAAAGTCATGCCTCTTCTCCCGGTTTGCAGGTGTGAGGACCTGTTTCACAGCCTGCAGGTAACAAGGCCTCTCCCATGCAATCTTCTAGGGATGACTTGAGGATTCACAGGCAACTCGAGGTCCCTGAAATTTATGTGAACAGAAATTCAAGGTATATGCTTAGAAACCGATATACTATGGGCATACAAGTATATGGACAAATCTAAATACTAAGAGATGGCAAGACGGACACAGGACAAGACAAACAAGACAGATTTACACAAACAAAAAGGAGAGAAAACAGGACAGATAGGTAAATATATATATATATATATATATATATATATATATATATATATATATATATATATATATATATATATACACTTTTCATTAATCATTGCGGTATATAATTGCTATAAACAGATTTATACACTGCAGATCAATGTTATGTAATAAGGTTGGTGGTTGGCACTGGGGTGTTACAGCTTCAGCAAACTTGGCCTATTGCCCTTATCATGAGAGATAAGATGCATTGGACCTAAACAGATAGGTAGGGAGTAAGCTGCGGGCCTAAGGAGGAGGTGAGTGTTAGTGTTAGAGAGAGAGAGAGAGAGAGAGAGTGTGTGTGTGTGTGTGTGTGTGTGCGTGTGTGTGTGTGTGTGTGTGTGTGTGTGTGTGTGTGTGTGTGTGTGTGTGTGTGTGTGTGTGTGTGTGTGTGTGTGTGTGTGCGTACTGCTAAAATTATACTTCATTTAGATCATATAGCAAAGCAGTCCTCGCCTTTAGAAGACAGCCCAAGTAATACAACAACAATTTAACATCGGTATTCGCTTTACAATTCATCAGTAACGATCCTCATTTGTTACTTCTGGCGTTGTAGGCCTGGTACAAATTAGAACATTGGATGAAGCAGCTAAATCCTCATACAAAGTTCTATAGGTTAATACAAGGAAAAATTAACATTTCCATAAAGAGCAGGCTAGCGAACTTCACGAAGTCGTATCCATTAAGAAACAAACAAACAAAAAAAATGACGTTGGTATCTCCATTTCTCATAATGTTGTTTGCAACTGTCCCTAATACTAGTAGTTAATACCAGTTTGTGTCGTCATAAAATGCCAAATTTATATTCCACCTCCGTGTTCTTACCCTTCAAAACATGTCATAATTGTTACTGAAATGTGAAGAGCAAGCTTTCTTTCAGTACAATGCAGCAACGTGTGGTCTTCAACTTTCCAGCTCCTTAAGATTCATAAATTTCATTTTATACACCTAAAGGTTTTTCATCGATGTCAGATAAGTTATCTTGGATGGGAGGGATTACAATAAATGCTGAAAGTTGTGATGTAAAACAATGACCTTGATAGGTGATGAAGTAGTATATAAATCTCCATTTACTCCATCAGAGACATTACTTCTTACTGATTAATTTCCATATAATCTTACCGAAAGTTTTGTGCTCCCATGACTTAAGTCAGCAGCAACTGTTTCTACCATTTAAACTTATTTGGGTAACTATATTTAAGTAATCAAGGTTATAAATACACTACTGATGACTGGATTAACACTGACGTTCCTTGTATATCAAGCACCAATAGTTACCATATTATCTGGATTGCAATTTTCAATGGCTCATCTTGTGCAGCAGCAGCAAAAATCCTGGCATCTTCCTCTGGTGTGGTAACGTGTGGTCGTCCTGGTCTGGGTCTGGTCATCATGTGACTTCGGCCTGGTTTCGACGAACCCACAACTTCACGGTACTGCGACTAAGGCCCATCTCCCGGCTTGTGACTTAAGGTTTGGCCAGCCATATACCGACCAATAATTTGCCCCCGTTCCTGAATCACTTCAGGTCTGTTTGCACAATGGACTGGACGAGCTCCACGTCCTCTTCCGGGCATATCTGCATTTAAGAAAGATAATAGATAAAAAGGCAAATTAGAGAATATTAAAGTGACTATTCTTCCACTGTATGTGATCAAGGAACATGCCAATTTTTGTGCATTTCCCAACCCATTACTGCATAATTAATTTTTTTCTGTTATAGCAAATATTAATAACATAGTACTGATACTCTAATACTAACATTACGCAGTCGTCATCATGTTATTCTAGGGAAAACATTTAGCCCAAAGTAGCAAGTAATGGTATATTTTTGTCAGTGATATAAGTAATATAAAGCATACTTACTTAGAATATGTCTTCTGGATGCCGGCCGCAGTGGTAGTCATGAATATTTCTCCGCTGTCACCTAACAAGAGCTCGGTTAAAGGTTCACCTCAAGAAATAGGTCAACGAATTCATATGCAGATTAATAAAAGACTATATGAAGTTCAAATAACATCACGACTCATTACACACTAAAAGTAACAGACATGACCAACTTTCATGTGTATTTCTTAAAATGCATATCTTATATTACTTGAAAAAGTAATATGTGAAGCAAAAGAGCTTCAGATGGTTAGATAATTGTTCACTGAGGCACTAAACCTTTCTGGAACGATGGTTGAGTGTGTCTGATTGTGTAGCCTACGCCTGGCCACGACTTTGGCTAACTCCCTGGTCAGAGATTAGTAATCATGGGTGCACAAGGAGTATGGTTATGCCCCACGAAGAACTAGCCAATTACTTTACGAAGAGTGCCCATTGTCTAGAGAAGCCAATGATAGAGCAACCGAGGGAGCTCTTAGTGAAGTGTGCTGATTGGACCTGGAGAGTGTACTTGGAGTGGAATCAAGGACCTGACAGACACAGGAGATGAGAGGAGGGCCCAGAAAGACGGAGTTGACAGCACTGGCAATGAAGGGCCTCAAGCAATGGAGCCTAGACAGCAGACGTGACAGCAAAAACCTGCTGGTCTTGAAGTTTCTACCGTATATACTTATATACAAGTAGGATTAGGTGGTTGTGTTGGAGACGACAAGGTTTTTAGAGGAAGGGAGTATTATACTGGTAAGATTACACATCTGGAGATGTGAGGATCATTATAAAATTTAGTATTAAACTGGCAGAATTGTTTTATGCAAGGAAGAAGGAACCAAAGGGTAGAGGCACGTAATACTCGTATTGTTCCTCCCAAGGGAAAAAAAAAAAGATAGAGAACCAAAATAGAGATAAGTTTATTTCAAGATGCCTGGACAAGACAAAGGAAGACAGTTCCATAGTTGACCTGTTGCATGCATGAAGGACTGGGAGTAAAAGTTAACTGCTGCATTAGAGAGTTGGACAGAAAAGGGATGAGTTTGCTGCTAGACGGGTGCTGCAATGGTGAAGGGATGTAAGCAGACAGTTTAGATGAGCAGTAACCATTCAGGTAGCAAGAGAAAAGAGATAAAGATCCAACAGTGCAGTGAAGAGACAATGGGTGAAGGAAGCCAGTAACAGGAGGAGACTTGATGAGACAAAAAGCCTTTGACTCCACCTTGTTAAGAAGAGCTGAATGTGGGAAGCCTTCCCATACATGAGTTGTACCCTACACAGGGGTGAATAAAACTCATGTATAAAGTCAACAACAGTTAGGAATATAAAGATGGCACGGAGCTGGCTTAGCACACCTAATCTCATGGATGAAGATTTTACAAGAAGTAATATGATCTCTTCAAGATAAATGCCGAGAGAATGAAACACTAAGTACCAGTACATTTAAAGATAATGTAGGATTGAGTTGGATATGATAAAAATTATAGGATACTCCTGCAGAAGATTCTGACAGGTTGAAAGATGTAAAAACTGAGTTTTTGAAGCATTAAAAACAACATGATTACTTTTACCACAGTTAGAGATACAAGTCAAGTCAGACATTGGGTGTGCTTTAGCCTCATCCCTTGTTTATTAAACTGCAGAGATTAATGCTGTGGGAAGCGAATGTAAAGGTGAAGGGTGGAGTCGTCAGCATATGAGTGGAGAGGGTTAAATGGACAGCTTAGAAGGTTACTGATGAATAGAAGAGAGCTGGTGATAGGACAGGACCATGAGGAACACCACTATCAATTGCTCAAGGAGAAGAAAGGTGGCCGTCAACAACAGCGGCTATAGAATGACCTGAAAGGAGACTTGAATGAAGACACAGAGAGAAGGATGGAAACTGTATGAGGGCAGTTTGGAAATTGAAGATTTATTCCAGACTCCATCAAAAACCTTTGTAATTTCAATAGCAATGGCAAAGCTTTAGCTAAAGTCTCGAAAGGAGGATGACTAGGAGTCTGAAAGGTAGGTGAGAAGATAGCCAGTACAGCATCCCTGGTGGAAGATATACAATCTATCTATCTATCTATTGCCAGACGCCTCAATCCCGTTTGGGGTGGCACAAACAAATCGCCTCCACGTCGCCCTGTCCCCCGCCATTTCTCTGCCCTGCTCCGAACTCACACCCCCCTCTCTCATATACCTCTCCACCCCATCCCTCCATCTCATCCTCGGCCTCCCCCTCCCTCTTCCCCCCTCCACCTCACTCACATACACTCTCTTCGTCAGTCTCTCACCCTCCACCATCTCCACATGGCCAAACCACCTCAGTGTGTTCCTCCTAACGCTTCCTATCACATCCACATCCACACCACAACGCTCCTTTATATCCTCATTCGTCAGCCTGTCTCTCCATGTGACTCCACAGGCTACTCTTAAATAACTCATTCCCACTGCTCTCACTCTTGACTTGTGTCCTTCCAACAACGTCCAAGCTTCACCTCCATACGTTAGAGTTGGTAACACAATACTGTCACGTTGTAACTTTTTCACTTCCATGCTCACTTCCCTGTTTCTTATCACTGCTTTCAAAGAACCAGCAACCTTTCTTCCCCGCTGTACCCTTTCAAGCACTTCACCCTCCAAACCTCCATCCTTACTCATCACACTACCCAAGTACTTAAACGTATTCACATTTTCCAATTCCTCACCATCCAACCTCGCTGTATATTCACTGACTTCACCTCTTTCAAAGACCATCACTTTACTCTTCCCTACATTCACCTTTAGATTCCGTTTCTTACACAGTCTCTCAAACTCATCCACCAAGCCTTGCAGCTCCCCTTCATCTTCACTCAACAACACAGTATCATCTGCAAACAACAGTACAGGGAGTTTCCAAACACTATCCTCTCTCACCAGGGCCACTCCAACACCCACTACCCTACCTTGTACCTCTTTTATTATCCCATCCATGTACAGATTGAACAACCATGGAGACATGACACATCCCTGTTATACTGCTGATCGGAAAGAAGGTCGTTATAATAAAGGTGCTTTTTTTTTTCTTTGGTTTTAGAATAGATTTAAAAACTTTTGAAATACAGGATGTTAAAGCAATTGGGCGATAGGTAGAGGGCTGGGAATGGCCCTTTCTTTGGAACAGGCTGAATGAGAGCAAACTTCTTGCAAGAAGGAAAGGTACAAGTTGATAGACCAAGAAAAAAGAGTTTGCCTAGGCAAGGTGTAAGCACAGAAACACAGTTCCTGAGGACAGCAGGAGGGACCCCATCAGCCCCATATGCCTTGTTAATACTGAGGCCAGTGTTGGCAGAAAATACATCAACTGGAGGCATTTTAATGTCAGTCATGAGGGAGTCAAAGAGGGGAAGTGATGAAAATGATGGAGGAACAGCGCCGGAATCGTCTAAGGTGGAATTGGAGGAGAAATTATGAGTGAAATGTTCTGCTTTATCCGTAGAAGTAACAGGTACAGAGTATCAGGGTGGAAAAAAAGGAGTGAAAGATGACATTAAGTTTTTAGAAGGGTTGTTAAGTGTCAGGAAGACAGTTGGAATTGGGGTCAAAACACCATCTACAGTAAAACTTCGATATAACGGACTTCAGTATACTTGAATTCTCTTTTATCAGAGTCGAGGAATTAACCAGACTAAATTCTTATATATCGGGAAAAGTCTGAGGGTGACGAATGATAAGTGAAATATACAATGTAAGCATCTTTAGTTTTTAAGATTGTAAATAATAAGGTTTATAAAGTGTATAGTACAATGTTGAAAAGTGCTTAAAATTAAATTGTAACGATAAAGCATTTCTAAGTGCGTCCTCTCTCCCTAGGTTAGAAAAGAGCACGTCTGAATGCAGATGTGATGGTGCAAGCAGCAGCTTTCCCAGTTCTCCCTCCACCCCCACACTTCTACTCCATCCCTCAATCACCCCAGCTATAGGGGCTTCTGCCTGGGCACAAAGAAAATAATTCCACAGCTAAATTTGCCCCTGGATATTGTTCATATTGGTATATATGGTATACTATCATTTTCGGTGGTGGTTATACTATACGCTATTAAAAACACCCAAAACTAATGAATAAAAGTCAGTGAGAATAAAACTTGTTCAAGTGTAAAAGTAGCTTCAAATAACATCCCAACATCCCATCCCCAAAATTTACTCACACTGTGCAAGAGCAAAGCATATATCTAGATGCAGAATTTCACTAGCTTCTTTGTGGTTCTTTCGGAATTTCGATATGACCAATAATTTTCGGGTAAATAGCCAAAAACTTAAAAAAAAAAAATCATCAAGCGTGGTGCGGGATGGACAAGGGATGGGGGAATGTGGGGAGAAAAAGGGGGGATGGAGGTGATACATGAGTGTGTGTGTGTGTGTGTGTGTGTGTGTGTGTGTGTGTGTGTGTGTGTGTGTGTGTGTGTGTGTTCTTACCTAATTATATCATTACAGGAATGAGTCAAGCTCGTACTGTCCCGTGTCTTACACCTTTGTATCGTTCATATCCATAAATTTGTGAATTGTTTTGGCACACACTATTTCAATCGGTAGTGCATTTCACTGATTAATTGCTTTATTTGGGAAACTAAATTTCCTTACACCTTCATTACCTCTCTTTTTATGCTTTTTTTTTGCAGTGTCCTCTTGCTGATGCATCCCCATAGGTTATGTAACCATTTATGTCTATTTTCTCCTTCCTTGATATGCATTTATATAGCATAATCATGTCACCTCTTTTCCTTCCCTCCTGCAGTGTTGTTAGATTCATAATTTCTAGTCTTTCTTCGTAGCTTAGATCCTTTAAGCTTGGTACCCATCTTGTAGCAGCCTTTTGTACTTTTTCAGTGTTTTATATGTTTTTTGAGATGAGGACTCCAGACTACTGATGCATACTCCAGGGTTGGTCTGATGAATGATGTTATTATCTTTCTTAGCATGTCTTTATTTATGTATGTGAACGCTGTTTTCATATTTTCAAGCAGCGTATACATGTTCCGTACCTTCCCATTGATGTGGTCAGCCGAAGATGGTCTGTTATTGATAATCACACCTATGTCCTTCTCTCTTTCTAATGTGTGTAGGGTTTTATTTCCTAACGTAAAATCCCAATCAGGTCTTTTTCCACTTTTACCAAACTTGATTACATAACACTTGTCCACATTGAATTCCATTTGCCATGTATTGCTCCGTTCATGAAGTTTATTTAATTCTTCTTGTAGCTCTTTACAAGAGTCTGTGTTAGTAATTCTCTTTGTATTTTTGCATCATCAGCAACATAGATAGATACCTTTCATTTCCAGTGTTACTGTCTATACCATTTATATACACTAAAAACATGATTGGTGCCAGCGCTGAGCCCTGTGGAACTCCGCTAGTCACTACCCTCCATGATGAGTAATTTTCCTCTTCGTACTGTTCTCATTTCTCTTTTTCTGAGAAAAACTTGCATCCAACAATACAGTTTGCCTCGGATTCATCCTTGATGGTACAGTTTCCATAAAAGTCTTTGGTGCGGTACTGTGTCAAATGCTTTCTTGAAATCTAAATAGATTCTGTCCACCCATCCTCTTTCCTGTAATGTGTCTGTTACTCTGTCATAGTAGCTCAACAGATTAGTTACACATGATTTTTCTTTTCTGAAATCAAACCGTCTTTCTGTTATCATATTGTGTTCTTCTAGATGATTTACCCAAGCTTTTCTTATAAGCTTTTCTAATACCTTGCTTACAACACTGGTTAGTGATACTGGTCGATAGTTGAGTGGATTTTGTCTCTTCCCTTTCTTGAATAAAGGAACAATGTTTGCTCTCTTCCAAATATCAGGTAGTTTACCTTGTCTCAAGGATTTCTTGAAAATTAAAGATAATGATTTACTTAACTCCTTTGCACATTCACGTAGCACCCAACATGAAATTTCATCAGGACCATTTGCTTTTCCTTTGTTTAATTTACTTAACTCCTCCTGTATTACTTTTTCCGATATGTGTATATCTGGTAGTATGTGTGGGCATGCATGTTCCACACAATCCCTCTCAAAATTTTTTTCTTGTGTGTGTGTGTGTGTGTGTGTGTGTGTGTGTGTGTGTGTGTGTGTGTGTGTGTGTGTGTGTGTGTGTGTGTGTGTGTGTGAGAGAGAGAGAGAGAGTAATAGTGAGTGAGTGAGGTAGAGTGAGAGAAAGAGAGAGTGAGTGAGTGAGTGAGTGAGTGAGAGAGTGAGTGAGTGAGTGAGTGAGTGAGAGAGTGAGTGAGTGAGAGTGAGTGAGACTGAGTGAGAGAATGAGCAAGTGAGAGAATTAGTGAGTGTCAGTGAGAGAGTGAGAGAATGAGTGAGTAAGCAAATGAGAGACAGGGTGGGGAGGGGGAGTTAGTAGGGCAGCTTGACTTTCTTGTTTCCCTTCCTGCCCCCCCACCCTCCTCCACTCCTGCTCGTCTCCCTCCCCGTCCCCCTGCCCTTCCCTTCTCCACTGTCCGTCACCACCACTTGTCTCCCTCCCTGCTTGTAACCATCCCCATCCCATCACCCTTCCCATCTCATCCCCTTCCCCCACCCGCGCTTGTCTCCCTCCCAGCCTCCTGCCCTCCCCAGCCCAGATGTAGCTCTCTGCCGCCTGCCTGACTGTAGGCTGTCAGTTGCCCTCCCACTGCCTCACCAACCTGTTTTTTTTTTTTTTTATGAGGAAGAAAGAACCAAAGGCTGAGCCTGCATAAACAGTTCCTTCCAAGAAAAAAAAAAAAAAAGAGCCAAATTCAAGATACGTTAATTTTGAGATGCCTGGACACACTGCGTTTGAAAGACTGGAGATCATAGGATGTAGGAAAAATAGACAGAAGGAGACAGTTCCAGAGCTGACCTGTTGCATAAATGAAGGACTAGGAGTAACGGTTAACTCTTGCATTACAGAGCTGGACAGAAAAGGGATGAGAGTTTGTTGCTAGACAGGTACTACACACCCGTCATAGAGGTGGAGGGATGCAAGCAGACACTTCAGAGGAGCAGTGACCATTCAAGTGGTGATATGTGATAAAGAGGCAATAGTGCAGTGAAGGTTGAAGGGAGCCGGTAAGAGGAGGAGAGTTGATGAGACGAAAAACCTTTGACTCCATCCTAATGAGAAGAGCTGTATGTGGGGAGCCTCCCCACACACCAGAGTTGTACTCTAAACAGAGGCGAATAAAACCTGTGTATAAAATAAACAACTGTGCAGGGGTGAAGAAGGCACAGAGGCAGCTTAGCACACCTAATCTCTTGGAAGCAGATTTTACAAGAGATGCAATATGATCTTAACATTATAAGTCCCGAGTGAATGAAACCCCAAGGATGTTCAAGGATGATGCAGGATTGAGCTGGATATTATTAAACATTAGTGGGTACGCCTGTGGAAGATTTTGACAGGTTGATAGGTGTAAAAACCGAGTCTTTGATGCATTAAAGACAACAAGATTATTCTTACCCCAGTCAGAGATAAGAGCCAAGTCAGACATCAGGTGTGCCATAGTCTCATCCCTTGTTTGTTGAAGTAACTGCTGAGATGGGCATTGCGGAAACCGAATGGAAAGGTGAAGGGTAGGATCATCAGCGTACGAATGGACAGGGTTAGATGTACAGCTTAGAAGATCATTGATGAATAAAAGGAAGAGAGTTGGTGATAGGACAGAGCCCTGAGGAACACCACTGTTGATAGATCTAGGAGAAGAACGATGGCCATCTACAACAGCAGCTATAGAACGACCAGAAAGGAAGCTATAGATGAAGGCACAGATAGAAGGACAGAACCTGTACGAGGGCAGTCTGGAAATTAAAGATTTATGCCAGACTCGGTCGTAAGCCTTGAGATGTCAGGTGCAATGGCAAAGCTCTTGCCAAAGTCCCGAAAAGGAGGATGACCAGGAGTCTGAAAGGTAGGTGAGAAGATCGCCTGTGAAGCGTCCCTGATATCGATCAGAAACAAGGTTGTGTTGGGAAAGATGCTTTAAATATTTCTGTTTAGAATAGACGCAAAAACTTTTGAGACACAGGATGTTTAAGCAATTGGACAATAGTTAGAGGGTTGGGAATGGTCACTCCTCATTGGGTTTGGCTGAATGAGAGCAAACTTCCAGCAAGAAGGACAGGTATAAGTTGAAAGATAAAGGCGGAAGAGATTACCTAGGCAGGTCGTAAGCACAGAAGCACAGTTCTTGAGGACAATAGGAGGGACTCCATCAGGCCCGTTTACTTTGTTAGTATTGAGGCCAGTGATGGCAGAAAATACATTAGCTGAAGAAATTTTAATGTTAGCCATGAGGAAGTCAGAGCGGGGAAGTGATGGAGGAACAGCACCAGAATCATCTAAGGTGGAATTTGAGGAGAAAGTCTGAGTGAAGAGATCTGCTTTATCAGTAGAAGAAATAGCTACAGAGCCATCAGAGTAGAAAAGAGGAGGGAAGGATGATGAGGTGAATTTGTTAGAAAGGTTTTTGGCAAGGTACCAGAAGGGGCGTTAAGAATTCGAGTTGGAGAGTTGAAAGCATGATTCTAGACAGAAACATAAAAAAGATGTGTTTCAGGGATTGATAGGCCCTCTCCTCGTTGTGGACAGCATTAGAACAAACGTGATTAAATCAAGGCTTTCTTGCATTAGTCAGAGGATATGAGAAAGGAATGTATGCTTCCATGCCCGAGGGAATAACCTCCATAATGCGCAAGGCATGCTCAGATGGTTCCCAGCCATGCAAGCAACGATCGTTCCAGGGAAAATAAAAAAAGTACTACCTGAGGGCCTCCCAATCCGCAGCTCCAAAGTGCCACAGACGACGATTCTTTGGAGGGTCTACAGGCCGTACCGGAGTGATAGGACAGATTAAGGTAATAAGGTTGTGATCAGAGGAGCCCAACGGAGAAGAAAGAGTAACAGTGTAAGCACAAAGATTAGTAGTAACGATGAGGTCAAGTATGTTGGAGCTCTCTCCAAGATGGGCAGGGACACGGGTGCTGTACAAGCTGCTCTAGGTCGTTAAAGAGGAGAGCCAAAGTTGGTGGTGAACATTGAAATCTCCTACAATGGATATTTCAGAGAATGGAGAAATGGATAAAATGTGTTCCATCATAGAAGTAATATAGTTGAAGAATTTTTGATAGTCAGCAGCAACAGTATTGTTTATAAGGATAATAATATTACCTATGATGTTTCTGTGTCAGTCTCTGTTGACTGAATAAGGTATATGAGAATTTGCCTTTAGGCCTGGAATGCATTTCTGGCTTTTCTTCTGTATTTTATGAGGAAAATTGCTTTGATATGTACAGTATACTGGAAAAGTCCTGGTTAGCAGAGTGAAGTCCAGATGTCACTTTTATCAGACTTTCGCTTTTTTTTGGAATGGCTTGGACCCCAGATTGTCCATTATGGTTAGGCCTTGCTGTATTATCTTTTGCAAGTGCTCTATGGTAGCCTCAACAGAAGATCACAGTTTCTCCAACAGCTGTGCCTCAGAGTAATGGAGTAGGTCGCGGGAGAAAATGACACCATCATATCGGTCAAAAGTAGCGTGAGGAGCACAGGTAACATCGCCTCCAGAAACAGAAAGAGATCACTTCTGGGGAGAACTCATCAGCCAGAATGCTTCCATCCCTCTGTGATGAGATTTTAGGTTCTTTGCCAACAGCAGACACAATTACATGGTGCAAATTAAAAATAGGTATCAAAATCTAGCACTGACCTACATACAAAGGATTTCAGTGCTATTAACTCGGCATATTTCGCAGGCACTGTTCCTTCTGGACCTAACCCCAAAGTCGCACCAACCTGACGTGAATGCCTCCCAGTTGCAGCTGAATGCTGGGGCAAGGGAAGACAGTCACCAGAGGCCTGGAAAGGCTCATGAGTGGCAGTAAGGTATGGTGATCCAGAAAGTCCTGGGGCTGAAGCAGTCAACAGTTATATCTTTTGTCATGGCCATTTAGCCCTATCAAATACTTCATTCCCTCTCCCCTCCTCCCTCCTATAAAGCCCAACAAGGGGAGGTCATCAGCCAACGATAACACCACTGGCAACCTCAGAGATAGTGAGGAAGTAACTGTAGGTAATCACCAGGGGATCCAGACAAGGGTGACTCCAGGACAATAGGAGCCACCAGGCCCCCCACGCCCACTTTATTCTAGCCAACAAGTGACAAGGTGATTAACCTGGTCTGGCCCAACCAGGCCAGAAAAGGGGACCAAAGAGGTGTGATACTAGCTGCAGGGCGCATTATGTAGCATCGATCAACCCCCAGGACTCCCATTCCCAGCAGTACGGGATGCCATTCATGGCAAACACGTGGGAAGACAGAAACCCCATGGAAGATGAAAAATGGGCAGGGACGAACATCATCACCAGCAGGCCTCCTCTACCGGTGAGGTAATGAGTAGGGGTGCTTGGTCCTCGAGGCAGACAAATACTAAACCCCATAGAGCTAGGCAGACCTCCAGAGCAGCTGTCACTGCCAGCCATGCTTCAAACCCTGCCACCACATCAAGGTGATCCCCCCTCAGCAGGGTTGTGGTTGCAAAGATTGTGGTGCTGGGTTATTAACGGGTTGAACTGTACATACTACTTCAATGGTATGATAACGAGTTTCCCTTCTATTGGTACAGCTAACATAGTTTTTAATCCCTAGGGAAAAACTGAATCTCTAATGGAGCATCAAATCCATCCTTGCTAAGACTTTTAGGAATCTGAGATAACCATGTAACATTGCTACATTATTTAGAGTTAAAGTGTTTTTTCCCTTATCGTGATTTTCCGACCACAATCTATTTTGTCATCCCTCTGAGGTTTCTGTTCTTGTTGCTGCTGACAGTGACGCTGCTTTGAACAGAATATTTTGTTCAGAAAGGATGAACATAGCCTTTCTCATACCTTGCAGTAATCTGTAGACGTTCATCAAGCATCGTGCTTTCGTATGGTTACAAAAAAATCTACAAATTTGTTACAGCATTCAACAAAGGAAGTAAGCTCCAAGAATATACATCATGTGTCAGATCCCATTTATCATCTAATCGGCTCCTATGATAGAAAATTTTAGCACCGTCTGTCAAAAGTCCTTTGTTTGTAACTGCAGACTGGACATCACTGATGAAATCATACAGTAATAGCAGGATTCATTCCCGTTAATTCGGACGGCACTGCATCTTCTGAGATCATCATTTGGTGGGCGGGAGGGGTTACCACATTTTAAAAACGAGAAGGTAACTGAGAAATGTGTGCTGTATTGGGGGCATGATATGAATGGAACTCAGCTAATTGAACTATTTCTCGTGGATAAATCTTTCTGTTTTTCAGTCAAGTACGATGCATCTTTCCAAGATCATTATGGGGGGCGAGGGAAGGGTTGTCATATTTTAAAAGTAGAAGGGAACAGAACTGTATTGTACTGGGGGTATGATTTGAATGGAACTCAGTTGATTGAACTACATCGCGCAGATGGGGTAAGTCCTTCTTTCAATCAAGTAACAATGCCATGCGAGCTTTCAATCAGGATAGGTTTTATTTCATTTCCGGAAGTATATGTATCATCTTCATATATGACTTAATCTTCTTGTTTATACTAGGGAAATATCATTAAGAAAAGAATTAATGGAAAAAAATAAGTAAAAAAAAAAATGTTAAATACAAGAATACTAGAGATTTTTTAAACTAAAATACACTATTATGTGCAATAATGGATAACAGAGAATGGTCATATATATATATATATATATATATATATATATATATATATTGTAAGTATAAGAAAGAGGGAAAACATTCATAATTACTGTATATTTTTATTGAGAAGTACACATATTATTTACAGAATTAGTTCATTTTACATATTTCTTGATTTGCACAAGGAGTTCGGTAACGTATGAGATGTTGTTGTGGTGAATATATGGATGTAGAACTATTCCTTTCCCTCACACTAATTCCCTCGTGCTACGTGCTACTAGCCAGTCGTATCGAATTTTAGATGCTGCCTGTTTGCACAAAGGAGGACGCTAATCTAGACAGATTCTAAAAATATCATCCCTCGCCTCTCTTTGGACTCAAACTAAACCATCCAGACCACAGAAAAAAACCGAACTTGCATAAACAAAATGAACATAAAAAATGTGGAAAAAATATAATAATGTTTTATATTTTTGATTATGTACTGATTTTGTTCGTAATACTCATATCTGGTCACCCAAAACCATTTCAGCACCACTGATTACTGTTTTTATTCGGGTGAAAGAAAAGAAACTCTGTCACCGATATCTACTTTAATTTGTGCAACTTCTGCGATCCATTGCACGGTTCAGGATGCGTCTAGGAGGCTCAAAATTGCACTGCCAGGTACATCTGATGTTTTTCTTCAGTTTGGCGAGAATTATGAATTATTTTCGAAACCTGAAAAATTGGCCCCATGGTAGGCCTGTGGGCCCCAACAAATTCCGGAGGCACGGTAACAGAGGGATTAAGATACCATTCATTAATTATTCTACAATGGTGGCTTTTCATGTTTGGGGGCTCTGATGAGGGTACGTGTTGTTAACGAAACAGTAACCAAATTAATGAAGAGGATGATAATGTTTAATTAAGACTCGGTATTCCTATCCATCATATATATACAGTATATATATATATATATATATATATATATATATAGAGAGAGAGAGAGAGAGAGAGAGAGAGAGAGAGAGAAATACATATACCGTATATATATATATATATATATATATATATATATATATATATATATATATATATATATATATATAAATGAATGTCATACATTTTTTTTTTTTTTTTTTACCCAACAGTTTTCTCAACAACTTGCATATGGTCTATTTTAGAGTACCCGCTCCGGAATCCTGCTTGTTCTCTCGGTTGATTTGAATCTAGTGTTCAACCTACCCGGTTGGTGATAATTTTCGTAAAACTTTTGTAAACAACAGAAAAGCAAGCTAATTGGTCAATAATTTTTTAGGTCTTTGACATCTTTTTTGTGAATGAGATTAATGTTGGCATTTTTCCAAACTTTAGGAACTTTTTGATTTTCCATATATTTTGTGTATCGCCTGGCTAGTTTATCAAGTGCAACATCGCTTGCATCATTGATCTGGTCTATAGTATGACTGTCATTACCAATTGCTTTGCCTCTCTTTGTGTCTCTTGGAGCTGTCCTAACGTCTTCTACTGTAACTGCAGGTACTGGTGCACCATTGTTTCCCTGTTCCTGATTGATGTCTTTGGGTCTGTCCTCACTGCTGTATAGTTTAGTGTACAATTCTTCAGCTACCTTGATTATTTCATCTGTTTCTGAGGCTGGACATCTGACTTTTTCCTATGCCAAGCATTCTCTTGGTTGATTTCATACTTCCACATTTCCTGAAAGTCTCTTCGATTTTGGCCATGTTAAACTTTCGGATATCTTCGGACTTTTTCTTGTTGATGGTCTTTCCCAGTTCTGCTGCTTAAATCTTGTTTTTGGCTGTTCTAATTGTCATACTCCTTTTTTTCCTAAGAAGATCCTTTGTTTCTTTCCAAGAGTTTGCTATGAGTGTTCTTGTGTTCCTTTCCTGCAACACTGATGGATGCTTCCGTTATGAGTCTAGTGAAGCTGTCATTCATATCTTCTACTGACTCCTCTGCGTCTCAGCTGAAATTTCTACTATAATGAGGGCTATTAGAAAACAAGGAATTGAAGAGAATTATGTGCAGATCTTAGAAGATATATAAGAAGATGGTACAGCAACAATAAAGCTCCACAAAGAGAGAAAATACCAATAATGAAGGAGGTAAGATAGGAAGATAGGCCGATACAATATCATCCTTCACAGCGTGTTTGGAAGACATTTTTAGGAACCTTGAGTGAGACAATAAGGCAATAAATGTTTATGGAGAACACATAAGCAATATCAGATTCGCAGATAACATAGTTCTTTTCAGCGACTCAGGAGAAGAGATACAACTAATGATGGAAGAGCTAACCAGAGAAAGCCTTAAAGTGGGGCTGAAAATGAACAGAAAGAAAACCAAGGTTATGTTTAAGCAGTTTATGCAACCACAACAGATAAAGACAGAAGACAAAGTGATAGACGCAGTTGGAGAATATATATACCTAGGCCAAATCATAAAGACAAACCCAGATCACTCCCGAGAAATAAAACGAAGAATTGGTATGGGATCGACCGCGTACGGAAAACAAAACTCTATTATGAAAAGCAAGATGCCCATCTCACCAAAAAGGAAAGTATACAACCAATATGTCCTCCCTATACTAACTTATGGTTCAGAAACTTGGAGTATAACAAAATGTCTGGAACGAAAACTAAGAAGTGCACAAAGAGGAATGGAGAGGATAATGTTGGGCATAATCTGGACAGACATGAAAAAAGCATCTTGGATAAGAGAACAAACAAATGAAGAAGATATTCTCAGCACTATAAAAAAGACGAAATAGGCCTGGGCGGGCAATATATATGGAAGAAATGACAACCGATGGACAAAAAGCAGTAATAGAATGGGAATCATGAGATGGAGCTAGAGGAAGGGTACACCGATAACCAGATGGAGAGACGAAATCCGAAAATTTGCAGGTCTGGGTTGGAACAGGCTAATATCTGAGCGGGCAGAGTGGAAGCGTTTGGGAGTGGCCTTTGTCCTGCGGTGGACTAACTCAGGCTGCCTATGATGATATATATATATATATATATATATATATATATATATATATATATATATATATATATATATATGGTGCTACCCAAAAGTTCCAGTAATTTGAATATTGTAGGAAAATAAGTTACCTTACCTCCTAGTTCTCACTGTCGCCTTCGTAGTAGTCCCCTTGGGCATGTATACAGTTATCCCAGCGTTTTTTCCACGAGTCCCTGCATCCCTTGTTCTTCCACTGTTTTGGATGCTTGAGGCAGATGTTCTCCCACAAATGCTGCAAAACTAAACAATAAAACTTTCTGCTGACAGATTGACCGGGTGGGATGAATCTCTAGTGAACAATCCCTAGGCATTCAAAGAAAACTATCAGCATCGACATGACATTGCTGTACCATTGGTCTACCATTGCAAAACCGCCAAACCACCTACACACCACGTTACAATAGTAAGCGTAACTCAACAACACGTCAGCTCACAGACACGGCCGGGGCCACACTGACGCACAAGGGGTGCTGCTGACTCCTCCTACCAAAAGGCAAAAATGCAAAAAGTTGGCTCCCTCTGTTCAAATTACTGGAACTTTTATTCTTGCTTAGTACCTAGTGTGTATATATATATATATATATATATATATATATATATATATATATATATATATATATATATATATATTGTTACGGAACAGAGAGATAATGAACAGTTCAAGTGAGAATACTAAAATCACTACTGTCCCGTAAAGTTCCAGGTTCAAAACAAAAGAGTTAGGTAAAATTACAAGTTAAAGTTTAATGCTCAAACTAACAACTAAACATTCAGGACTCATAAGGCTAATGTAATGGCAAAAACCAGGTTAAATATATGGTTAACTGCAATAGCCTCTATGAACACGAAATTAACAGGAGTAAATTTATGTAAGTCAGCCCTGATAAAATGAGAAAACCGGATGCTCAGTTAATGCAAGATGTATTATTACAGATACAAAATATTATTAATGATGGCTGACACCAAAAACTCCACATGAATCACAAAAACCTTACCAGGCCTACGAATTAACACCTTATGCTATACAGTACAAGAAAAAATGTAATAACACTTATACTCAAATTACACAGCAGCTAGATGGTTGGAGACTTCCTGAGCACTCACAAAAATAATAACAACTGTACAGGGAGGACAGAGATGTGAACAAAATGAGGAGTAGATCTAAGCGGCAATTAATCCAGAGACTGAGCTCATTATATAGGGGCCGGCTGAGCTTGATACAACTTGTAAGAAGGACGCGCAAATGAAGCCGTAGGGGACAAAGAGTTGATACTCCTGCTCTGAACAACTGAAAGAACGACTTACTCTACTATGAGGGAGGAGAAGGGGGGAGTGAGGTAGAACACGGAAGCCTGGTCACTATGGAAGCCACGAGGCGAATCGTGATCAAACATGCAGCATACTGTACGTTAGATTTATACAAAGGATGATGAAATCATAGGCTATGTAACACCTCCCCACAAAGAAAAAAGAAATTTGCAAAGGAAATTTCTTATTACTCTAAAACAATCTGTCTAAAGTCTAGATAAGCAATCTGCAATAACATTTTCTTTCCCCTTGACGTGTTGTATGTCTAATGAATACTCCTGAAGAAGTAGACTCCATCTTGTCAATCTCTGATTTTTATCTTTAAACTTACTAAGGAATTTCAGTGGGTTATGATCGGTATAAATGACTATGGGGTCAAAACCAGAACACAAATAAAATGAAAAATGCTGTAAACCCAAAATCAAGGCCAAAAGCTCTTTCTCAATAGTTGAGTAGTTCTTTTGAGGTGGAGTGAACTTCTTACTGTAATAAGATACAGGGTGTTCAATACCCTGATCATCCTCTTGCAGCAAAACAGCCCCAGCTCCTGTATCACTTGCATCAAGAGCCATCTTAAAAGGCTTAGCAAAATTTGGAGTAACGAGCACTGGCTGACTTAATAGGATAGCTTTAAGTTTCCTGAAAGAGGATTCACAGTTATCGGTCCAGACAAATTTAACTCCCTTTTTCAGTAGGTCTGTAAGTGGTGATACAAGAATTGAAAAGTTAAGAACAAATCTCCTGTAATAACCTACCATTCCCAAAAATCTTTGTAGCTCTTTCCTACTTTTAGGTCTGGGAAGATCACTTATAACCTGAACCTTAGCTCCTGGTGGTGCAACGTGTCCATCACCAATTACGTACCCAAGGTACTGAACTTTAGCTTGACCAAACTCACACTTTGATAAATTAGCTACAAGATTAACCTGAACCAAACGCTCAAGAAGTTTACTCACATGGCATAGGTGATCTTTCCAGTTGTCATTGAAGATTAATACATCATCAATATAAACAACACACCCTGCCAAACCCTCTGTTACAACATTCATGAGCTTCTGAAATGTGGCTGGTGCATTCTTCATACCATATGGCATTACAGAACATGCAAAAGTCTTTCCTAGTGTTACAAAACATGAGATCTCCCTAGCACGTTCAGTCATAGGTACTTGCCAGTATCCCTTTAACAAATCAAACTTACTTATGTACCTAGCCTTTCCGATCTTGTCTATGCAATCTTCCACGCGAGGGAGAGGGTAAGTGTCTGTTTTGGTTATCTGATTAACACGTCTGTAGTCGATGCAAAGCTGCTCTGACCCCCCTGGCTTAGGGACCAGAGTGACAGGAGAACTCCACTCGCTCTGATAGGGCTCAACCATCTTGTGGTCCAACAGGTAGCCAAGCTCCTTCTGGATGAGAGGAACTTTCACTGGGTTCACACAGTAAGGAGGCAGTTTAACTGGCTTTGCGTCTCCAACATCGACATCATGCATCAACACAGTGGTTCTTCCTGGAGTGGCACGGAACACTTGCGGGTACTCCTGCAGTAATGCCGAAAACTCCTGCCTTTCCTCGGGAGCTAGATGAGAAAGCTTAGTCTGGAGATCATTCATGATATCGGGATTCTTCCCCAAACTATCACTCAGGCTAATGCTGCATGGGAGAACTTCACTTGCAGACTCGGGTGGAACAACTACAGTGCAGACTGGGTTATTTTCATCCCGCCTGTGATATAACTTTAGCATGTTGATGTGATAAACTTGCTTGTTCTTTCTACGATCTGGTGTGGCGATGACATAGTTGACATCACTGAGTTTCTTCTCCATGAAATAAGGACCACTAAACTTGGCTTGAAGAGGTTGCCCATGCACTGGTAGCAGAATCAAAACTTGATCTCCTGGCTGAAAGTGGCGTAACCTGGACTTCTTATCATACCAAGTCTTCATCTTCTCCTGAGCAGCTCCTAAATTCTCTCTCGCCAGCTGTAAAGCAGTGGACAGCCGTTCTTTGAACTTCATCACATACTCCAGCAGGTTGACGTCATCTTCCTCCGACAGCCAGCATTCCTTGAGTAGCTTAAGGGGTCCTCTTACTTCATGGCCAAACAGTAGTTCAAAGGGTGAGAAGCCCAGTGATTCATTTGGAGATTCTCTTGCGGCAAATACAACGAATGGAAGACCTTTATCCCAGTCTTTCTGATGTTCCAAACAGTATTTCTTGAGCATCGATTTGAGTGTTTGATGATATCTCTCCAACACTCCTTGGGTTTGGGGATGGTAAGCTGAAGACGTGATCCGGGTGATGCCCAACTCTTTCAGAGACTGCTTGAAAACATTTGACATGAAATTACTTCCCTGGTCTGACTGTACCTCCTTCGGCAGACCAAACTTTGTGAAGAACCCTAGCATTTCCTTAACCATGTTCTTTGCTGAGATATTTCTAAGTGGAATGGCTTCAGGATAACGAGTAGCCATATCAATCAGGGTCAACACATAAGAAAATCCTGAAGAAGTCTTAGGAAGAGGGCCCACAATATCCACCAACACACGGGTGAATGGCGCCTCAAAAGGAGGAATGGGAACTAGAGGTGCAACCTTTTCGGTCTGATTACACTTCCCCACAACTTGACAGGTGTGACAAGACTTACAATACCAGGAAACATCTCTAAAGATACCTGGCCAGTAGAAGTGTTTCAAAATGCGTGCCACAGTCTTCCTCACTCCAAGGAGTCCTGCCAAACTGGAATCATGAGCCACTCTAATGATATCCTGCCAACAAACACGAGGGATGACAACTTGATGTACAACCTCCCGTTCACAGTCGGCTGATGCTGTTGGGGGTCTCCACCTTCTCATAAGTACTCCTGACTTTATATAATAACAAGTAAAAGCACCAGCTGACTCTTCCTCACTGCAAGCAGAGGTAGTTAGACCTTTCAACTCAGGGTCAGCAACCTGCAACTCAACCAACTCTAGACAATACAAATTATCAACACTACGGGGTACTGTCTCATCTGGTGAGTGGTCCAAATTAGCAAGAAAAGTGTCAGCTAGGATAACATCATCATCATCATTATCCTCTAAGTCACCAGTAACTTTAGACTTAGCCCTAGTGACAGCACATGCAGAGAACACATCAGGGACATCACAATCCTGGGTCACAGCCACTGGCTCACTAGACACCTGAGGAGCTGGACACGCTTGACTTCCACCAATATCATTTCCAAGTAAGAAAGTTACACCTGACATTGGGAGTGTCTCAACCAACCCAACCATAACGGAACCATTAACAAAACCAGACTCTAATTTCACTCTGCACAGAGGGACAGAGAAGTAATTATTCCCTACACCTTGCAAGATTACAATTTCATCAGAGGAATTAACATTAGAGCCTAGAACACTGGTCAGCATAAGGGATTGGCAAGCACCTGTATCACGATATATTTTAACTGATTTCCTGTCATTACTGTCCAGAGGACTGACAAAACCATCAGACAGGAAATTAGCACATGAACTCTTGAGAGTGTCACCCACGTTACTGCTCAAAAGAGGAGCTTCGTCATGAGAATTTAATTTACCCCTCAAAGCAGGTTCAGTTAACTCGGTTAAAGAATTCTGGGAACTCTCAAGGGTGGACACTAGACCAATTGACTGAATATTTAAAGATTCCTTTTTGTTCACATCACGCTGTCTCCTGAAACATTTCTCCGTAGTATGACCAAGCTTACTACAATAAGTACATTTACTTTTCTGAAATCTAGAGGTGGAGCTGGTATTTACTTCCTGAGAAACATCATCTTTATTCTCTTTCCTGTTACCTGTACTCTGAGTAGAGGCAATGTACTTACTCTCAGCTTTCCTTTTTTCTTTAGAATATCTTTTGTGAGTAAGAACATATTCATCAGCTAAAACTGCAGCATCAGGCATTTTATCTGTTCTTTTCTCATCAAGATATAGGCTTACATCTTTATTAATACACCTTTTGAAGTCCTCTAGCAAAATCATCTGCTTAAATTTATCAAAATCAGAATCCACAGTCTTAGAATTTAACCACTGCTCTAACAGATCTTCTTTGATTTTTGCATACCAACATGGGATTGATTATCTTGCTTATAAGTTGTCCTAAATTTTACTCTATAGGCTTCAGGAACAAGCTCATAGGCCTTAAGAATCAAGCTCTTAACTACATCATAATTATCAGATTGATCCTGAGGCAAAGATGCATAAGTTACTTGAGCTTTACCGGTGAGAACAGTCTGAAGGAGTACTGGCCAATACTTTTTGGGCCAATTAAAACTTGTAGCTACCCTCTCAAACAACTGAAAATAATTTGTTAAATCAGACTCATTAAAAGGAGGGACAGGTTTAACATTTTTAGCCACATCAAAATCATCAGAGCTAGATGATCCAGTTCCACCTTGTTTCATGCGATACTCATGGTCTGCCTGAATCCTAGCAAGTTCAACTTGTGCCTGAAACTCAGCCTCTTTAGCACAAGCCTGAAACTCAGCCTCCTTAGCACGAGCCTCCTGCAGGGCTAGCTGTAACTTTGCTATTTCAATCTGTGTTTGCTCATCTGGAGGAGTTACATTAAACAAGCTTTCATTAATCATGTCAACATTTTGATCTTTAGAATGACGAGAGCAAACAGCAATTCCCAATTGTTTAGCAACAAGCTTAAGTTCATTCTTTGTTCTATTTTCTACATCACACACTGTTTGCACATTTGACAAAAAATCTTTGGCTTCATCAAGCGTAGTAATAGTAGACATCATGAATAAATCACAGTCACAAAATATCAACCAATATCCTTATGATAATATCCTGAATATCCTGGTGAGGTCACCAAATTTATGTTACGGAACAGAGAGAGATAATGAACACTTCAAGTGAGAATACTAAAATCACTACTGTCCCGCAAATTTCCAGCTTCAAAACAAAAGAGTTAGGTAAAATTACAAGTTAAAGTTTAATGCTCAAACTAACAACTAAACATTCAGGACTCATAAGGATAATGTAATGGCAAAAAACAGGTTAAATATATGGTTAACTGCAATAGCCTCTCTTAACACGAAATTAGCAAGAGTAAATTTATCTAAGTCAGCCCTGATAAAATGAGAAAACCGGATAATGCTCAGTTAATGCAAGATATATTATTACAGATACAATATATTATTAATGATGGCTGACACCAAAAACTCCACATGAATCACAAAAACCTTACCAGGCCTACGAATTAACACCTTATACTATACAGTACAAGAAAAAATGTAATAACACTTATACTCAAATTACACAGCAGCTAGATGGTTGGAGACTTCCTGAGCACTCACAAAAATAATAACTGTACAGGGGAGGACAGAGATGTGAATAAAATGAGGAGTAGATTTAAGTGGCAATTAATGCAGAGACCGAGCTTATTATATAGGGGCCGGCAGAGCTTGATACAACTTGTAAGAAGGATGCGCAAATGAAGCCATAGGGGACAAAGAGTTGACACTCCTGCTCTGAACAACAGAAAGAACGACTTACTCTACTATAAGAGAGGAGAAGGGGGGAGTGAGGTAGAACACGGAAGCTTCGTCACTATGGAAGCCACGAGGCGAATCGTGATCAAACATGCAGCATACTGTATGTTAGAATTATACAAAGGATGATGAAATCATAGGCTATGTAACAATATATATATATATATATATATATATATATATATAACTACCGGTGACTTTGCACTCCCTCTTCTGTCTTTCATTCCTTCATGCTTTCCTCTTCCTTCTGCCTTTGGGTGACTCTACACTGAGTGACAAGCCAAATGGTTTCCTGTACACCAGGAAACCATTTACTACGCTGGGTGGTAACCATATAACCAAATTTTGGCGCCTGGTGGTTTAGTGGGTAATTATTGTGCTCGAATCGGATTGAGCCAGTGAAGGTTTATATCCAAGGGGTGGTTGGGGTTTATTGCTCACGTAATGCCACTCAGGGATGAGTGAGGCTGGTCACTGTCATCTTAAATGTCAGGATCAACTGCCTAGCCCCGGCCTCCTACGCTCCTCATGGGGCAACGTAGGAGTGGATGATGGATATATATATATATATATATATATATATATATATATATATATATATATATGTATATATATATATATATATATATATATATATATATATATATGTATATATATATATATATATATATATATATATATATATATATATATATATGTGTGTGTGTGTGTGTGTGTGTGTGTGTGTGTTTATAGATAGATAGATAGATAGATAGATATAGATATTTAGAAATGACGTTCATATGGATGAATATAATATTAAAAGAAAATTGAGAGCAGGAAAATAGTCTAGGGAAGGTAAGTACAGTAATTTTATGTGAAACAGAGGAGAAAAAAAGTAATTATAAAGATTACTGGTCCGGAGATAATAGAAGAAAGTTTTTACTGAATGGTGTCCTAACTCACCACCTGTTTATACAGTATGTGTTGTTGGGGTGGGGTGTGAGTCGGTACTGATAGCTGCTGGGTGTTAAGGAGGGCGTGTTGCAGGTTACCGGGTCACTGGAGGTTTGACAGTCAGCAGGATCGTGGTCGGGATGAAAAGGCAAGAAGGTTTGGTGACAGACAGGCTTGGCAGCGGGTAGGCTACATGTCAGACAGACTTACTGACTGATAGGTTCGGTGACAGACAGGCTAGATGACAGGGTTAATGACAGATGGGCTTGATGACAGTCAGGCTCGATGATAGACAGGCTCGTTGATAGATGGGCTCAAAGACAGACAGGTTTAATGCCAGACTGGTTCGATGAGAGACAGGTTCTACGATAGCCAGGCTTAGCAACAGATGGCAGACAGTCAGTTTACAAGCAACTGGATATGACTGTGGTCAGATTTGAAATATGGGATGTTCTTGACCTCACTGCCACCAAAATGTGGTATGTAAACCCCGTAGATAAATAAAGATTTCAGGTTATTCTTAACCCTAGAATGCTTACGTTATTATCCTCACAGTACTGCTTTCACCGGGAGATTTTTTTTTTTTTTTTACATTTTCTTTCAGTTTAGTCTATTTTAGTCTCTGTACACTGTAGTCTCTTTGATATAATCATACACTAATTATACACCTGAAAAAAAAAATAAAAAAAATGTAACACAAATGCTTTTGTCGGGTAAAAAACACTTAATCCACATTATACCTGTGAAACAGCTTTTTTTTTCAATTTAGACTCTTTTAGATTGTTTTCACCCTTTAGTCTCTTTGATTTAATCAGAAACTAATTATACACCTGGAAGAAAGGGAAAACACAAAAATAAAAAAAATGTAACACAAATGCTTTTGTCGGGTAAAAAACAATTTAAACCCAAATATCATGGTGATAAATGCGAGATAAAACCACACCACTACCTATGTAGGTAGGGCGTAGGGTGGATTGAAGGTATACGGAAGGACAGCTCCAAAGCTCTTATCATAACAAAATAGCAAATAAATAAATCGCCGAACAGGGAAATTAACCCGACGTAAGCATTCTAGGGTTAAAGACCCTGTACTGTTACTGGAAGCTTTATCAGGAGCAAGTTGTGTTACACTCTCGAAGTCTAGTTGATCTCTATCTCTCATGCAAACTTTCAGGGTAATATTAAGAGTTTCTTTTGTGTGTGTTGCCCAATGTCATCAATATGCTGTGTACACAAAGCACAGTCTCCTCAGCCGATCTAGTAGGAGAGTGTCAGCCACTGCCAATTCATGTCCTTCTCGCAGAGTCTGAGTCAGGACGAATGAACAACAAACATCCGCTTGCTTTCACTAGTATTTCGATGTACTGTAAGCTTCACATGAATGCAATGTTGGCAAATGTGAACGAAATGTATTACGGAGGGTATAAGAAATGCATCGAGTTTCAGCCACACTGTGATGTTTGGTGTGTTAACAGGAGACGGGACAGGGGCCCAACTAATTGTGCATCCCATTACCATTCTGCCAGATATTGCAAATGATTATCTGCTGACAGTAAGTGGAAGACATCATCAAGGAACCAGACGAACTGACCTCAGAAGTTTCGATGGAATCCATAGGTTCACTTTCCCTTCAATCTGATCATTATATTTTTGGGAGAGGGATTGACCAGCCCAAGAATAAGTTGGGGATCACGCTTCTCAATTATCCCGTTAAGGATAAAAGACCATTATTCAACATTTACTTAGATATCAAAGCTACATCTGCCCTCCTTTCACTATTTCAAAAATTTTTAGATTTGATGAGGAAGAGTGCTTTTTCTTGCAGTGGACTGACAGGCTGATGACGATGATGAGGGCTTTCTCAGTTTGGACTGGTGTGATGGTATCTCCTTTAAAAAGTAACAGTTATAATAACCAACTAACCTCATTATCAACTATTTTCATGAAAAACTATATTCTTTAACAACTCTCTTCATTGAAAATAATCTCTGATAAAAACACAATCGCACATTTTAAAAATGTATAATTATCAAAATACAGACCGTCTGTCTCAAGGATATGAAGTAATTTGATTATCTGATTGTTAAAGTTAGGGAAGCACTACGATTCCTATGATAAGGTTACACACACAATAAGCTGAGTAATAAAAAGTTAACTAATAAATTCTTAGACCCGTATTCTCGTTGGTTAAGGAAGTTCTCTAACAACATTTCCTCGGCTATTTATTTTAATTATAACACCTTTCTATCCAGTTCTCTGTTACATAAATTATTCTAAGACTGTTATACTTTGTATATAAATGAGGTACGACAGTATATTATCCAGCCATGTCAAAAAATAAATCGCTAAGGAATAGATGCTAGGAAGCCTCCTCATCCGACGAAACTAGGGGCCCAAATTGCGTTCTTACACCCAGGCCCGGTAGCGTTGGGATCTGATGTGTGTGGCTTCCTGTCTGTTAGCAATATTATGGGAAAACTAGTCCATAAAACTGCACCAGCTTTGGAATAATTATTAAGGATCTAAAGAACAAGCGGTTAAATTTAGGGCCAAATAGGTCGTAGATCAAGGATAATGTGATTAAATAAATGAAAAACCATCAGATGGAATTGCTTCGTGTATGGCATAATGACTGAGGACCGTCCGACAAAAAGTGATTAAATATTACATAAAGAAGATTAAACGGTCTCAGGACGATTGCTTCAGTATCAAATATGTTGGGTGTAAATGTTTTACTCAGAGTGCTCCTTCTTGTTTTCATGAGGCTGACCCTGGGCATAAACTTTCAATCTTTTCAATGAGGCTCAAGTGCTACGCATCTCCAGTGTTCCTACTTCGACCCTAACACCCACAGTCCATACTGAATACACACTTCAGCTCTCTCATTTAGGGATGGGTCTTATGGAGTTCATTTAAGTT
Source organism: Coenobita brevimanus (assembly GCF_032717465.1). Classification (NCBI taxonomy): domain Eukaryota; kingdom Metazoa; phylum Arthropoda; class Malacostraca; order Decapoda; family Coenobitidae; genus Coenobita; species Coenobita brevimanus. The sequence goes on from NC_137046.1 coordinate 10,639,495, forward strand.
TATTTTAATAAAATTCAAAGACTCAAACTGTTCCTTCCCCAAGCCTGGGATCGAACTTGCTTCCATTAGAAAAATGTCTTTCCCAACCACTTCACGTAAGGAAAAGTTACACCTGCCTGTGGAACCGATATTTACTGAGAAAATACAGTTTTTGACCGACTTGGACGTTCTTCATATATGGGAAGAGACTTTGATTCCTTTTATATATGGAAAGAGACTTGAATCCTCTTCATATATAGGAACAGACTTGTATCCACTTCACATAATGGGAAGAGACATAGATCCTTTTCATATAGATGAGGAGCATCTAAAGCTTAATCGTTTGTAGTTTCTCAGTAGACACAATTCCGTAACTGGGGACACACACACACACACACACACACACACACACACACACACACACACACACTTGGGCCACCGGTTAATCCAAGGGCAGCCCATCACCTACCGGTACTACCTAGTGACCGCCGGCAGTATTCATTGTTAGACCTCACCGTTCCAAGAGGATAATCATAGGGTTGTATTCTGTAGATTAGGGAGGCTGTCTAATGTCTCTTTCCTTTTTCTTTCCTTATGTATCCGACTCTGAGAACAGGCTTCATAGCCTATTTCCTAAGACCCAGCAGTCCTCCTGCGTACTGCACACTTCCACATGCCACCACTTCAGTGCTAGCACCCACCGTCTTTACCTAGTAGATGCTAGGGTTGTCCTATACAGGACTGGTGTACTGGTGTTAATGGGGACCAGCTCTTTACCAATTCGGTTGCCGCCTTCCCTGTTCATAAATGCTTACAAGTCTGAAGTACCTACCGTGTGTGGTAGGTGGGAGTGCTCACCATCCACTCACTCGATGTAGTGCTGCTCTCGGGTGACTGCCCTTTCCTCTCTTCCTTGTTTCTTTCCTTCTCTCCTCTTCTGTTTTTCTTCATTCTTTCCCGTCTCTTCTGCCTACGAGTGATTGTATATTCCCACTTCTGTCTTTCGTCATTCATTTCTCTTCCATCTGCCTAAGGGTGACTCTACACTAAGTGACAAGCCAAATAGTTTCCTATACGATACAAAAACCCACACTGGCAGACGAAAAAAGATGTATTCCAAACAGTTTCGGCGACAGCTGTCGCCCTCTTCAGTGGATCTACAGACCAAGAGTGGTACATACAAATGCCGAGAAGCTGCTTATATGCAGGGTGAGGACACGTTTTCCCAACCACACCTGATGTGACCTCACCTGACTCTCCCTCTACTCTGTCCACGACCTGAGTGAGGGATATGTTCCTTAGAGCACTCAGAATTAGTAGTCCCCAACATCTGGATACGGAAAACGCCAAGATATGGAAAATTTTTTAGATCTAAAATATCCCAGTTGGTTTATAAGGCAAGCGTATTTTAAAGCCAGAAAAGCCTTTTTTGTACCTAGATCAACGCCACAAAGTCGGCAAAATAAGCCATACATCACGGTTCCGTATGTGTCAAATCTTAGCTTGGTGAAGTCTGTGAGTCATGATTTGGATGTAAACATTGCATTTAGATATACTTCCACCTTAAGATCAATGCTGGTAAAGAATAAACCAATTAGTAACAAAACTGCAGGGGTATACAAAATTCCATGTAGAGACTGTGATTTGGTTTATGTTGGTGAAACGGGAAGGGATTTGGACACTCGCATTAAGGAACACAAGTATGCTTGTATGCAACATAAATAACGCAGTGTACGTTCACTCTTCGGAAAACGACCATAGAATCGACTGGAATTCTAGCCAAATATTGTACAAATGTAGTAACTATAAGAAA
>NC_137046.1:10646286-10693786 GCF_032717465.1 Coenobita brevimanus
CACCACCACCACCACCACTATCACCACGAAAACCACCATCACCACAAAAACCACCATCACAACCACCATCACCAGCAGCATCACTACCACCACCACCAGCACCATCACAACCACCACCACCAGCACCATCACAACCACCACCACCACCACCATCACAACCACCACCACCACCACCATCACAACCACCACCACCACCACCATCACAACCACCATCACCACCACCATCACAACCACCACCACCAGCACAACCACCACCACCAGCACCATCACAACCACCACCACCAGCACCATCACAACCACCACCACCAGAACCATCACAACCACCACCACCAGCACCATCACAACCACCATCACCAGCACCATCACAACCACCACCACCAGCACCATCACAACCACCATCACCAGCACCATCACAACCACCATCACCAGTACCATCACAACCACTATCACCAGCACCATCACAACCAACACCATAGACAGTCATAACCACCACCAGCAGCAGCATCACAACCATCATCACCAGCACCATCACAGTTACCACCAATGCCACCACCACCACAACCATCACAGCTATCACCGTCACCACCACCATCACCACCACCACAGCATCCTCATCACGGCTACTATCAACACCACCATTACCACCACCACCATCACATCTACCACCACCACCATCACCAGAGCTACCCCTACCAACACCACCATCACAGCTAACAACGCCATCACCAACAACAACAAAGCCACCACCAACACCATCCTCATCACAAGTACTATCAACACCACCATCAGCACCACCACCACAGCTACCTTTACCACCACCATCACAGCTACCACCATCATCAACATCACAGCCACCACCATCATCATCAACATCACAGCCACCACCATCATCATCAACATCACAGCCACCACCATCATCATCAACATCACAGCCACCACCATCATCATCACCATCACAGCCACCACCATCATCATCATCATCAGAGCTACCACCATCATCATCAACATCACAGCCACCACCATCATCATCAACATCACAGCCACCACCATCATCATCAACATCACAGCCACCACCATCATCATCAACATCACAGCCACCACTATCATCATCAACATCACAGCCACCACCATCATCATCAACATCACAGCCACCGCCATCATCATCACCATCACAGCAACCAACACCATCATCACCATCACAGCTACCACCATCTACATCACCATCAGAGCTACAACCACCTTAACAATCACCATCACCACAGCTACCACCACCACCATTACAACAATCATCACCACTACCACCACCACCACCACCACCACTACAGCTATCACCACCACCATCACAGCTATTACCACCACCACAGCTATCACCATCACAACCATCATCACAGCTATCACCACCACCACCACCACTATAGCTATCACCACCACCACCACCACTATAGCTATCACCATCACCATTATCACAGCTACCCCACCACCATCACCATAGCTATCACCATCCCCAGCATCACAGCTACCTTCACCACAATCAGAGCTACCACCATCACCTGCACAGCTACCATCACCATCACCATCATCATCATAGCTACCATCACCATCACCTAGTCACAGCTGCCACCACCACGACCATTATCCCCACCATCACAGCTACCATCACCACAACCACAGATACCACCATCACCATCACCTTCACAGCTAACATCACCACCACCATCATCATCACAGCTACACCACCACCACCATCATCATCACAGCTACTATTACCACCACCATCATCACAAATGCCATCATCATCACCTTTACAGGTACCATCACCACCACGATCATCATCACAGTTAACATCGCCACCACCTTCTCCATCACCGCTACCATCACCACTACCATCATCATCACAGCAACCACAATTAACACAACACCTACCATCACCATCAAACCCATCACCACCATATCAGCAAACCTACCACCACCACCACAGCCACAACTTTCACTACTTTCTGTTGATTGAAATCGTCTGTTGGTAGCATGAGTAAAGTAATAGACAATGGAGTGTAGATAGACAACCCCCCCTTGTGTGTGTGTGTGTGTGTGTGTGTGTGTGTGTGTGTGTGTGTGTGCAAAGATGTATGAAACTCCACGGAAATGCCCCACCACCTCATTCATGTGCAAGGATTGTTAACACCAATAGGGACAATTATTAGGGGGCAAAATATTCCTTCAGAAAATATCGATGGACATGAAATTAAATCTAACCCACCTGGGACCCAGTTCGAACCATCCTGCCAAGATTTATGAAAGTCATTTTTTCAGTATTCGCTAGACACACACACACACACACACACACACACACACACACACACACACACACACAAGGAAGTCCTGACACATTTTTTGAAAAACTTTGGTCCGTTATTCTAGGGCTAATTCCGAAAAAAAAATCAATATGTGTTCATTTCTCAACTATTACGGAGCTAGACTTACTGATAAACTTTTGACCAAAATGGTTGCCTTTAAAGTTATTTTTTTTAAAGTCAGCAGTAATGGTAGTTCCATGGCAGTTGGGAAATGAACCAACACTCGGATAACCTTTTTCACTCATAATCATCCCCAGATTAACATTCTAACGTTTCTTTTAAAAATCTCATGTCACACAGCTGAAATTATCATTCTGGGTGATTCTAACATCCATAATGTAGAATAGCTATTGCATTCCGACAAGACAAACGATACTACAGTAGTCTTGACTGAGCTGTTTGCAGAAACGTTTTAATGTCACACAACTGGTAAAACAACCACGCAGAATACCATACAATACAGACCACAGTGCCTATTTCTTGGACCTATTCCTGACAAACAACCCTTGATCACTGTAAGACTGAGGTACCGTAGTCACCAACTGGATCCTCTGACCACAATTTCATCAAAGCATCAGTCGTCAGTTGCCCTAATTCTCCCCAATCTGAACCAGTCAGGTGACCAAATAGCACTTTGACAGTGCAGACTGGGTTAAATTTACTGCAGAAATGATCTAGTTGATACTCCATGACAGTCTTTCTTCCTCCACTGACATTAATTCTACCCAGACTTATACTAATGACTTAATATGAATAGCTTTGGAAGTGTTCATATCCTGTCAACAGTTTAATGAAAGGTCGGACTCCTTCAAATGGTTTGCCTTTAATTGTGCCAGAGCAAATACCAAAAGTTTATCGAATAAATGTGAAGCACCAAATTATCTCTGCATAGACCAATTTCATCATGTTGCTTCAAAGATAACAGCATCACTGCTGATACTGGTGTCTGTGTGACTGCTAACTGGATGACTCGTCAACATATATGTGACATCATGGTGAGCACATGACACACATTCTGCAATAAACTCATTTTCAACATTTTGCACAATGATTCCGGAATTCCTGGACACCTAGTACATTTTGGTAGGTGTGGCCATCCACCATCTATTCACTTAATGTACTGCTACCTTCACATGACTCTACAGTGAGTGGCAAACCAAATGCTTAATTACTCCGAGTAGGAGCTATATAACCAAATAGATGTCTGATGATCATCTGGGTTAAGGCACTTAAAATAACGTTGTCCCATAAGAGCTTCAATCCAAGAAATGATTGACATTTATTGTTCATTTATTACTGCTCAGGGCAGTAAATGGTCACTCCACTAATCTCTGGACCGAATAACTTAGGCCTATTCACATGATGGTCCAAGAAAATTTATAAATATATATTCATTTGTTTATAAATAGATATAGATAGACTGACAGAGATTGATAGATATTAGTTTTGTGTATGTGCATAATTACGATTTATTATGGCAAGGCAGCCCTATGGCTGAAAATGTATATAAAATATTTTAAAAATAACATCAGTGAAAGGGGAGCACTGCCTCTAAGTAAATGTAACAACCTAATTTACAATAAAAAGTGACAATAACTAGGTTTACTTGAGGAATAAAAGAAAAAGAAACCTTGGTGGAGGCACTGTCAGGTAGTGTTGGTTGATCATTCATTGACTGGAGTAGAAGTATTCTTATAACAATCAGCTCTTGCTCCAGATGGTAGTAACTTGTTGCCGGTACGGATGGCGTGAGGTGGTGTTGGGGCGGAGGAAGGGAGCAAGTTGCGGTGATGACAGTGGTTCAGTTTTTTTTTTTTTTTTTTTTTAATGTGTCCGACTCTGGGCATAGGCTTCACAGCCTGCTATCAAGGCCCAGCAGTCCTCCTACATACCATACACCTCTACATGTCACCACTTCGGCGCTAACACCCACCGTCCATATTAAAAACATGCTAGGGCTGTCTCATACAGGACTGGTGTATTGGTATTAGCAGGGGTATTTTTACTACATGTCGGCGGGTCTTCTGGTAGATCAGTAAAGCCTGATTTAATGAAATTCAAATCCTTAAACTGTTCCCTGCCCCAGCCGGGATTTGAACCTGGGCCCGTTAGAACGGCAGGCCACCTCTCTACCGGTTGAGTCCAAACTAGCGGAGGTATGCGTGATGGGCTTCAGAGATGGTTATGCTGAAAGTCTGAAGTGCGGTGGGATCATTGTCGCACAGCTGCCATATGCTGAGCCAAGAATTTCGCTGCGTAACAAATGTAAACCACATTTTTGTTTATATTGATTTTTACACTACATCTGATCAATGTCAATGTGTACAATCTGAATATGCTGTTTGTTTTGTGTAAATCTAGAGTTACAGGAATTTTGCATCAACAAATGTGTCAGGACTGTAAAATATCATAATACAATACATAATAATATTGCTACGTCCCAGTCCCCACACTGCCACAGGCTCCAACAGCAGTAGTACAGTATAGGAAGACGTTGCCCAGCGAGTTGTTCTTCCTATGGTCAGCCTTCAGGTGTGCAGTACACAGATCAACTGAGGCGAAAATAAACACTGGCTTCTTAAAGTTCACTGTATTTTCCAAATAATTTCACTCAATGCCTTCCAAGTTCACTACATTGTTCTCGCAAGCACTGGAGCTATACACACTTTACTAATTGCAGTTACACTTAATGCTTGACAACACTTCACAGTTACACTTAATGCTTGACAACACTTCACAGTTACACTTAATGCTTGCTAACACTTCACCTATTACACAAGTGCCAAAAATAATCTTCACTGACAGTAATTACACTTAATGCTTGCCAGCAAAACGTCACAAACTTCACTAACAGCACTGCACTGGTACTAAACCAAAACCGACTGCACTTCACTCAAACTGAACTGAAACCCGACTGAACTCCAAACCGACTAACTTACTAATCTCATCCCCATCCTTATATAGGCTTGCATTGTTCTAGACTGTTCTACATTCCACGAGAACAATATCCGCCAATTCGGAGACAACCAAAACATAGGTCTACCACAGTTTTCTGACATTCCATAACACTCTAAATCATTTACCATACGAACGTAAATTACATAATTTAACAAGCAATCACATTAATAAAACATTATAAAGAATAAGAGCATAAAAATAAATGAATTTTTAACTTACGAAATAACTACGCTCACAAACAACAGGCAAACTGGCAACTCTGATGACTCATACTGGAACTTACGGTACGAGAAACGTCTCGAAGGTACGAGACTACCTAACTGGCAAATTTCCCTTTATAACAACAGTAATGTACATATGTAATCTAGAGGTTAGGTGAAAGTCATGGTTAGGACTGAAGGAAATGACATTCACACAATCTCTCTAAGAAATGCCATAGACAGCAGGTGTGACGCCTGATCAGAAAGTTCCCAGGATTGAGAAAATTCCACTCAACCGTGCCTTACACGTGATACAATCACTCATATATGAGACAGGAGTTAGCAGACAGAAGAAGTTAGGAGAGAGAAGTGAGAAGGAGGTCTAACTCTAGGAGAAAGAGAGAGGCATGGTGGGAAAAAAAGGCAGGCACGCAGGTTACCGAGTAACTCTCATTACGCTCTGCAAGACTATATTACTCGAGATATTCCCCTTGAAGAAAATAAACTACAGTCAAACCCCAGACTCAGCTTTATCTTTCTCCTGTCATCACTGAGAAATAAAACTAACATTATCTCCTACAAATCAACTCACTGTTATAACAGCTTGGCTATGACTATGATATAATTAACTACCTGTATGATATATTATTTTGGTGGCAGCAAACGTACAAGCCACGTCTACGAGTTTACGATTATACAATTTAGTCTATATTATCAAGACAGAATACAAGAAATTACTACAAGTTCAAGTCACGCAATGCCTCACACTTTTGTACTGGCAGTGGTTTCACAGTATATTGTTACAACCAACCTTCCAATGTCTATGTCAATCTACAACCAGCGGACCAACAAACTACAAGTGTCTATGACTGCAATGAAACAAGCAGCTGAGACAATAGCCAACATTATCTTCGAGTTAACACCTTACAGCAAGAAACCACAATTAAACGTACAAGAAATCACAAGCATCTAAAGAAGCCTACAAATTTACGATCAAGTAACCACGACCACTATAAGTTAAGAAATGGAGCTGTAGGGAGAGTGCTGACTCACAACCCATTACCACATGAACCCCCTCCTGACCCCACCCTTCTCCCCAACTACCCTTCATCTCCACCACCACCACAACTACCAGTAGGTGCTGATGCAGGGGTGACGGTGCAGACGACGCGGCAAATACCACATAGCCCTGACCTAGTCACCTCACTCACCACTCACCATTACTTACTCACCATTACTCATCTACCACCACAGCGACCAGAGTGAAAAGTCGACTTTGCACTGTGAAAGCATTTGCTGAGAACACTATAACGCGCCAATCAACCCTGTGTCTGACACCACATGCACCACCACTAACACCATTCCCACCACAGTGAAAATCAGTGAGTTGAATAGTTACTGTACCTCATTTATACGATACACAGTGAGAAACACAGTGGTAGATAATTTCAAACATTCTGCATAAACATATAAAACGATATTTGTAGTTACAACGTAAGTACATATTCCTGCTGCAGTTAACTACATTAAGTCAATTGCTAAATACTTGCACCAACGATAACAATTACATATTGTATCTATTCATTTATTTACTCTAGCATTCATACATAAAATAAGTGTATCATGCGTACAACTAAGCAATATTCCATCTGCAAAGTGATGAATAAAATGTACTGTCACATTAACCCAGTGAGTTATTAAAAGAACTGTAATAAACCGTTATTAATTAAATCTATCTAGTGGGACCAGACAAATTAAATTACAAGGAAAAAACGGGAAAAGGAAAAAATGGCCAAAACAAATGACGTTAGCAAGAATGAACATTTTCCTTCACACAATCGTGAAGACAAAGATTTCCACATAGTGCTGACACATACATGTGGTAGGACCCCATATTATATTTACAAATCATAATAGATAGATAGATAAATAGATAGATAGAAGCAGGGAGTCAGATGATGAGAGGTGTTGTGTCTGCGAGAATCGAGCAGTGCTAAACATGCTTACACACTCTGACGCGAGGAATGCTTGAGACAGCGTCTGGTGGCCATATACACACATACACATATGCTCACACACAGGCTACGGGAACTTTCCATCCACGAGGAACACACGTGACACACCCCTGCTACACCAGAATTTAGGAAAGAGAGCTCAGACGGAGATTAGCCACCGAACAGGCAAGAGGGCAGTAGACAGGCCTCAGAGGAGGCAGGTCGAAGGGGAGCAGGGCTTAGCAGCATGAGGGAGAGAGAGAGAGCGAGACAGGGGTGTAGCTGCCCGGGACTTTATGTTCCGCTCTGTGTTAATATTCCCAAGACAAATGTCATTTATGACATTTGGTAGCAGCGAACGTATACGAACCTCGTCTACGAATCAACATTAAATTCCTACAAAATATCAAGATTGAAAACAAGAATATCTCTCTCAACCAACAACAAAACCAGCTCCTGACGCTTCTCTCCATCCAGCCCCCTCCGTCTCCCAGATCATCATGCTGATGCAGAGGTCAAGAGATCACACGACGCCTTGCAAGTAGTTTAACGACAAACCAGCAAATCTGCGAACATCGTCTCCGAATTAAAAGCAAATTTCTACAAAAGCAACCGAGACTCTACAAGATTAGCTTCAGTTCTACAGTGACTCAGTACAAAATACAGCCTACAGTGCAAATAGTCTACAAGTCTTCATCCTACAACGAGTAAATCACAAGAAAAAAGGACCAAGAATACATCAAGAAAGAAAGAAAACAAACAAACAAACAAACGAAGAGTGAGAGATGACTCACAACTCATAACCACCAGACCTCACCCTCCTCTTTCTGCTACATCCACCCAACCCCCACCGCCTACGCAGGTGTGAAGAGGTCAAGACACGCAGCAAAACACCAAGTCCATATTCACAACTCGTCTTACTCACCCGTCTTCACTCAAGTTACTCATCGCTACTCATTCACTCACCACAGCTACCAGTGTGGGAAGCCGACGTCACCATGTGCTGAGACGACAGCACGCCAATCAACCCACGAAGGACAACGCTATCACCACGTGCAACACCACTCACACCATTTCCCACCACGGTAAAAATTAGTGAGTTACATAGTTACTTCATTTATACAATACACAGTGATAGACAATAAGCTTCTGCACAAACATATAAAACATACTGTATAGTTACAACTTAAATTCATATACCTACTTCAATTATCTTCATAATTCAATCATTAAATACTTGCACCAACAATAAATATTCTACACTGTATTTCATTCATTTATTATAACATTTATTTACTACCAACGAGTGTTACCATTTATACCTACGTAAAATACGTGTTTCATACATACAACTATACATTATTATATCTACAAAGTGATAAAGAAAATATACAATCACAGTTACTCAGTGAGCGATTAAAAGAACTGTAATAAACATTTATTAATTAAAGCTACCTAGTGGAAAAATATAAATTAAGTTACAAGATAAACTAGAAAAAAAAAAAATGGCCAACACAAATGCCGTTAGCAAGAGTGAACATCTTCAACACAATCGTGAAGACAATGATTTCCACACAGTGCTGACACACATATTACTCACGATAGGTACAGGTGAACAAGTCAGTGTGTATAGTTAATACTGTATATAGTGTATATATTTTTTTTTTTTATATAAATAACAAAATATGGGACTATATAATATCATTTTATACTCTCTGTGCAATATAAACTAAACTTTAAAAAAGTATCCCAAGGAAATTAACCAGTAATTATGCAACCATGAACAAAATGGAAAAAGGTTACACAAGCAAAGAGAAACAAACTATAGAAAATCAATACATACAAAAAAAAAAAAGAAGGAAAGAAAGAAAAGTAAGAAAGAAAAAAGAGAAATAAAGTAAGATCACATAACAAACAAATGAAAATAAGTGTAAGTGTTACTACATATGCCAAAATACCACATAAACTACAAACAAAAAAGCAAATTGTGTCTCCACAAACAAGTGGCATGACACATCATCACTATCATCGACCGCAGCATATGTTAGGACTGCAATTATTAAAATTATGTAACTACAAACGATATGTAACAATTATGTAACGACAAACGATTGCATTATGTTACACTTATTACAATTATGTAACTACAAACAATACTACAAACAATATGTACCCATAGGTACAAAAGAATATCAAGTGATTGTATATACTTAATGTTATATATAATGTATATATATTCCTATATAAAATAAAATATGGGGTTACATACAGTAATATCATTTTCAACAGTAACTGCAACATAACTAAGCCTTAAAAAGGGTCCCAAGGACTAGCCAGCAATTGTGCAATGTCAGACACGACCGGAAAACCGAACACAAATGATGAAAACAAACTACAGGAAATCAATACTTCTATCTATCTATCTATCTATTGCCAGACGCCTCAATCCCGTTTGGGGTGGCCACAAACAAATCGCCTCCACGTCATTCTGTCCCCCGCCATTTCACTGCCCTGCTCCCAACTCACACCCTCCTCTTTCATATACCTCTCCACCCCATCCCTCCATCTCATCCTCGGCCTCCCCCTCCCTCTTCCCCCCTCAGCCTCACTCACATACACTCTCTTCGTCAGTCTTTCGCCCTCCATCCTCTCCACATGGCCAAACCACCTCAGTGTGTTCCTCATAACACTTCCTATCACATCCACATCCACACCACAACTCTCCTTTATATCCTCATTCATCAGCCTGTTTCTCCATGTGACTCCACAGGCTCCTCTTAAAGAACTCATTTCCACTGCTCTCACTCTTGACTTGTGTCCTTCCAACAACGTCCAAGCTTCACTTCCGTATGTTAGAGTTGCTACCATAATACTGTCATGTAGTAACTTTTTCACTTCCATGCTCACTTCCCTGTTTCTTATCACTGCTTTCAAGGAACCAGCAACCTTTCTTCCCTGCTGTACCCTTTCAAGCACTTGACCCTCCAAACCTCCATTCTTACTCATCACACTACCCAAGTACTTAAACGTACTCACATTTTCCAATTCCTCACCATCCAACCTCGCTGTACATTCACTGACTTCACCTCTCTCAAAGACCATCACTTTACTCTTCCCTACATTCACCTTTAGATTCCGTTTCTTGCACACTCTCCCAAACTCATCCACCAAGCCTTGCAGCTCCCCTTCATCTTCACTTAACAACACATATACGCACAGTATCAATACTTACATATATGCACACAGTATCAATACTTACAAAAATAAATTAACCATTCTGTGGCTGTGGGTCCGGAATTTCTGTGCACACCAGGTCGACGTCGTGGCCATTTTCTGAGGTTTTGAAAATTAATTTTTTGTCTTGCTGTATTAAAGAGAATGTTCAGATGCACCTAACAGTGCAAATCCCAGCTTCCTAGACCCATTCTGTAGCTTGCAATGGAGCACGAAAGTTGTAGAAATATCGGCAACCGATATTGCCGCCGAGAGGTGCTGCTGCAGTGCAACTTTGCAGGTGTTGTTATCATGTTTTTTACCCCCAAAAGAATGTGAATGGTGCTGAAATGTTGTGCATTTATGAGATATGATGAGGTCGAATGATTTCAGTACATGATATTTTAGGAATGTCTCTCTCTCTCTCTCTCTCTCTCTCTCTCTCTCTCTCTCTCTCTATATATATATATATATATATATATATATATATATGAATATGTTTTCATGTTTCAGATATAAAATATGATTATGGTAGTTTTGAGATATTTTTTACATTATTGTTGTGCCCCTGCTTGGAGAAAGGAGTGAAAGGGTTGTATTTTCAGTCCTAAATGAGAGAATTGCCCATCCCCTGAGGATAGGTTCTCCCTTGGGAGATAAAAGTGGAGGGTCAGATCTGATTAGCAATAGAATGTTGAGTTGCAACTTGCCGCTCCCACACCACGTGCATGGCTAAAAATAGAATCGTAATGCAGTTTTAAAACTACGAATAAGTCTAGTTATTACGAATACAGAGACAAAACAGAAATAAATATGTTTACAGATGGGGGAAAATGTATTTTTTCCGTAATAACACATTCATCTTTCTCTATCATTTTACCTTGTTATTTTCACAATGTATGTTGCTGCCCGTCTGTCGTGAGTGTGGGAAAGTATGATATTTTCTGCTGGGTCGAGACAATGGGTGTAACTATCTGTGTTTAGGCATGGCCACGAACAAAAAAATCATAAATCCACTCATCACAGCAGCAGGTGGCGAACTGACAGTGACAGATAAGGTGTGAGAGCATGAAGGTCAGTCTCATGTCCCAAATGTTCGTTCACATCCCGAAAGTTTTCAGTTTTCTACAAGTTGCACTGCATCGAATGATCCAAACTAATACAAAAAACCTGAGCAAATAGTAAAGATACCAAGACAAAAATGTATTCTTCACTTGTTATCATGTCTTTTTTGTTTGTGCCTGTAGTACTTCATAATCATAAACAGGTGGTTGTGTGTGTTTTGCAAAAGAGGGCAGATATAATATTTTCTGCCTGGGTCGAGATAATGGATGAAGCTGTGCTTGTTTAGGCATGGCCAGGAGTGAAAAAATCGAAAATCCACTCATCACAGCAGCAGGCTCTGAACTTCTTGATGAGGTGTATGGGAAAGTAGTGTAGGTCAATCTGAAGACATTCAGAATGTTCCCCCAGTTCCCCCCATATTTTACAGTTTTTTATAGGCTGCACTCAAACAACGCCTGCTGCCATTTATCAGCTAAACGTCATTTGACGCCAGCGGCCAAGGAGGGGTTAAAATCACATAACAAACATAAAAATCAGGTGCAACTGTTGCCACAAATGCCACAATACAGCATAAACTCCTTCTATAAGTGAAACAGTGAGTAAACTGTTCTCCAAGAGCCAGTTGTAGTGCACATCATCACTATCATCAACCACAGCATGAATGGATTAGCTAATTAACAGACATTTTTTGTCGGTTGGAAATGATGAGGGGACTCATAATACATACTGTGTAATATTACTACAGCAAGTGTTATAGATGAATGACTCATAATACAAGTCATTGCTGTACATTGCTGTTGTGTCACTATTGTGTAATTCTATGCAAGTGCACACAATTATGTCACAACTTACACTGTCACATACAATGTAATTGTACAATATTACTGCAATTACTACAATACCTACGATATTACTGCAGTTACTACAATTAACTACAGTATGACTACAATTATGTACTGCAACAATTACAATATTCAATTAAAAATACAATTATGTAACAATTACAATATTTCTTCAATTAAAAATACAATTATGTATCAGTTACATTCATACTATGTAACTACAATGTTTCTACGGTTCTGTGTTACCAGAATTATGAATTTCACTTAATCATCATACAAGTTGAGCATGGGGGATGTGCATATGGTCTAAGGAATGCAGAAGGGGAAAGGATACTCGAGTTTGAGGAGGCAACGGACATGATTGTGTGCAACACATATTTTAGGAAAAGAGACAGTAGGTTAATTACATATGAGTCTAGGAGAAATAGCAGTCAGATAGATTATTTTCTGGTTAGGAGGGCCGATAGGAGGTTAGTGACGGATGTTAAAGTTATAGGAAGTGAGGAGTGTGTGCAGCAGCACAAACTATTGATTTGTGATATGGTGCTTAAAGAACAAGTAATGAAAAAGAGGACTTATGTACCTAGGAGGAAAATATGGAAGCTGAAAAATCAAGTAGTAAGGGATGCCTTCTGTAGCGAGTTGAGGAGAGTGGTGGCTGAACAGGGAGCTGTAGACAGAGGCGTTAATGAACAGTACAGAGCCCTCAAGAACAATTTCTTGAGAGTTACTGATGTAACATGCGGTTGAAGAAGAGGACCACAAAGACATAAAGTAACTTGGTGGTGGGATGAGGGTGTAGAAGCTGCAGTTAAGGAGAAAAGAAGGCTTTTCCGGGAATGGAAGGAGGGTGGTAGCAAAGAGGGATATTTGGTTGCCAAGCGTAGGGCTAGAAGAGGTATACAGGGCAAAGTCTGAGTCACAGAGACTATTACTTGATAACCTAAAATATGGGGAAAGGAAAAATATGATATTTAGGATGGCAGGTCAAGTGAAGAGGGATAATCGGGATATTATAGGTGAGCAGTGTGTGAAGAATACTGAAGTAAGGGTAGTTGTGAACAGTGAAGATATTAATTATGCATGGAGAGAGCATTATAACCGGTTGTTGAATGAGGAGTTTGACTGGGACAGGGAAGGTATGGAGCCAGCAGATCCAGTGTCTGGCCCTTGGCCTTTGATTGATACTGCTACTGTGAGTGAGGCAATAGGCAGGATGAGGGTGGGGAAGGCAGCAGGTGTGTCTGGGTTGACTGCCGAAATATTGAAGGCCTCAGGCGATATAGGGGTGAGTTTAGTCACTGACCTGATAAATAGGATTATTTATGAGTGTGTTGTCCTAGATGATTGGCTGAAGAGTGTAATTGTAAATGTGTATAAAGGGAAGGGTGATGCCCCGGAAAGAGGAATTTATAGAGGTATAAAGCTTTTAGATCAGAAAATGAAGGTAATGGAGAGAGTTTTAGAAGGTATGATTAGAGAAAGAGTGAATATTGATGAGATGCAGTTTGGGTTTATGCCAGGTAGGGGGACCACTGATGCTATATTCATTGTTCGACAGCTTCAGGAAAAATATATTGGTAGGAGAAGGGATCTTTATTTTGTTTTTGTTGATTTGGAAAAGGCCTTTGACAGAATCCCTAGAGAGGTGGTGAAGTGGGCAATGAGAAAGCTTGGCTTGGAGGAGTGGCTGGTTAGGGTGGTTATGGCTATGTATGTGGGTGCTCATACCCAGGTAAGAGTGAATGGAGATTTGAGTGATGAGTTTTCCGTGAATGTTGGTGTGCATCAGGGGTCAGTCTTGAGTCCCATGTTGTTTATCATGGTACTTGAAGCCCTTTCACAAGACTTTAGAAACGGACTTCCGTGGGAGTTGTTGTATGCTGATGATTTGGTGTTGATTGCAGAGAATGAAAGGGAGGCAGAGGAAAGGTTTAGGAAATGGAGAGATGGTATGGGGCACAAGGGTTTAAGGGTAAATGCAGATATAAGAAAAGTGATATCTAGGGTTGGTGGTGGTACTGTCGAAGACGAGGGAGAGTGGCCATGTGCAGTTTGCCACAAGGGCGTGGGAAGTAATTCCATCTTGTGCTGTGTGTGTGATAAATGGGTGCATAAGAGATGTAGTGGTATCAGAGGTAGACTGCGAGATAATGTTGATTTTATGTGTACGGCATGTCAGGGTGAGCAGGTGAAGATTGTCAGACGTGAAAGGATTGAACTTGCTAGTGAATCTCTTGAGTGTGTGGAAGAGTTTTGTTATTTGGGAGACATGTTGTGTGCTGGAGGTGAGGCTGGAGATAGCTCTGTGGCTAGGGTGAGAAGTGGTTGGAAGAAGTTCAGGGAGCTCTTGCCTCTCCTGACATTGAGAGGACTCCCTACGTGCTAAGGGGTCTTTGTATGCAGCATGTGTTAGGACTGTAATGCTGTATGGTAGTGAGACCTGGGCAGTGATGGAGGAAGATATTCGCCGGCTCAGACATACAGAAATGACAATGATTAAGTGGATGTGCAGTGCGTCCCTGCGTCCAAGATGTGGAGGGGCTGGGTTTACGATGGAAGAGTTGAGAGGTAGGATGGGACTGGAGTGTATTGGTGTTGTGATGAGGAGAGGTAGATTGAGATGGTTTGGACATGTGGAGAGGATGGGGGATGATAATTGGGTGAGGAAGGTTAGTGTTAATATTGGGGGTGGGGTTATGAAGGGTAGACCGAGAAAGACATGGGAAGATCTCATTAAGTGTGACCTCAGGGTTAAGGGACTGAACGGGGAGGCTGCAATGGATCGTGCAGCTTGGAGAGCCGCCATTGGGTGACCAAGGCCGACACATGCAAGCATGTTGGAGCCTTTTAAAACGAAACGAAAACGAAACGAAACGAATTACTATAGACAAAACACTATAGGTAATGTAATGACCTAGCAGTTTTACCACTGCATATGTGTATGTCTGTTGTACATGCACATTTGTGCTACAACCGTATATCACCACAATATATTATATATTACTCTATGTTCAATATTAATACATAACAGCTAGTAATGTACTCTATATATTCATATGATGTAATGACCAAGCAATAACACCATTGCACAAATACCCTGTATATGCATATGTCTGTTGTTCATACACATATGTGCCAGTATATTACTACAATATGTTATGCAATATTCTATATTCAGTATTTTACTACCATGTATTTACTCTGTTATACATACAGTAGTGCACCAACTTTCGCTACAGCAGGATTCGCGGAATCTACTTTCGCGACATACACCAAATATTCCCTAACTTCCACTTTCGCTTGAAAAAAATCGATTTTCGCACACAAATTTTGGGTTTGGGACAATATTTTGAACTTTGAATTTCCTGCACCGCCCGCCCACAACCCACCGCCATCTTGAATGACGTCATGTCAACACTCTGTCCACCCATTCCCGCCATTGTGTACGAGTGTGCTAGCTCCATTGTGTTGGATTCTCACGGTTCAATGGCCTCTACTATACTGTACAAAGGGAAATTCAGCACAGAGTGGAAGTGTTGCATCAAGATGCATCTGAGAAGCAGAGAGAGAGAGTGGTAGCAAGGCAGCAAGAGGTGGCGCCAATACGTCTGGCGTGGCTAAATAAGCCCGCCACGCGCCTCGGATACTTACCCCCAACATCCATCAAACACCTCAACCTGGTCTCTGTGGTATGTTTCTCCTCATATAATGTGTACTGTACAGTTTTTATTGTTTGTATCTCACAATGCAATGTACAATAGTGATTTGATGTACTGTATTGCAAGTGAAAATGAAAATCTGATGTTACTTTAGGATAACCGGGAACCAATTAGCCTTTTTGCCATAAAGACAATGCCCTAACTTTCGCTAATTCCACTTTCGCGCATTATTTTTGGACCCAATTAGGCGCAAAAATTGGTGCCCCACTGTACAATATATTACTCTCATCTCATCTCGTCAGCCGTTTGAGTGTCCACTGCAGGACCAGCCTATCCCGACCGAAGTGGGGACGATACAGCCAATGTATCTCTACCAAGTGGCTTAGGCTGTCTGGTAGATATTGTATGTAGGGTGAGAAGTGTTTGTACGTGTAATTGTAGTGTTATAGTGGCTTTGGATTGTGTGTAGTCTGTGAACCAAGTGTAATCGGCCCGCAGAAGCCGACTGGGTGCAAGCATAGTGTATAGTATGCAACACTGGTTCAATCACAGCAGCACTTTGTATCAGCCAATGCAGTACATGGCCAGAAGAACGCTCTCAAAGTTTATTACCCTGGCTGGGCGCGAACCCTCGTTCTTCAATATACGAAGACGCACACTTTACCACTGTACCACAGGGGCTCCAATATATTACTACAGTGTGTTATGTTTCTACAATGAATATTATGTCTCTACAATATTGTAATGAATACCATGTATTAATAGATTAGAATGTAAGTAGTTGCTACATGTTGTCGTAGGTTCACTAGTAGGGCGTGGCTGAGCGATGTCAGGACTAAAATATAATACAATACATAATAGCTAGTAACGTACATATGTAATCTAGAAGTTAGGTAAAAGCCATGGCTAGGGCTGAAGGAAATGGCGTTCACACATTCTCTCAAAGGAATGCCATAGACAGCAGGTGTGATGCCTGATCAGAAACTCCCCAGGATCGAGTAAATTCCTCTCAACCGTGCCTTACACATAACACAATCACTCATATACGAAAGAGAAGGCATTAGCAGGCAGAAGGAGTTAGGAGAGAGAAGCGAGAAGGGGAAAGAGAGAGGCGTGGCGGGAAAAAAAGGCAGGCACGGGGATTAGTGAGTAACTCTCATCTCATTACTCTCTGCGAGACCATATTACTCTTGAGATATTCTTTTTGAAGATAATAAACTACAATAAAACCCCAGACTCATCTTTATCTTTCTCCTAGAGCTAGACCCCCTTCTTGCTTCTCTCTCCTAAATCCTTCTGCCTGCTAACTCCTCCTGTCTCGTATATGAGTGATTGTGTGAGGTACAAGGACAGGAACTGCAACTTGTTACCATATCGAGAAGGTTGAGAATGTCAAATAATTTATATATTTCTGGGTGTGTATTATGAATATCACTAGAAAATTAGCAAACAGTATCATCACAAGGAATGCAGGGAACATAGTATCTAGAAATGCACTTTTAATCTTGACTTTTGTCTATAGATGTGATGATAATCATGCAACAAACCCCAAACGTAATCACCCATCATCGTCTTGTTCCACCTGCTCTGATATCTGGTTGCCATCAGCAGAATGTCCTGGCGGAACCGTTTGCCATGCTCCTCACTAACTACATCCAAGTTGCTTTTGAAGAAATCAAGGTCGGAGTGCAGATAGTGCAATTTAATTGACATTCTGCACCCAACCTTGTGGAATGCGCCGAACATATCATCGACAAGCTGTGTGGAACCTGGTCTCCTCTGGCTGCCCAGAAAACGTTCCACAACCCCTCTGAAAGCATTCTAAACGCGCTCTTCATTATTGGTCATTTTACCCTGGAGTTCACGACTTGCAGGCATTTTTCGAACTTGCAGCCTGGTGAATATGCCTTTCATCATCTTTGCCACGTTCAGCTTGGGAAACATTGATCGTATATGCAGAAATGCATTGCCATCCTTACCGATCGCTTTCATGAACTTTCACAAGACCAAGTTTTATGTGTAGGAGTGGTAGCAATACTTTCTCTCTGGAGATCAGTGGAGCTCTCAAAACACTGCACGAGCCTGGTGTGAGACTCTCTCTGAGAGGCCAGTCTTTCCTCACGAAATGTTCGGCTTCGCTACGGCTGTCCCACAAGCATAAAAAACGTGAGTACTTCATATAAATGCCTTTCATTCCAAGTAGGAACAAAATCATTTTGAAATCCCCACAAATCCCCACAGTTTTGATCTGTGGACTTGATCTTCATTAGACAAATCTTCAATTTCTCATAACCTTTCATTTCCACAGAATTTGCAATTGGAATTGATGGGAGTTTGTTGCTGTTATGCAAAAGTACAGTGTTTAGGCTCTTCACGGAACTGTCTATGAAGAGTCGCCATTCTGAGGCCTTGTAATCCACTCCCATGGCTTGGAACAAACACTCATCATCAAAACAACACAATGAAGTTTCTTCACAAAATTTAAAAAAGGATGCAAAGTTGCCGTGGCAATTCCTATAACTCAACTCGCAACTGGAATCCAACAGGTTTCATTCACTTAGACATGACGCCAGCAGCTCAGCATTGGTCTTAGTGAGTCCTAAATCTCGGACCAGGTCATCCAGTTCTCACTGATTGGGAAAGTGTGGAGTGTCTCCTGAACACTCTCCAACATACGATTCATCATCACTCTCCCCTCCGTCATCAACAATGTCCTCATATCCAGCCATTATGTCAGCTATTACATTGGCATGCATTAACAGGTTGCCCGTTGTTGACAAAAACCTAGAGATAGACAGACAAAACATACACAACCGGAATCAGCTTGGCAAAATTATTCTAACAAGACCAAAAAAATAAATAAAAATAAAATAAATTCTTTGTTACAGTGTTATCTTTGCAGCACACTTTTGGACAGACTCTAATCTTTGCTTCTGTGTTGCTGTGAGACTTGGTGACCATGCTGGTGAGGTATATGTCAGTTTTGGAAGTATAAAAGAGCGGTAGATGTTGCAAAGTTTCACCATGGGAAGACCAAAAGACTTGAGTCTTTGCAACATGTTGAGCATGAAAGAGGTGGATTGAAGGACGAAAGCTGTGTGTTGGTCCCAGAGTAGTTTGCTGTCCAAAATGATGCCAGGAAGCTTGATAGTCTGGACAAGCTTGAGGGTGTGGTCATCCAGATTAACCCTTCCACGCACGATGACACAATTTGTATTCCATGGGTGTTTCCTCGTGAACACACATTGATGCAAAATCTCGTGAAAAAGCAGAAAAAAATTCTCCAAAAATTAAGTTTTCAGCCAATTTGTGTCAAATTTTGGTGCATTCTAGCAGGCCAGTCTCATGTCCAAAGTATATACTTGGCAACACTGTGACTGCTCTGATGAGGCAATGCACAGCAGTAAACCTCAGTACCTCATGACCAGCCGGGCTGAAGGATAATGCTGTGTCAATTGTCCCTTTAACTCCTCCATTTTCCCCCCTCCCACCTGAGGCAGAAGCCATTATTGAAATATTATGATTGTATAGTGTTTTTGAATATGCTGTGAGGTGATTGTGTCTATGGAACATAGATGTATTGTTTGCATAGCATTGGGGCCCATTATCAGCCATTTGGCCTAGAGCCAGGAGTCTCGTTTGCTGTAACGGGGTTTGCAACTCCGCTTCACCCTGCCCATAAATGATGTGAGTATATTACCTATATAGTGAAACCAGTACTAATATTGTGTAAAACATAGTGCCTGGATTAGTGAAACAATTGACCTACCTTAGCAGGCGTTACATACGCCATAGAGATATGCCATAGTCAATAAGGGAACAGGCTGTCACATACGCCATAGAGTCGGGAAGGGAATAATAGAGGAGGATGGGATGGAATCATTGTGATAGTGTTTTATATTGTGTATGGTTTAGTGTGAAAATACTGTATACCTATAAAATAGTGCAGCGAGTGTTCATTGAGAAGTATTGCATGCCTTGACTGACTTAGCACAAACCTAGCACAAGGATCACAGACAACAAATACACCACACAACCACAGACTTCAGTGGAAAGATATTGTACCAATCTCAGACAGTGCTATATTGCATATGTCTTAGTGTGAAATATACATTAACCTCCCAAATAATGCGAAGGTTAGGTTCCTGGAGAGGTCGCGTTAGTTAAGAACGCATTTTTTAAACATAATTTTCCCATAAGAAACAATGGTAATATTGGGGGTTACGTTCCTGGACTCTGGGAAAGTCTACCCATTTGGGGAGTTATGCTACTCTAAACTTAAAAGCAACAATATTAATTTGAAGGAAAATTCATGTAAAAAACAGAAATGTTCCTATTTTTTGCCCTGGTCTTTTTGATGGATATTATACGAAAGAACAGAATTCCTGCTTACTGGACAAGGGACCCTGTTACGTTTACACCAATATTTGGGCAAGTGATGAGCCATAATCGGTTTCAACAAATTCTAAGTCGCCTCCATTTCTATGATGCTCATGATCCTGCAAATGCAAACGACACAGATAAAATGAGGCGAATTAGGTTGGTCTTTGATCACCTGAGGCAAACCTTTCGTTCGTCATTTTATCCCTATAGAGACCTCGTCATAGACGAGTCTCGTGTTGTGGAGAGGTAATATTTCATTTAGGCAGTATATACCCAGCAAAAGGCACCGTTTTGGGTTTAAGATCTTTGTTATGTGCGACTGTAGGACTGGATACGTGCAAGACATAGTCTTGTACACCGGTGCACAGACAGACATAATAGAAGATCGAAGTATTGGACTGTCGGGAGCAGTGGTAAAGACAATGATAGAAGACTACCTTCATCGTGGTCACGTCCTCTACCTGGACAACTGGTCCACTAGCCCTCTTCTCGCTCGTTATCTTCACATGCATGAAACGGGAGTCTGTGGAACCGTGAAGGTGAATCGGCGTCACTTGGCCAAGGTAGGGCGGAAACTTGCCAGGAATGAGGTTGTCTTTTTCAAAGCCAACAACATCCTTGCAACTGTGTGGAACCACAATAGAGAAGTAAGCCTCTTGTCAACGGTTCACCGTCCCTTGATGCACCGTACTGATTCTTTAGATTACCGTAGCGAGAACAGGCGTCACATTTGGAAACCTGAGTGTGTCATGGACTATAACATAAACATACGCCTGGTGGACCAGTCAGACTCCATGATATCGACGGTACAGTGTGCCAGGACCACGATGAAGTGGTATAAGAAACTGTTCTTTCACTTGCTAGACATCACTGCTCTGAATTGCCACCACCTTCACGCCATGACAACAGGAGTTCAGGAAACCTTTGAAAGGTTTGTGAGGGAGCTCACAAGAGAGATGTTTGCATGTTATGCTGTTGAAAGGCCCCAACATCGCACCCGCACTGCCCCTATTGCCCAAACTCCCCTGAGAATATCCGGCCTCCATTTCCCCACTCCTATCCCTCCCCAGCCAAACAGACCTAGGCCCCAACGCAGGTGTCACGTGTGTAGCAATTCCCGGGTGAGACTCACGACACAGAGGAAGGACACCCGCTATGAGTGCGTGGAGTGTGATGTGGGTCTCTGTATTCACCCATGTTTCAGCGAATATCACACGTTGATGCAATTCTGATATGGTGTGAATGCGACAGGACGCTGAAACTATGAAGTAAATGCGACAAACAGACGCTCAATGAAATTATCAGTTATGTTGATCTGAAAATATTAGTATAAAGTGCATATGGGTATAACATAAGTGCAAAAATTGTATGTAGGTGTATAAATATGTTGTAAGTGGAAACATACATAGCGAGGGTTTTATGATGCGATATTCTGTCGCTCAGTGCAATAAATACGGCACGTAAATATGTAATTATTATTATTGGAAATGCTAACGGGTATAATATAAGTTCAAATTATTGTAAGTGCTGAAATATATTCAAAGTCAAAATATTCATAGCGTGTGTATAGAGATGCGATATCCTGATGCTCAGTTGAATGAATAAGGCCCGTAATAATGAAAATAGAAGTCAACAAGTGGGAAAGTGTGTAATATATGTGAAGAATTAGTATATAAATGTTTGAGTATTATGTTGGTCGAAACATTCATTGCGAGGGTATTTTCATGCGATATTCTGACGCTCACTTGAATAAATAATGCCAGTAAGTATGTACAGTGCAGTATAGGGGTGTAAAAGTGTGTAATGTAAGTGGGAAAGTATAATTGGAGTGAATAAATAAAGTAGAACATGAAACACGAGTGTTTGAGATTGTGGTTGCTACGTGAATATGCGCTAGCATATCGCTAAATGCCCTCGTAATGAATGTAAATAATTGAAAACATTTACAGTGGTGGAGGAAAGGTTCTATGTAAAGGGAAAAATAATTGGAAAGTGATAAAACAATTGGGTATGTTGAAATACGAGTCATAGCGAGTGCGCTTAGTAAGCTGATGTGCGCTAAACTTATGCTGCATGTCATCATAATGAATGAAAACATCTGAAACACTTACAAACAGTAGAAATTGGTAAAATGTCATTGAAACAGAAGTATACAAGTAGAAAAAATAATATGTTGACTGATACAAGAAACTTACCATATAGCATGTTACGTCTTGGACCTAACTCGCTATGCTCGCGCCATGGTACAATGCTTATTTTTCATATATATGTGTCTGAAATCCATTATATTGCTACTGTTATTGTTTGTTAGTTCAAATTCAATAAATATAGAGGTGCTGTGTGTTGTTTCTCCCAGTATTCCCTACCATAGAAAACCTGAGTGCCTGACACGTCATTGATAGAATACGATACCTGGCGCGGGGGACCTCACCTGTTCTGACCACTTATAGACCACGGTAAGCCCTTTCTTGGTGATTTTCCTTCGCTTCTCAACCAAAGCGGAAGTTTTAGCCAAAAAAATTGTTTCCAAAAAGGCTCGGGACTGGGGGATGTCGGAGGTGCGGAAAACCTCGAGACATGACGGGTTAATGCATTAGTAGGTCATAAAAACACTACAGTAAAAGCAACATTTTCATTACAGTAAGTAGGTCACAAACAATAACAACACACTGCCTCACTTCATCTATACATCACTCGTCGTCTGCTGCTGTCCCTCCTTACCCCTCTACCCCACCTGCCGCCGCTCCCCACCCTAAATTTCTTGTCCCACCTCGCTCTGCTGTCCTTCCTCTTCCTCTGACTCCCGTGCTACTGGTGATGAATATAACTTCCTTAAGGTTTCTGTCTTCTTCATAAAGAACTGCTCTATCTTGGTCTGAGTGGTTTTCTTCTTTCTGTTCTGCAGCATCAAGTTGTAACAATTTACTGTAGATCTACCATCACTTTCCTGGCCAAATTTTGTCCGAAAATGAGCCAAATTACTCAGAATGGGGTCAGGCTTCATTTTCGAATATTATAGTTCGAATAAAACCAGTTTAAGCAAAAGACAAATTAAAAATTGTATTTATGCATAAACTGCCACACACGGTCTATCAGCTCGGGACTGTCCAAGGCGCTCGCGGCTAATTTGAAACCATCATGTACGTGTAAAGTCACGTTAAATCGAGAAACCCTTGTTAGTTAAACATATCTCCTTAAATATTTGCTCGTGTTAAAACGAAAACGCGTTTTTAAAACTCGCGTTAGTTGAGAGGTAACTGTATGTATAAAATAGCGCAGCGAGTGTTCACCAAGAAATATTGCATGCATTGACTGACCGCCTTGGAGAGAGCTCCAACATACTTGACCTTTTCCTTACAACTAATCCTTTTGCTTACACTGTTAATCTTTTCTCTCCGTTGGGCTTCTCTGATCATAACCTTGTTGCTTTAACCCCTCCTTGGTCGAAGGCCCGGAATTTTCCGTGCACCCCAGGCTGACGCCAGGGCCAATTTTTGAAGTTTCGAAAATTGATTTTTTTTTCTTGCCATATTGAAGAGAAAGTTCAGATGCACCTAACAGTGCAAATCCCAGCTTCCTAAACGCATTTTGTGGCTTGCAATAAAGTGCGGAAGTTGCAGAAATATCAGCAACCGATATTGCCGCCCAGGGGACTGCCGCATCGCAACTGGGCAGGTGTTATTTATTTATTTTTTTTACCTCCCAAAACAATGCGAATGGTGCTGCAATGTTATGCATATATGATATGATTATATCGAATGATTTCGTCACATAATCTGTTAGGAATAGCTGGAAAAAAAAAATGTTATGAATACATTTTCACCTTTTTGATATAAAATATGTTTATGGTAATTTCGAGTTATTTTTTACATATGCCCATGCTTGGAAAAGGGAGCAATTGAGTTGAATTTTCAGTCCTAAATGAGATAACTGCACGTCCTCCAAGGCTAGACTCTGCCGCGAGAGAATAAAGTGGAGGGTCAGTCCAATTAGCAATAAGGAAGTTGAGTCGCAACTTCCAGCTCCCACACCACGAGCATGGCTAAAAATAGAATCGTAATGCAGTTTCAGAACTAAGAATAAGTCTAATTATTACGAATACAGATACAAAGCAGAAATAAATACGTTTACAGACGGGGGAAAACGTATTTTTTCCATCATAACATGTTCATCTTTCTCTATCATTTTACGTTCATCTCTATCATTTTGCATGTTATTTTCACAATCTCTATTGCTGTCTCGTAAACAGGGTGGTTGTGTGTGTTTTGCAAGGGAGGAAAAAGATTGTATTTTCTTTTCTGGGTCGAGATATTGAGTGTAACTGTGTGTTTAGGCATGGCCACGAGCGAAAAAATCGTACATCCACTTGTCATTACAGCAGGTGCTGAACTGACAGATGATACGTGAGAGGGTGAAGTCAAGGTCAGTCTCATGACCCAGATTTTTGTTCACTTCCCGAAAGTTTTCACAGTTTTCTACAAGTTGCATTGGATAACAGCAAACCTGAGCAAATAGGTAAAGATACCAAGACAAAAATGTATTTTTCTGTTATGATCATGTCTTTTTTGTATGTGCCTGTATTATTTCATAATCGTAAACAGGTGGTTGTGTGTGTTTTGCAAGAGAGGACAAAGATGATATGTTCGTGGGTCGAGATAATGGGTGTAGTTGTGCTTGTTAAAGGCATGGCCAGGAGCGAAATAATCGAAAATCCACTTATCACAGCAGCAGGCTCTGAACTGCTGCATGGGGTATATGGGAGTGTAGTGTAGGTCAGTGTGCAGACGTTCAGAACGTCCATTCACTTCCCAAAAATTGTTGCAGTTTTTTACAGCCGTGCTCAAATGACGCCAGCGGCCATTTAACAGCTAAATGTCATTCAACGCCTGTGGCCACGGAGGGGTTAACCTGTCCTATCGCTCCGGTACGGCCTGTGGACCCTCCAAAGAAACTTTATCTGTGGCACTTTGGAGCTGCAGATTGGGAGACCCTCAGGCAGCACTTCTCTGATTTTCCCTGGATAGATTATTGCTTCAGTGGCTGGGAGCCATCTGGGTGTGCCTTGCGCATTACAGAGGTTATTCTCTCGGGCATGTAAGCATACATTCCTTTCTCATATACTCTGACTAATGCAAGAAAGCCTTGGTTTAATCACGCTTGTTCTAATGCTGTCCACAACAAGGAGAGGGTTTATAAAAGGTACCGGAGCCAACCCACCACAGAATCACATCTTTTTAATGTTTCTGCCCGGAATCGCGCTAAGTCTGTTCATCGCTCTGCAAAAAATAATTTCATCCTTTCTAAATGCTCTCAACTCTCCAACTTGAATTTTTCCCACTCCTTCTGGCACCTTACCAAAAACCTTTCTAACAACTTTGCCTCATCATCCTTCCCTCCTCTTTTCTACTCTGATGGCTCTGTAGCTATTTCTCCTACTGATATAGCAGATCTGTTTGCCCAGACTTTCTCCTCCAATTCCACCTGAAATGATTCCAGTGCTGTTCCTCCCTCACTTCCCCCTTTTGACTTTCTCATGGCTGATATTAGAATTTCTTCAGCTGATGTATTTTCTGCCATCACTGGCCTCAAAACTAACAAGGCATATGGGCCTGACGGGATCCCTCCTGTTGTTTTCAAGAACTGTGCTTCTGTGCTTACACCCTGCCTAGGTAAACTCTTTTGCCTTTGTCTTTCTACTTGTACCTTTCCTTCTTGCTGGAAGTTTGCTCTCATTCAGCCAGTCCCCAAAGAAGGGTGACCGTTCCCAACCCTCTAATTATCGTCCAATTGCTTTAACATCCTGTGTTTCAAAAGTTTTTGAGTCCATTCTTAACAGAAAAATTTTAAAGCATCCTTCCTATCACAACCTTCTTTCTGATCGTCAGTATGGGTTCTGTCAGGGACGCTCCACTGGCGATCTTCTCACCTAGCTTTTAGACTTCTTGTCATCCTCCTTTCGGGACTTTGGCAAAAGCTTTGCCATTGCACTTGACATCTCATAGGCTTTCGATCGAGTCTGGCATAAATCTTTAATTTCCAAACTGCCCTCTTAAGGTTTCTATCCTTCTGTCTGTGCCTGCATCTATAGCGTCCTTTCTGGTCGTTCTATAGCTGCTGATGTAGACGACCATTGTTCTACTCCTAGATCTATTAACAGTAGTGTTCCTCAGGGCTCTGTCCTATCACCAACTCCCTTCCTTTTATTCGTCAATGATCTTCTAAACTGTACATCTAACCCTATACACTCGTACGCTGATGATTCCACCCTTCACATTTCCATTCGGTTCTTGCAACGTCCATCTCAGCAGTTACTTCAACAAACAAGGGATGAGGCTTTGGCACACCTAATGTCTGACTTGGCTCGTATCTCTGACAGGTAAAAATAATCTTTTTTTTAATGCATCAAAGACTCAGCTTTTACACCTATCAACCTGTCAGAATCTTCCACATGAGTACCCTCTAATGTTTAATAATATCCAGCTCAATCCTGCATCATCCTTGAACATGCTTGGGGTTTCATTCACTCGGGACTTATCTTGGAAAGATCATATTGCATCTCTTGTAAAATCTGCTTCCAAAAGATTGGGTATGCTAAGCCGATTCCGTGCCTTCTTTATTCCTGCACAGTTGCTGACTTTATACAGGGGTTTTATTATCCTCTGTTTAGAGTACAACTCTCATGTGTGGGGAGGCTTCCCACATACAGCTCTTCTCAATAGGGTGGAGTCAAAGGCTATTTGCCTCATCAACTCTCCTCCTCTTACTGGCTCCCTTCAACCTTTGTCTCTTTACCGCTTTGTTGCCTATTTATCTCTTTTCTGTCGCTACTTCAATGGTCACTGCTCCTCTGAACTGTCTGCTTGCATCCCTCCATCTCTATGACGGGCGCATAGCACCCGTCTAGCAACCAACTCTTATCCCTTTGCTGTCCAACTCTCTAATGCAAGAGTTAACCATTACTCTCAGTCCTTCATTTATGCAACAGGTCAACTCTGGAACTGTCTCCCTCTGTCTGTATTTCCTACTTCCCTATGATCTCCCGTCTTTCAAACGCGGTGTGTCCAGGCATCTCGAAATGAATGTATCTTGAATTTGGCTCTCTGTTGTATTGCTTTAGTTTCTTTCTTGGAAGGAACGTTAGTGCGGGCCTAGCCTTTGGTTCCTTCTTCCTCGCATTGAAGAAGAAAAAAAACTAGCACAAGGATCAGAGACAACAAATACACCCCACATACACAGACTTCAGTGAAAAGGTATTGTACCAATCTCAGACAGTGCTATACTGCTTACAGTTTAGTGTGATATATACATACGTTGTGCAGCGAGTGCTCATGGAGAAATCTGTCGTGTGGATTGTGTTAGGCAAACGTAGCACAAGGAGGAGAGAACAGATACGCCAAACACACACACACACACACACACACACACACACACACTACATAACTCCTCATCTTCAAACCCCTCAAGTCAAGCCAGCAGCTCACACTCTCTGGGGAAAGTGAGTTATCCATATTATGTTGATTTATATATTGACCTATTTCTTTATTTCTATAATTTTTTTGGCAAAAATAAGTTGTTTTTTACATATACACATATGAGATGGAAGAAAGTTCAGCTTCAGTATCAGTATCTAGCAAAAAGACTAGTGGTCATGTCGAGTTTCTTAGAGCACTGTCAAAAAGCTTATGATATTTCAGATGTATACCTTGAATAAAAAAAATTAATCCTAGCGAGCAAAAATACGTAGGTGTGTGTGAGGCGTGGGAAGAGAGTGTTTTTATCTTGCTTGCAGGTGAGGATGAGTGTTCTACCTTTGTTGTCCATTTACTTGAAAAGTATTGGACATATCAATTCCCTGAAAGA
Source organism: Coenobita brevimanus (assembly GCF_032717465.1). Lineage (NCBI taxonomy): Eukaryota > Metazoa > Arthropoda > Malacostraca > Decapoda > Coenobitidae > Coenobita > Coenobita brevimanus. Next base: position 10,674,818 of record NC_137046.1, read on the forward strand.
ACCATCATAAAGCACATAAAATTCTACTTATGTTCGTGAAATGACAATGTCATACCTTTGATAAAAAGTCATTGTTACATATTGTAGGCGCGAATATAATGGTTACTGTGTGCGCATGATGAAAGTGCAGCACAGGCATAGGTACACAGTAGTTTTTTGCTATTTACTCAGAAACTATGAGGCACATGAAAAATCTGTGGATACTCTGAGAAAGCCCATGAAAATCTACATAAGACTATGTAATAAAAACATAACCTCTGTGAAAAAACTTTTCCAGAAGAGCTCCCTGAACAAAAAATCAGGGACCTGTAGATGACTTTTAGTTTTTAGCTGTTTTTTCAAAAACTAAAAATCGTATGAAATAAGCCGCAAACTTTATTAGAAAGCTAAAGAAGTTCTCTTTTTAAACATCTAATAACAACATTTTGTATGATGAAAAACACTTGAGCTATGATGTTGGGAAGTGAGAGTGACATTCCAGAATGTTATTGACACCAGCCTAATGTACAGTACTTTTATTCTTTTTTTTTTTCTTTTTTTTTCTTTTTTTGCTTATTGGCTAGAACAAAAATCAATGAATAAGATGATGTAGTTTTTATGGCAATATATATATATATATATATATATATATATATATATATATGTTTGGGTGGCGAAAATACATGTTTTCATAGGTGCGTGGAGGGGGGGGGGGCTGGAAGAGAGGGGGGTGGAATAAAATCATAAGCCAGAATACAGTACTTGCCAAAACTTATCATGCGTGAAGGGATTAAGGGAGGGGGTGGGGTAGGAGTATTGGCCAAGTCAAACTGCATGATAACAGTCTTGTGGTAGTTGATGCTGACATTATTTTACGGTGTCCATTCCAGGAGACTGTTAAGATTTTGCCGCAAAGTGAGGTAGTCTGGGATGGGGTTGGTGTTATTGACTGCTATGGTGATGGTAGAGTCATCAACATATCTCCATCGGTGTCAGTGAGGGCGTAGTTGATTAAGATAAGGAAACAGAATGGTCCCATCCGGTCACCTGTGGCACACCACAGGTGAGGGAATGGAAGCTGGAGGTAACCCAACTGGGACAAACAGCCTGTTCTCTGTCACTCGAAAAGCTGGCAAGCCAGGGAATGAGATTCGGTCTGACACCAATTTTCATTGCTTTGTTCACTACTGTGGTGTGGTTAATGAGGTCAAATGCTTATGTGAAGTTGATGAAAGTGGTTGCAATGGAAGTTTTTCCGCTTTTCTAAGCTGGTGGAAATAAAGTCTAGCTGGCTGATTAAGCAGTGGGTGGTGGAAGATGTCTTTATGCTACCCAGTTGCTCTGTAACTATGTTTTTGTGCTGTCTTCATAAATTCATTTGGCAACAAAGCTCTCATAAAGTAGACTGGATATAAAGGTGATGGTGATTGGGTCGTTGAAATTGGGTGGGTTAGTAAGTTTGGGTATGGCTATAACTTTCTTCCAGGTGGATGGTGATTTGGATTGCTGAATGGAAGCACTGATGATGGAACCTAGTGGTTTAGAAAATTCTGTAGCAAACTCTTTTAACAGCTTCACTGGTTGATCCAGTGGTATGTCTGATATCATGTTCTGGTAGATGTTCAAATTTTCTTTAACCCGCCCAGTCCCGGCCACTTTTTGACCACTGGTACCCCCCAATCCCGGGCAATTTTTGACCTTTTTTTTTTTTGCTAAAACTTTCGCTTTTGGTGAGAAACATCGAAAATTCATAGAGAAATCGCTCACCTGAGGTTTAAAATACTCATTACAGGTAGGAGAGCCTCCTTACCTTACTGGGTTTTCTATCAGGCTGGCGCCAAAGAAAACGAGTTCTATGGGAGGATAACTATTTCACACCACTCATAAACGGTATTTATTTATTTACTGTTACGAATTTATATGTAGTACAAAAGTATATTGGTTTTCAAGCAGTAATATAGGCATTATAAGCATTGTTTCACTCGCTAATACCTGACCTTTTTTTGCCACATTACCTGATCATCATTTCTAACTGTTTCTTCCTCTAATGCTATGTAAAGTTTGTCCTCCACATTGTCATTGATTGGGGAATCACTCTGGCCCTGAATTTCGTACCGTGGCATGACATGGCTATACTGGCCAGGTCACTGATAACAGGTGAATTGCTGAGAAAAGGGCATGCAGGGGGGGGGAGGAGGTCATGCTGGGTAAGGCATTGTCTCTGCCTGGCATCTTGTTGAGGCAGGTGTCCCGTGTATACGTACCAAAAATGACTCGCGAAAATTGAAAATTGTGGAAATTATGAACCTTGCAATTGCAGGACGTTGAAGTACGTCCTCGGGATTAGCTGTGACAAAACGTGAGGACGTGGAAGTACGTCCTCGGGACGGCACGGGTTAAATGTCGAGTTAAACATCGAGTGGGGGAGGTGCAGGAGTTAGAATGGAGGCGGGAAGAAGGGTGGGGTCCAGTCTGGGGAGGCACTGGCAGATAGAAGCATAATGGGTGTTAATGGCTTCAGCTGCATCTGGGATGGTTAAACTGTTGGTACAGGAGATTCACCCATACCATTGGCTTACATTAGTGTTTTTAACCCGTAAGATACATAGTTCGATCGATCGAACTTCCATGAAAACCTGTATATGGAGCCGATTTTTTGACTTTTACAGAAGTAAAAATTTTTGTGCCCAAGGTTTAGAGCTTGAATTTACACACCTTATGCCCAAACCAAAGCTGTTTTAGACCAACTGGTTCATAAGCTATAGCCTGTCAAAGCTGAAAAAAGTTACCCTTCCAGGTGGGGCAAATCCAGATTTCTATGCGCCCCCACCCCATTCCTCCCTCATTCCTCCCCCCCCCATGACCTTCCTCACCCACTCCCATCACCCTCCCTCTCTTCCTCCCTTCTTCCCCTCCTCCCCTCCCCCCTAACCCGACCCTACAGAAGTTTCCAGCTTATTTTTTTTTTTTTTTCAAACAGTAACATGCACAATAATTATGCTGGTGTTCCTCACTCACTCCCAACACCCTTCCACCCCAACACTTCTCCCCTCCCCACCATCCCTCCCCCCGTCCCCTTCTCTCAGAGTTGTGTAGGTGTCAAAAAAGAAAAAAAAAAAAAAACATGAAAAAACATACTTTCTATGTTTTGTGCATCGGTGTATGCAATTACACAAACAAAAATCTGGTACTGAATGAAAACACGCAACATGAATATTAACAATGAGGTATAATACTCTAGGCGGGGGAGAGAGGGGGTGAGAGGTAAGCGGACGGCATACTACAGGGGGACGGGGGTGGGGGTGGAGTGAGGAGATGCCTGGAGGGGTGGTATGGGGGTACAGAGGTGGGAGACAAACACTATCTATCTATCTATCTGTTGCCAGACGCCTCAATCCCGTTTGGGGTGGCCACAAACAAATCGCCTCCAAGTCGCCCTGTCCCCCGCCATTTCACTGCCCTGCTCCCAACTCACACCCCCCTCTCTCATATACCTCTCCACCCCCACCCTCCATCTCATCCTCGGCCTCCCCTCCCTCGTCCTCCCTCCACCTCACTCACATACACTCTCTTCGTCAGTCTTTCACCCTCCATCCTCTCCACATGGCCAAACCACCTCAGTGTGTTCCTCATAACGCTTCCTATCACATCCACATCCACACCACAACGCTCCTTTATATCCTCATTCGTCAGCCTGTCTCTCCACGTGACTCCACAGGCTCCTCTTAAATAACTCATTTCCACTGCTCTCACTCTTGACTTGTGTCCTTCCAACAATGTCCAAGCTTCACTTCCGTACGTTAGAGTTGGTATCACAATACTGTCATGTAGTAACTTTTTCACTTCCATGCTCACTTCCCTGTTTCTTATCACTGCTTTCAAGGAACCAGCAACCTTTCTTCCCTGCTGTACCCTTTCAAGCACTTCACCCTCCAAACCTCCATCCTTACTCATCACACTACCCAAATACTTAAACGTACTCACATTTTCCAATTCCTCACCATCTAACCTCACTGTACATTCACTAACTACACCTCTCTCAAAGACCATCACTTTACTCTTCCCTACATTCACCTTTAGATTCCGTTTCTTACACACTCTCTCAAACTCATCCACCAAGCCTTGCAGCTCCCCTTCGTCTTCACTCAACAACACAGTATCATCTGCAAACAACAGTACAGGGAGTTTCCAAACACTATCCTCTCTCACCAGGGCCACTCCAACATCCACTACCCTACCTTGTACCTCTTTTATTACCCCATCCATGTACAGATTGAACAACCATGGAGACATGACACATCCCTGTTTCAAACCAATTTTCAAAGAGAAAAATTCACTTAGTTCACCATCCACACGCACTGCAGCCTTCGCACCATCGTACATACTCTTCACAGCATTCAACAACTTCCCGTCTACTCCATATATTCTTAACACTTTCTACAATCCTTGTCTATCCACCCTGTCATATGCTTTCTCCAAATCCATGAAAGCCGCATACAACTTCTTTCCCTTCTCTAGAAACTTTTCCACTAAAGATCTAAGAATGAATATCTGATCTACACAACCTCTTCCCTTCCTAAAGCCTCCCTGTTCTTCTCCAACTAATTTCTATGTTCTTTCTCTAACTCTGTCTATAAGTATCCTACCATACACTTTTCCTATTATACTAAGAAGACAAATGCCCCTATGATTACCACACACTTCTTTTTCCCCTTTTCCTTTGTACAAGGGAATAATTATACCTGACTTCCAATCCTCCGGGACTCTACCTTCCTCCCAGGCCAATCTGCACATCTTCCACATCCATTCTACTACTATCTCTCCCCCATGCTTCAGCATTTCACCACACACTCCATCAATTCCTGGGGCTTTCCCCGATTTAACTTTCTTCATTGCTTCCACAACTTCTATCCTACTGATTTCTTCCTGTCTTCTCACCTCCCTCCTCCCAGCCATTCCCCGGCCACTTATACTCGCATTACTTCCTTCCTCTACGTTCAACAATTCCTTAAAGTGTTCTCTCCATCTGCTCACTTTTTCTCCCCTCTCCACTAGTAATCTACCATTTTTATCTTTCACTCCCCTGCTAACTTCACTTCCACCCTGTCTTACTCTTTTCACTTCTCTCCAGAACATTTTCTTACAGTCCCTCCACTTTACACTCAATTTCCTTCCAAATTCCTCATCCACTCTCTTCTTACTCTCTCTTACTAATCTTTTCACCTCTCTCTTCCTTTCCACATATAACTCTCTCTTCCGCCTCTCAACTTCTTCCACGCCCCTATTTCTCATCCATTCATTGTATGCTTTCTTCTTTTGTGCCACAGCCTGTTTCACCTCTTCAGTCCACCACGCTGTTCCTTGCACCCCCCTCCGTCTTCTCTTCCTTCCACACACCACATCACATGCTGCACATATTTCTTCTGTAAATATCTTACACACACCTTCCACGTCTCCCATCTGCTCCAAACACCAGAAGACCAAAAGGACAGGCAGAGAGGGAGTACAGGGGGTAGAGGGTGGGTAGGGGGATATAACTCTCCCCAGGGAGACTGGGGGGGGGGACCACGGTGGCGTGATGGAGGATGGTGGGGGAGGGGGAGGGAGGGAGCAGGAGGCGGTCAGAGGTGTGGAAGGGAGAAAGGGAACAAAGGTATTGGGGTAGAGGAAGGTGGTGAGAGGGTGGTGGGGGAATCAACTCCCACCATGCGTAGGGACCCAGATCCTCCCCCCTCCCTACTCAGGACTTAGTTCTCATTTTTATGGATCGATATATGTCACAATCAGGCCGAAGCCTAGCATCCACAGTTATTTACAATGGCTCTTCTATTGATCACATTCAGCATCTAGCATAATTCTGTAAAAGGATCGATCGATCCTGGTAGTACTTAAGGGGTTAAGTGTTTTTATCTTGCTGGCATAGAATCTTTTTGTCAACCTAGTTTCGCGGATCACTGCATTGTGCAAAGACGGATAGAATACTAGATCACTGTTTTGCTATGTTTGGTTACATTGGTCCATAAATCGTTTGATGTGTGGCATGATCCAGAGGACATCATTGGTGTAGATCATAATGGTCTTCTCTGGGAAGAAGTGGTAGTAGGCTGTGGCACAGGATGAATGACAATTTTGCCACTTCAGATCACCATCATTAACTGTCAAAACTTCTGTACAAGGATATGTGATCCATTCTCCGAACAGCTGGACAGATGACTAGCATAGTGGTCTGTATATTCGTATTATGGTTTTATGCACCTAGGATGCTGTGAGTTATAGAGACCAGAGTATGGATGCATGCCTCCTACATCCAAATGGTGACATGCACTATCGTGGGAGGTATCAATCTGCAAGGTCCATAAGAATTAGGCCAAATATGTTATCCTCATACGTGAGAAAATAAACGACCTGTGTAAGATGAAGCTGAGCCTGGAGATCTGAGGTGTCTAATAAACTGAAGTCTCATCAGATGACGAGTTTTGTGGTGGTATATCTAAATTTAAGTTGGTCTGTAGTGTCAATCAGGTGGTGAAGCAAAAGATCCTTGGTGGGAGCACGAGGTGGGTGATATACAATGCAGCACATAATTAAGGTGGCATGGCAAGGGGTGTGTGGCAAGGTTACACGTACCCACAAAACCTCCAGTTCAGTTTGAACTGTAATATTCAAAGGGAATGGGCACGGTGCAGTGTTCCAAACAAGCAGCACCCTTCCACCTCTCCATGTTGTGCATAGATTATGAAAATAATCGTAGTTTTGAACGTGCATGGTGTCCAGCAGAATTTGTGATGCCATTGTGATGGCAACAATACCAAGATGTGTGGTAGAAATCACTGTGGTCAGTTCATCCGGTTTATTGTTCAAGGATGTTACATTCGAAACTTTTATTGTAGGAAAAGTGTACCTTGATGGGATACCTCAAAATGCTTGTATGGCTTGGAGGTGACGGATTTTATCTTCCTATTGGTTGTTTTAATTGGCTTGATGCGATGATGAACTTTGCTTCCTCGCTTTCACCTAAAGGCATGAAACAAACTGTGTGTGTGTGTGTGTGTGTGTGTGTGTGTGTGTGTGTAACCACCTTGTTGTGGTGGGGGCTTGCATTCTCTGTAAATCTGGTGAGTCTAAACCGCGGGATGGGATATCCTTCCCCCCCCGGACTCAGGAGAAGGAAAGTATTACTCATGCCGAAGGGGCCACAGTGAGGGATCAGACTAAGTATTCCCAGGGCCACTGGCTTGTGGGTTGCCCTTGGATGGGTTAAGGTTACGAAAGTAAACCCCGAACAAAAAATCCAGATCTCCTGGTAGATTCCTGTTACCCTGCTCAGTAAATGGTCATCATGAATCTTCATGCCATCATCATAGGCTGAGAAGGGTCAATTCATGTGGTAGTAAGGACTCCATACCTTCATCATCACACCAAATCCATTCATTACCCAATTCCACTGCTATACTAAGTTCCCATTTAATCCTATCATCAATATCAAAAGACTTATGGCAACAGGATAGGGAGGCGATTACAGGTCATGGATGTTGCTGGAAGTCGCTAGCTCGAGTCCTGCACGTAGGTGGCATTGGCCCAGTGGTTGCTGCCATCATCAGGGCTCCCACTTCACCGTTGCCACATTTCCCCAGACAGCTGCTTAGATTTCCCTAGATTTGGTCAAAATTCCCCAAATAATTTTCAACAGATTTTTCATTGCATAATGCTAGAAAAGGTTTCACTTAACATCTACACAGTGTCTAGGCCAAGTACTCAGTGATTATGGCTGTCGAGTGGCGTTCAGTTTCAGCAGCCTACTGAAAGTTTCTAATATTCGTTTACTCATTTGCCAAAAATTTTAGTAGGCTAATTCTCTTTTTCCTGCCCACTATCATGAAAGAATAAATCCTAAGCTGGTATAATGAATAAAACGATTGTTCCGCACGGTTCTTAGCTTGACTTAACTTACTGATAATATTAACCCATACACCGCGGGCATGTTTCCCAATGTTTTGCATCTCCATCGGGGTTATTCGGGCTCCGACAGACTCTCAAAAAATATTTGCCAAAAATCAGTTATTAGTCCTAGAATATTAAAATTACATATGCTTATGGCACATACCTTCAGCTTTCTCCTGGGATGTTTCTTGAGCCTTCGTCGATTACCGTAGGACTTGTGGAGACCTCTGAATTTGGGTAACGAAGTCTCCACTTTACACTTCCTGACAACCCGTAATATGATTACCACAGCCAGATATTAACACTATAAACACTACTCTATGATTATCAAGTAGTTTGGGATCCATACTCCAAATAAAAACCACTGTGAAAGCAATGAAAATTACGAGCACGTATGACCTTCCCACTTGCGCTAGTTTGCTGTTGGTATTCTGTCATTTATTATTCATAAAACCCCTCACACTTTATATTTCTATTACTATATAACACTAATATATATCTACAGTCTTTATCCATAAGTTTCCTTCAGTAGTATTAGTTTATTGTCACTGTAGGGATTCAATTTCTTTCAGTAAAATACATAGCATTCACTTTCTCGTCCTGTATACTAGCACTGAGAGTGAATGTCACTTTCACCTTCACTCTTATAACTCATAGTATTCAGACATGCTAGAGTGAAACTTTCACTTTCATTACTCCTAGGGTATATACTCGTATTCCTATAATACTACTCATTTACATTTCTATTTACGTTCTCTGTTTTATTTACGTTATTTACATTTCTATTTTATTTACACTGTGTTATGCACTGTCACTTGAAGTAACTTATAAAACTATTTTCCACTGTTCACGTATATTTACATTCATTACTTTCACTTGCTGTTTACACATTATTTACACATTATTTACAATTCCACTTGTACTGTTTTACTCAATAGAAAGATCGTAGTCACTCTTTTATCAATTGTCAGCCCTTTTCCTCTTTTCACACGAGGTTTAGTAGGGGGTAAAGGTCACAGGGCCCTTTGCATGGGGGTGAGAAGTCCCTGAAGTTAGCAAGAGCAAACAGACGTACCTCCACATTGGAAGATGAGAGTGAAAAGTCCCTGAAGTTAGCAAGAGCAAACAGACGTACCTCCACATTGGAAGATGAGAGTGAACTGATAAGGGTGGGCAGGGGTGGTGGCCTACCTAGGGAAATGCAATACTGCCAACGTTAGCCTCTTGACAGCAGCTAATATATAGCAGTGAAATGATTGGCAGGAAATCTAGACAATATATTATAAATTAGGTAGTTCCAGGTGAATGTAAATATCACTTAGGCTTCTCCCTTCCCTCCTTATATGTATATTTATTACGAAAATAGATTATACGGCATATTTCAAGGGGAAATAAACAGCGAAAATTAGCGAACGAGTGCACGTCAGGTGTTGTCAGGTGATAATTAGCCAATTCCATATATTATTTGGTATAAGAATAGGGCATAGGGCTTATTTCAATGGATGAAATCAGTGAAAAATTCCAGGGAAGATTTACTTAGCATAGCATGGCCGGGCAGGCGTGAGGATAGGGTAATGGAGGGGGGGGTAGGGAGGGGAGTCAAGAACGGGGAGAAATGGCTAAATTGTCAACAATGGATGGGAGTACAGATGAGATTAGGAGTGCTGACTAGTGTTGGACATTGGCAGTACTGATAGATGATACAAGCCACCACTTGGAAGCCCGGGTGAATTAAAAATAACACCGAATCACAAAAGTGACGCCCCGCGGTATGATCCCTTGCTCCCAAGCGTCACGAAAGTGACGCCCCGAGGTTAAGGGGTTAAAAAACACATGGGCCCAAACTCCTTACTCTACAGTCTACTGTCTGAAAATTAGCAGAGGCTCCAAAAATTAGCAGAGGTTCCAGCTTCTAATCCTAATCCATATCAATCTTCACCGTGTATATTATACACAGACAAGTCATTATTCATATTCTTTTCACTTTTTGCATCTTTATCAACTGCAACATAACTGAGACCAGCACTACATTATTTCTTGGATCTTAGAATATCATGAAAAAATGAAAAGACGCTAAGCTCACTTACCACGTGACCCACACACATTATACAACACTAACGATGAGGCCGAGCTGCTCAGCTGAGGGCACTCAGTGCAAATGAGCCTAAGGCAAATCACCGGTGACAACAGATCCATCGTGACTCCGGCATTTTCACTGGCAGAGATTTCAAATTGAGGAATGGGGTTCTGACGGCCAGTGAGTGCCTTCTACGTGGGCGCTGGATGGTTGACTGGTTAAGTGAGATATTAAATGTTTGAGTGTAGTATTTTATACTGGCGCCAGTGCGGTTTAAGTGCATATGGACATATTCCCTATATTATCCCTGGTGTTTATAAAATTCCTAGAATTCCCAAAATTTTTCGAAATCCCCAGATTATTCCCTAAATTCCTCAAGACTTCCAAATCTGGGGATAATTCCCTAAAAGTGGGAGCACTGGGCATGATGGTATAGGGGCAGTTCATGCATTCGGTAGCATCCAGTGTGACTAAGCAGCTGGAAACAGACACTCAACTGCTTACCTCTGACAGGGAGGTGTTTAGAAACGGTAACCTAAATATTTGCTTCTCTGCACCACTTGGGCACATAACCACATCTGCCAAGGCATCCCACATTGTGGTAAAAAAAACAAAAGAATCCCTTTGACCCTTGCTACCTGGATTATCCCTTGCTTAATACTGACCACGACACACAACCATCCTGTAAAACTGCCTGTATTGCTCATGAACTAAGAAGACATAAAACTGACATTGCTCTTATGTCTGAAACTTGCCTCTCAGGAGAGGGCAAACTAATGGAAGCAAGAGATGGGTATATTTATCTCTGGAGGGGATACCCAGACAATATAAAAGACAATAAGTCCAAAGCAACCTACAACAGAATATCCAAGAAACACCTGTGGGTATATCAGAGAGGCTGATGTCTCGGTGCATATCACTCTCAAAAGGCCATCATGCAATCCTCATCAGTGCCTATGCCCCCAGTGTTTGATTCTGAGGACACCAAAGATCTCTTTTATGACTCTTTGGATGCTACCATTTCCTCAGTATGACCTAATGACAAACTGATCCTGTTTGGAGATTTTAATGCTGGAGTAAGAAAAGCTAAATACCTCAGGCAAAAGGCATTATAGGCTACCATGGTGTTGGTAACATGAACAACAATGGCCATAGACTGCTTTCCTTATGCATGGAACACAGTCTGGTCATCACCAACACCATTTTTCAACTTAAGAATGAACAGAAGACCACACGAATGCACCCACAATCTAGGCATTGGCACCTAACTAACTACGACATTCTAAGGTAGAGAGATCAAAGAGAAATTTTTATAACCCAAATTATGAGAGGTGCTGAGTGGGCAACATATGCCTACAAATGCATTGCAGGCCAAGCATCACGAAACTAAACTGTAGTAGTTTAAAGGATGTGGCAACTTGTAACACTTTCCTCAACATTACTGTATTACAGACAAGCTTTCTCAATGCCCACCACCTTATTCAAACAACAATGCACGAAACCTAGATGAGGAGTGGCTGCTCCAAAGTACTGCAGAAGAAGCCCTAGGCTTCATTCATTGCTGTAAAGACTGACTGGAAGAAAATGCAGAGGGCATGCACGACCTTGCAACGAAGAATTGAGCACATAACAACTGGCTTGCTACTTAACCCAAAAACCTGAATTCAAGAATTGCAGGAATGAAACCCAGAAAAAACTGCATGACACGAAGAAAAATGGTGGACTGAGCAAGCAAACGAGCTGCAAAGACTGGCTGATATAAGCAACCAATATGGGTTCGACAAGTCCATTAAACCCATCTTTGGCCAAACAGACATAACATAAACCCTACTCAGTCAGCCGAAGAAGAGCTCATGAAAGACATGCAAGCAATCCTAGAAAAATGGGCATGTCACTTAAATACTTTACTGAATCGAAGAAACCTGGTGGAGCACAATACCCTTGATGACATCCCAAATGCTCCTCAAGCAGCAGATCTCGATGTCCTGCCTACACTTGGACAAATTAATCTGGCCATCTGATCTCCACAATAACAAAAGCCCTGGCCCTGATTGCATAATTTCAACTGATCAAAGAGGATGGCCAGTTACTTCACCAGCGCCTCCATAATCTCATACCATCTGGAACCAAAAACAGATTCCATCTGAATGGCTTACTTCTGATATTGTAACCATCTACAAGTAGAAAAGAGGCCACTCAAACTGAGACTACAGCAGACATATGTCCCTCCTTGTGAATGCTAGCTAAGTACTAGTCAAGATAGTGTTATTCAGACCGACAAAACATTTGACTGAGTCAACACTTCTTGTAAAGCAATGTGGATTTCGGAAAGAACGAAGTACCTGTGATTTGATCTTTGTTGCTCAGCAGATACAAGAGAATAAATGTCAATAAATACGAAATAATTTTTTCTCTGAGAAACAATGCAGCAGAGCTTCTTGCATTTCAGATAAATGGTGAAAATGCAAAACAGGTTGAGAATTTTACCTACAATACAATAGAAGCGTGCTCACAGATAAACATAACATTGATGCTGAATTCCATACGCTAATGAACAGTGCATCAGCGTCTTTTGGATGTCTCAAATTCAGAGTCTTTGAAAACACCAACTTAAGAATTGAGACGAGGGTATCAGTATATACAGTACAACTGTATGCCTCTTCACCCTTGTATACGTTGCTAAATCCTAGACTACTTATCAGAATCACATCAAACAGCTTGTCTTTTCGCATTCAGTACTTGGAGTGCATCCTAAGATTCACATGGGAGGATAAAGTCCCGCACTCATAAAATCTCGAGCAGGCAAAGTCAACCAGTATAGAAACCATTTTGGCTAAAAAACATCTTAGATTGATTGTAAACGTGTTCTCCATGTCTGAGCACTGCCTTCCCCACCAGGTTCTGTATGGCCAGCTCCCTGCAGGATGTCGCAACGTGGGACAGAAGAACTGATATAAAGATCATATAACAACAACACTGAAAAAATGCAATATCATACGAAAAGATCTTGAAACTAATGCCTCTGACAAAAAACAATGGCAAGCCCTCTGCAGCAAAGGAACCATTCATCTCGAAGAAGCTCGAAACCTGGCCAGAGAAGAGCGTAGACAACAGAGGCACAACCAAAACAGAGTTCTCTCAGCAAACCCGGGCCTATCATACTGACTTTGTGGTAAAGTTTGTGGATCCTGAATTGGTCTGCACAGTCACACACGTTGGCACCAAAGACTGACAAACACACCATGCTAGCGAGTATTGCAGCCTCCATCTTCTGATGTAGAAGGACAGCTTTAAGTAAAGTAAATAAGTGTGTGTGTGTGTGTGTGTGTGTGTGTGTGTGTGTGTGTGTTCTTACCTTACCTAATTGTTCTTACCTAATTGTATCTTTACAGGAATGAGTCAAGTTCGTACTGTCCCGTGTCTTAAACCATATTTATCGTACATATCCTTAAATTTGTGAATTGTTTTGGCACACACTATTTCATTCGGTAGTGCATTCCATTGATCAATTGCTCTGTTTGGGAAACTGAATTTCCTTACGTCTTTATCACCTCTCTTCTTATGCAATTTTTTGCAGTGTCCTCTTGCTGATGCTTCTCCATATGTTAAGTAATCATTTATGTCTATTTTCTCCTTCCCTGATATGCATTTATATAGCATTATCATGTCACCTCTTTTCCTTCTCTCCTGTAGTGTTGGTAGATTCAGTTTATTTAGTCTTTCTTCGTAGCTTAGGTCCCTTAAGCTTGGTATCCATCTTGTAGCGGCCCTTTGAACTTTTTCAATCTTGTCTATGTGCTTTTTGAGATGAGGACTTCAGACTACGGATGCATATTCCAGGGTTGGTCTAATGAATGATGTTATTATCCTTCTTAGCATGTCTTCATTTATGTATGTGAATGCTATTCTCATATTTGCAAGCAGTGTATACATGTTCCGTACCTTCTCACTGATGTGGTCAGCCAGAGATAGTCTGTTATTGATAATCACACCTAGGTCTTTCTCTCTTTCTGATGTGTATAGGGTTTTATTTCCTAACTTATAATCCCAATCAGGTCTTTTTCCACTTTTACCAAACTTGATTACATGACACTTGTCCACATTGAATTCCATTTGCCATGTACTACTCCATTCATGAAGTTTAATTCTTCTTGTAGCTCTTTACAAGAGTCTGTGTAAGTAATTCTCCTTTGTATTTTTGCATCATCTGCAAACATATTCAGATAGCTCTCATTTTCAGTGTTACTGTTTATGTAATTTATATACACTAAAAAGATGATTGGTGCCAGCACTGAACCCTGTGGTACTCCACTAGTCACTTCTTTCCATGATGAGTAGTTTCCTCTTAGTACTGTCCTCATTTCTCTTTTTATGAGAAAGTCTTGCATCCAACAAAACAGTTTGCCTCGAATTCCTCCTTGATGGTACAGTTTCCATAAAAGTCTTTGGTGTGGTACTGTGTCAAAGCTTTCTTGAAATCTAAATAGATACTGTCCACCCATCCTTCCCTTTCCTGTATTGTGTTTGTTACTCTGTCATAGTAGCTCAACAGATTAGTAACACATGATTTTCCTTTTCTGAAACCAAACTGTCTTTCTGTTATCATACTGTGTTCTTCTAGATGATTTACCCAAGCTTTTCTTATAAGTTTTTTCTAATACCTTGCTTACAACACTGGTCAGTGATACTGGTCGGTAGTTGAGTGGATTTTGTCTATTTCCTTCTTGAATAAGGGGACAATATTTGCTTTTTTCCAAATATCAGGTAGTTTACCTTGACTCAAGGATTTCTTGAAAATTATAAATAATGGTTTACTTAACTCCTTTGCACATTCTCGTAATACCCAACATGAAATTTCATCAGGACCACTTGCTTTCCTCTGTCTAATCTACTTAACTCCTCCTGTATTACTTTTTCTGCTATTTGTATATCTGGTAGTATGTGTGGACATGTGTGTTCCACATAGTCCCTCTCAAAATTTTTTTCTTCTGTAAAAACTAATTGGAAATTCTTATTTAGTGCTTCACAAATATCTTCCTCTTGTGTATAAGTGATTCCCTCGTCCGAATGGATTGTATTATATCTTTTACTTTAGTTTTTCTTCTGATATAGCTGTAAAACAGCTTTGGTTGATCACTACTTTTATTTATTATATCCTCCTCAAACTGTTTTTGGGCTTCCCTCCTTATTCTTGTATAGTCGTTTCTTGCCTGTTTGTAATTATTATACGCCCTTTCACTATTGTGTCTTCTGTATCTATTCCACAAAAAATCTCTTCTTTCTTTTGATTTTTTACATTCTGTATTGAACCATTTCTGTATTTGCTTATCTGCTGCTTTGCGCTGTGGGATGTACTTCTGGACTCCTATTTCATAAAATTCACAAAATTTTTTATATACAGCATTTAAATCTTGTCCTCTAAGCTCATTTTCCCAATCAACTTCTAAGAAATACTTCTTTAGGTCTTGATAATTTCCCTTTTTATAGTTTAGGCTCTTTTTGTAACTGTCATTGCTGTTTACTATGTCATATGCTATCCTGAAGTTATAATTTAGTACTGCATGATCGCTTTTGCCGAGTGGAGGGTGATATATTAAACTGTCAATATTATTTTCTTGCCTTGTAAATAATAGATCTAGCACTGAAGGTACATCAAGTCCTCTTTTTCTGGTGGTTTCCCTCACATGTTGCGTTAAGAAAAACTCTTGTACGAGATCCAGGAGCTCTTGGTCCCAACAGCTTTCTTGGCTATTTATATCTAGAGTATTCCAATTTATATTTGTATTGAAGTCCCCAGTTAGTATAATTCTTTCCGATTTTTCTTCCATTTTATGTAGCAATGATCTTACACTCTGAATTGTACTCTCTGCCAGGTCCTCATATTCGTCTCTTTCCCATGTGTTTGATCTGGGTGGCATGTACAAATTGGCTACAATTACTTTACCTTCAGATGTGTCGATCTCTACTGCAATCAGTTCTACTTGTGATGGTATATCTAGTTTTATTTCCTTGACTTTTAGATTTTTCTTAGTTAATATTATAATTCCTCCTCCTTTTTTTAAATATCTGTCTCTTCTCCATATATTGTATTCCTCTAAGTTTAGTATGTCATTTGATATCCTTGGTATTAATTTTGCTTCAGTTAGGCATATTATTTGTGGTTCATTTTCTGACAATCATTCATCTCTAGTAATTTAGATACCATTCCATCCACATTTGAGTACATCAACTTTATCATCTTGTTTATATACTTGTCATGACATGGTTCTACTACCTTCCTCATTTTTCTTCCATCCTGTTTGTGTACCACTTTCATACCTGCAATCCTATTACTTTGTAAAAAAATTTCTTCTTCTCCTCTTCTGATCTTCCCTCATTTTTTGTTTTTGCTTCCTCCCTTTTCTCTTTCGGTAATTCCAGTTCCTCTTGTGTTAGGCATCTTTTTATCCATACATTTTTGAACTCCTCTTTTTCCTTAAGATTCTTTGCATTTTTTAGTATCTCTTCCACAGTGTTTACACTCTGAAAAGTCACCTTTAGAGGTCTTGTCTTGCTTTTCTCGTATTTCCCTAACCTTTTGTGTTCCTCTATGTCTTTACTACAGATTTCCTCTGATACTTCTTTCAGTAAGCTCATTACATTTGCCATCTCCTTTTTGTATCTTGTGATCTTGTTTTTAACTTCTTCCTCTTCTATACCAGTGATTACTATTGATTTGTTTATCTCTACTGAATCTCTGACTAACTTTGGATTGTTTTGGATTATTCTTTTCACTTCCTTTTTAATGCTTTTTTCCTCCACCCTTGTTTCTAAGTCTTTCTTTACTTTCACCATTTCAGCGTACGTGGTTTCTACATCATTTTTGTAGCTTTGCACAGCTTCATTCACTTGTGTTATCTTCTCCTCAATATCACTGCTCTGGTCAATAAGACTGCTAACTTGCCTAATTGTCTCTGTGTCATTTTTGAACTCTTCCATAACACTCTCGTGATTGACTACTGTACTTGCCATTTCACTCATTTTCTTCCTAAGTGTACTCAATTCCACTGTTAGTTCACTGATGGTTGTGTCTTTCTTATTGGCCTCTCTTCCTAGTTTTTCTATTTCTTCCTTTTACAAGTGCATCTGCTTCTTTATTTCATCAATTTCATTTTTGAAAGCCATTTCTAGTTTGTTTACACGTTCAACCAGTCTATTGTGGGTCTCTACTTCAACCAGTTCTTCATAGAAATCATCATTTTGCTTTTTACCTTTATCCCTTTTCTTTCCAAATTTGTTTTACTGAAGTATGTATCCATTTTGCAATACTTAAAGTGCAAAGCATGTACTTACAATCTCCGTGTTGTAGTCTAAACAAACCTCAGAGATGACTCAGCGTATTCTTTCGTCTTGGTTCTATTTCCTGTTTGTACAAGTCTTGTTTAAACTTATTATTTTTTTCCTTTTAATAATGAACAATCATTTAGTATAACCTGGTACTGAGCTTGACTCATACAAAGATACTATTTAGGTAATGCCACTGGCCGTGATGATTTGGTACGGAGCGCCGGTGTCACACATCCGCCTAGATTGAATCCCTGTGTGTGTGTATATATATATATATATATATATATATATATATATATATATATATATATATACTATAATTAGTATCAGTTTCAAGAGCTTAGTCATCTGAGACAAAGTCGCATTGTGATAACTGTGTAAAGGATTTTTTTTTTTCCTCACTGCAACCATGGGAGTTCGTTGTGTATGACATTCAAGTAAATATCATCTGCATGACAGCTTCTTTGTTCGTAGGGTCTGTAGATTCCAAGCTGATAACCGTTGGGTAGTAACAATTAAAGTTATAACAACAGTGTGGTACCGCTTACTACCTCGCTTGCTTTCCGTAAACGGACATGTTTCAACAAACATTGCTTTCTCACGCTGAAGTTCGGCCAGTATCACGACCAACATAGCTTTTCCTGAGCAAGTTTTGCTCCTTAGACGCTGTTATAATTTTGCTTAAGGGATGCCTACTGTGGTAATGAATGCTTATATTTAACAAGTGCTCCTCAAAAACGCCACACACACACACACACACACACACACATATACCATTCATATATATATATATATATATATATATATATATATATATATATATATATATATATTTACACAACGCATAGCGATTAAGTGAAAAATGGAAGCTGAATTCAGTTTCCTCCTTGCCCTGTATAGCTGCTATTGTAAAATTTTACACTATTCCATCTCCAACCATGGTTTTCATATAGCCAAAGTTTACTATCTGTATACCATTTCTGTAACCACGATATGAATTTTGAGTATCCACGGGTTTTCAGTGTGACTACACATCTTATGCTCAAGTGCTCATAATTTTGTAGTTGTTACTTCTTTCGTGTTTGAAAATCATGAAACTTTGTTACTGTTAAAAGTTTTAATGGTTCCTTTACTCTTCCAAGAAGGAGAAAGTTCCTCTGTGGACTGCAGCAAAAACAAATGTAACTGCATACAGAGTCTGATGTTATATTAAACCTTTTATTTTATATAAACATTCTGTGTGTGTGTGTAACTTTGTAAGTCATCTTGTGGGATGGTGAACAGGGGTGAGTGAGTAGGATGAAAGGGCAGGGTGTGTGGACAGGTGGGGTGAGTGGAGTGGGTAGATGGAGTGGCTGAGGTTGGTGGGTTTGGTGGGTGAAGTTGGTGAAATGGGTATTGTGTGGGATGGGCAGGCAAGGTGGGTAGTGTGTGATGTGGGTGGAGGAGTTACGGCGGGCAGGATGGGGTGATCCAGTTGATTGGGCACATAGGTAGGATGTGGACGTGCATGGGTGGGTTGGGTTTTTGCGTGGGTGGATGTGCGTTTTGAGTTGAAGGGTTGTCTGACTTTCTCGACGGCAAGCCAGGGGATGCACTTCCTATACTGTGGGAGTGGGTAGGGTACATGGGTTGGTGGTGCATGG
>NC_137046.1:10698786-10708843 GCF_032717465.1 Coenobita brevimanus
GCCTTTCCGATCTTGTCTATGCAATCTTCCACACGAGGGAGAGGGTAAGTGTCTGTTTTGGTTATCTGATTAACACGTCTGTAGTCGATGCAAAGTCACGCTGTGACCCACCTGGGCTTAGGGACCCCAGAGTGACAGGAGAACTCCACTCATCCCTGACAGGGCTCAATCATCTTGTGGTCCAACAGGTAGCCAAGCTCCTTCTGGATGAGAGGAACTTTCACTGGGTTTCACACGGTAAGGAGGCAATTTAATTGGCTTTGCGTCTCCAATATCGACATCATGCATCAACACAGTGGTTCTTCCTGGAGTGGCACGGAACACTTGCGGGTACTCCTGCAGTAATGCCGAAAAACTCCTGCCTTTCCTTGGGTGGTAGATGAGAAAGCTTAGTCTGGAGATCATTCATGATATCAGGATTCTTCCCCAAACTATCACTCAGGCTCATGCGCTGCATGGGAGAGCTTCACTTCTGCAGACTCGGGTGGACATAACAGCTGCAGTGCAGACTGGATTATTTTCGTCCCGCTCTGTGATATAACTTTAGCATGTTGATGTGGACATAGTTGCTTGCTCTTTCTTCAGATCTGGTGGTGGCTGATGACATAGCTGACATCACTGAGTTTCTTCCTGCCAATGAAATAAGGACCACTAAACTTTGGCTTGGAAGAGGACACTTGCCCATGAACTGGTAGCAGAATCAAAATCTCCAGTCTCTCCTGGCTGAAAGTGGGCGTAACCTGGACTTTCTGTATCATACCAAGTCTTCATCTTCTCCTGAGCAGCTCCTGAATTCTTTCTCTGCAACTTCCGCTCTTGAAAGCAGTGGACAGCCGTTACTTTGAACTTCATCACATACTCCAGCAGGTTTGTGACGTCATCTTCCTCCGACATGCCAGCATATCCTTGAGTAACTTAAAGGGGTCCCTCTGCTACTTTCATGTACAAACAGTGTAACGTTCAAAGGTGAGAAGCCCAGTGATTCATTTGGAGAGTTCTCTTGCAGCAAACAGCTTTACGAATGGAAGACCTTTATCCCCAGTCTTTACAAGTGATATTCCAGTAACAGTATTTCTTAGGAAGGCATCGCATTTGAGTGTTTGATGATATCTCTCCAACGCTCCCTTGGGTCTGGGGATGGTAAGCTGAAGATGTGATCTGGGTGATGCCCAACTCTTTCAGAGACTGCTTGAAAAAACATTCTGGACATGAAATTACTTCCCCGGTCTGACTGTACCTCCTTGGGCAGACCAAAGTATAGAAGAACCCTAGCATTTCCTTAACCAATGTTCTTTGCTGAGATGTTTCTAAGTGGAATGGCTTCAGGATAACGAGTAAATATATCAATCATGGGTCAACACATAAGAAAATCCTGAAGAAGTCTTAGGAAGAGGGCTCACAATATCCACCAACACACGGGTGAAAGGCGCCTCAAAAGGAGGAATGGAAACTAGAGGTGCAACGTTAGTCTGATTACACTTCCCTACAACTAGAGAGGTGATATAAGATCTACAATACTAGGAAACATCCCTGAAGATACCTGGCCAGTAGAAGTGTTTCAAAAATGCGTGCTACAGTCTTCCTCACTCCAAGGTGTCCTACAAACTGGAATCATGAGCCACTCTTATGATATCCTGCCTACAAACACGAGGGATGACAACTTGATGTACAACCTCCCATTCACAGTCGGCTGATGCTGTTGGGGGTCTCCACTTCCTCATAAGTAATTCTGACTTACATACATAATAACAAGTAGAAGCACTGGCTGACTCTTCTTCACTGTAAGCAGAGTTAGCTAGACTCTTTCAACTCCTAGGGTTTGTATGACCTGCAACTCAACCAACTCTTGACGAGACAAATTATCAACACTACGGGGTACTGCCTCATCTGGTGAGTGGTCCAAATTAGTAAGAAAAGTGTCAGCTAGGATAACATCATCATCATCATTATTCTCTAAATCACCAGTAACTTTGAGACTTAGCCCTAGTGACAGCACATGCAGGGAACACATCAGGGATTATCACAATCCTGGGACGCAGCCCCTGGCTCACTAGATAACTGAGGAGCTGGACACAGTTGACTTCCACCAATATCATTTCCAAGTAAGAAAGTTACACCTGACATTGGAAGTGTCTCAACCAACCCAACCATTACAACGGAACCATTAACAAAACCAGACCTCTAAATTCACTCTGCACAGAGGAACAGAGAAGTGAATATTCTCTTTACACCTTGTAAGATTACAGTTTCATCAGAGGAATTAAAATTAGAGCCTAGAACACTGGTCAGCATAAGGGATTGGCAAGCACCTGTATCACGAGATATTTTAACTGATTTCCTGTCATTACTGTCCAGAGGACTGACAAAACCATCAGACAGGAACATTAGCACATGAACCTCTAGAGAGTGTCACCCACGTTACTGCTCAAAAGAGTGGTGCTCCATCATGAGAATTTAAGTTACCTCTCTAAAGCAGGTTCAGTTAACTCAGTTGGAATTCTGGGAACTCTCAAGAGTGGACACTAGACCAATTGACTGAATATATAAAGACTCCTTTTTGTTCACATCACGCTGTCTCCTGAAACATCTCTCCGTAGTATGACCAAGCTTACTACAATAAGTACATTTACTTTTCTGAAATCTAGAGGTGAAGCTGGTATTTGTTTCCTTGAGAAATATCATCCTTTATTCTCTTTCCTGTTACAATTGTACTCTGAGTAGAGGCAACGTACTTACTCTCAGCTTTCCTCTTTTCTCTAGAATATCTCTTGTGAGTGAGAACATACATCATCAGCTAAAACTGCAGCATCAGACAAATTATTATCTATTCTTTTCTCATCAAGATATAGGCTTACATCTTTATAAATACACCTTTTGAAGTCCTCCAGCAAAATCATCTGCTTAAATTTGTCCAAAATCAGGAATCCACATTCTTAGAATTTAACCACTGCTCCAACAAATCTTCTTTGATTTTTGCATATTTAATAGAGGGGATTGCTTATCTTGCTTTAAAGTTGTCCTAAATTTTACTCTATAGGCTTCAGGAACAAGCTCATAGGCCTTATGAATTACGCTCTTAACTACATCATAATTATCAGACTTGATTCTGAGGCAAAGATGCATAAGTTACTTGGAGCTTTACCGGGTGAGAACAGTTTGAAGGAGTACTGGCCAACACTCCTTAGGCCAACTAAAACCTGTGGCTACCCTCTCAAACAACTGAAAATACTTTGTTAAATCAGATTCATTAAAAGGAGGGACAAGTTTAACATTTTTAGCCACATCAAAATCATCAGAGCTAGATGATCCAGTTCCACCTTGTTTCATGCGATACTCATGGTCTGCCTGAATCCTGGCAAGTTCAATTTGTGCCTGAGCCTGTACCTGTGCCTTCTTCACGAGCATTTGCCTCATTAACACGAGCCTCCTGCAGGGCTAGCTGTGTAACTTCTTAGCTAATCTCAATCTGTGTTTGCTCATTTGGAGGAGTTACATTAAACAAGCTTTTATTAATCATGTCAACAATCTGATCTTTTAGAATGATGAGAGCGAACAACAATTCCTAATTGTTGAGCAACAAGTTTAAGTTCATTCTTTGTTCTGTTTTCTATATCACACACTGTTTGCACATTTGACAAAAAGTCCTTATCTTCATCAAGTGTAGTAATAGTAGACCATAATTAATAAGAAACAATGTCACAAAATATCAAGCAATATCCTTATATTAATATCCTGAATATCCTGATATGAGGTCGCCAAATTTATGTTACGGAACAGAGAAAGATAATGTACACTTTGAAGTGAGAATACGAAGAGTCACTACTGTCCCGTAAAGTTCCAGGTTCAAAACAAAAGAGTTAGGTAAAATTACAAGTTAAAGTTTAATGCTTAAATTAACAACAAAACATTCAGGACTCATAAGGATAATGTAATGGAAAATAAACAGGTTAAATATATGGTTAACTGCAATAGCCTCTATTAACACGAAATTAGCAAGAGTAAATTTATCTAAGTCAGCCCTGATAAAATGAGATACCAGATAATACTCAGTGAATGCCAGATAAATAATTACAGATACAAACTATTATCAAAAATGACTGACATAAAGATCCATACATGAATTACAAAAACTTCACTAGGCCTACAAATTAAACTTATGCTATACAGTACAAGAAAAAATGCAACAACAGTTATACTCAAATTACACACAGCTGCTAGATGGTTGGAGACTTCTTGAGCACTCACAATAATAATATCTGTACAGGGGAGGACAGAGATGTGAACAAAATGAGGAGCAGATCTAAGTGGCAATGATGCAGAGACTGAGCTCATTATATAGGGGCCAGCAGAGCCTGATACAACTTGTAATAAGGACGCGCAAATGAAGCCATGGGGACAAACGGTCGACAATCCCGCACTGAATAACAGAAAGGACGACTTACTCTACTATAACGGTAGAAGGGGGGACTGAGGCAGAACACGCTCGTGATCAAACATGCAGCATACTGTGCGTTAAAATTACACAAAGGATGATGAAATCATAGGCTATGTAACACCTCCCCACAAAGAAAAAGAAATTTACAAAGGAAATTTCTTATTACTCTAAAACAATCTGTCTAAAGTCTAGATAAGCAATCTGCAATAACATTTTCTTTCCCCTTGACATGTTGTATGTCTAATGAATACTCCTGAAGAAGTAGACTCCATCTTGTCAATCTCTGATTTTTATCTTTAAACTTACTAAGGAATTTCAGTGGGTTATGATCGGTATAAATGACTATGGGGTCAAAACCAGAACACAAATAAAATGAAAAATGCTGTAAACCCAAAATCAAGGCCAAAAGCTCTTTCTCAATAGTTGAGTAGTTCTTTTGAGGTGGAGTGAACTTCTTACTGTAATAAGATACAGGATGTTCAATACCCTGATCATCCTCTTGCAGCAAAACAGCCCCAGCTCCTGTATCACTTGCATCAACAGCCATCTTAAAAGGCTTAGCAAAATTTGGAGTAGCGAGCACTGGCTGACTTAATAGAATAGCTTTAAGTTTGTTGAAAGAGGATTCACAGTTATCGGTCCAGACAAATTCAACTCCCTTTTTCAGTAGGTCTGTAAGTGGTGATACAAGAATAGAAAAGTTAAGAACAAATCTCCTGTAATAACCTACCATTCCCAAAAATCTTTGTAGCTCTTTCCTACTTTTAGGTCTGGGAAGATCACTTATAACCTGAACCTTAGCTCCTGGTGGTGCAACATGTCCATCACCAATTACATACCCAAGGTACTGAACTTTAGCTTGACCAAACTCACACTTTGATAAATTAGCTACAAGATTAGCATGAACTAAACGGTCAAGAAATTTACTGACATGGCATAGGTGATCTTTCCAGTTGTCACTGAAGATTAATACATCATCAATATAAACAACACACCCTGCCAAACCCTCTGTTACAACATTCATGAGCTTCTGAAATGTGGCTGGTGCATTCTTCATACCATACGGCATTACAGAACATGCAAAAGCCTTTCCTAGTGTTACAAAACATGAGATCTCCCTAGCACGTTCAGTCATAGGTACTTGCCAGTATCCCTTTAACAAATCAAACTTACTTATGTACCTAGCCTTTCCGATCTTGTCTATGCAATCTTCCACACGAGGGAGAGGGTAAGTGTCTGTTTTGGTTATCTGATTAACACGTCTGTAGTCGATGCAAAGCCTCTGTGACCCACCTGGCTTAGGGACTAGAGTGACAGGAGAACTCCACTCGCTCTGACAGGGCTCAATCATCTTGTGGTCCAACAGGTAGCCAAGCTCCTTCTGGATGAGAGGAACTTTCACTGGGTTCACACGGTAAGGAGGCAATTTAATTGGCTTTGCGTCTCCAACATCGACATCATGCATCAACACAGTGGTTCTTCCTGGAGTGGCACGGAACACTTGCGGGTACTCCTGCAGTAATGCCGAAAACTCCTGCCTTTCCTTGGGTGGTAGATGAGAAAGCTTAGTCTGGAGATCATTCATGATATCAGGATTCTTCCCCAAACTATCACTCAGGCTCATACTGCATGGGAGAGCTTCACTTGCAGACTCGGGTGGAACAGCTACAGTGCAGACTGGATTATTTTCGTCCCGCCTGTGATATAACTTTAGCATGTTGATGTGACATAGTTGCTTGCTCTTTCTACGATCTGGTGTGGCGATGACATAGTTGACATCACTGAGTTTCTTCTCCACGAAATAAGGGCCACTAAACTTGGCTTGAAGAGGTTGCCCATGAACTGGTAGCAGAATCAAAACCTGATCTCCTGGCTGAAAGTGGCGTAACCTGGACTTCTTATCATACCAAGTCTTCATCTTCTCCTGAGCAGCTCCTAAATTCTCTCTCGCCAGCTGTAAAGCAGTGGACAGCCGTTCTTTGAAACTTCATCACATACTCCAGCAGGTTGACGTCATCTTCCTCCGACAGCCAGCATTCCTTGAGTAACTTAAGGGGTCCTCTTACTTCATGGCCAAACAGTAGTTCAAAAGGTGAGAAGCCCAGTGATTCATTTGGAGATTCTCTTGCAGCAAACACAACGAATGGAAGACCTTTATCCCAGTCTTTCTGATGTTCCAAACAGTATTTCTTGAGCATCGATTTGAGTGTTTGATGATATCTCTCCAACGCTCCTTGGGTCTGGGGATGGTAAGCTGAAGACGTGATCTGGGTGATGCCCAACTCTTTCAGAGACTGCTTGAAAACATTTGACATGAAATTACTTTCCCGGTCTGACTGTACCTCCTTGGGCAGACCAAACTTTGTGAAGAACCCTAGCATTTCCTTAACCACGTTCTTTGCTGAGATGTTTCTAAGTGGAATGGCTTCAGGATAACGAGTAGCCATATCAATCATGGTCAACACATAAGAAAATCCTGAAGAAGTCTTAGGAAGAGGGCCCACAATATCCACCAACACACGGGTGAAAGGCGCCTCAAAAGGAGGAATGGGAACTAGAGGTGCAACCTTTTCGGTCTGATTACACTTCCCCACAACTTGACAGGTGTGACAAGACTTACAATACCAGGAAACATCCCTGAAGATACCTGGCCAGTAGAAGTGTTTCAAAATGCGTGCCACAGTCTTCCTCACTCCAAGGTGTCCTGCCAAACTGGAATCATGAGCCACTCTAATGATATCCTGCCTACAAACACGAGGGATGACAACTTGATGTACAACCTCCCATTCACAGTCGGCTGATGCTGTTGGGGGTCTCCACTTCCTCATAAGTACTCCTGACTTTACATAATAACAAGTAGAAGCACCGGCTGACTCTTCCTTCACTGTAAGCAGAGTTAGCTAGACCTTTCAACTCAGGGTCAGCAACCTGCAACTCAACCAACTCTTGACGAGACAAATTATCAACACTACGGGGTACTGCCTCATCTGGTGAGTGGTCCAAATTAGCAAGAAAAGTGTCAGCTAGGATAACATCATCATCATCATTATCCTCTAAATCACCAGTAACTTTAGACTTAGCCCTAGTGACAGCACATGCAGGGAACACATCAGGGACATCACAATCCTGGGACGCAGCCACTGGCTCACTAGACAACTGAGGAGCTGGACACACTTGACTTCCACCAATATCATTTCCAAGTAAGAAAGTTACACCTGACATTGGGAGTGTCTCAACCAACCCAACCATAACGGAACCATTAACAAAACCAGACTCTAAATTCACTCTGCACAGAGGGACAGAGAAGTAATTATTCCCTACACCTTGTAAGATTACAGTTTCATCAGAGGAATTAAAATTAGAGCCTAGAACACTGGTCAGCATAAGGGATTGGCAAGCACCTGTATCACGATATATTTTAACTGATTTCCTGTCATTACTGTCCAGAGGACTGACAAAACCATCAGACAGGAAATTAGCACATGAACTCTTGAGAGTGTCACCCACGTTACTGCTCAAAAGAGGAGCTCCATCATGAGAATTTAAGTTACCCCTCAAAGCAGGTTCAGTTAACTCAGTTAAAGAATTCTGGGAACTCTCAAGAGTGGACACTAGACCAATTGACTGAATATTTAAAGACTCCTTTTTGTTCACATCACGCTGTCTCCTGAAACATCTCTCCGTAGTATGACCAAGCTTACTACAATAAGTACATTTACTTTTCTGAAATCTAGAGGTGAAGCTGGTATTTACTTCCTGAGAAACATCATCCTTATTCTCTTTCCTGTTACCTGTACTCTGAGTAGAGGCAACGTACTTACTCTCAGCTTTCCCTTTTTCTCTAGAATATCTCTTGTGAGTGAGAACATACTCATCAGCTAAAACTGCAGCATCAGACAAATTATCTATTCTTTTCTCATCAAGATATAGGCTTACATCTTTACTAATACACCTTTTGAAAGTCCTCCAGCAAAATCATCTGCTTAAATTTACCAAAATCAGAATCCACATTCTTAGAATTTAACCACTGCTCTAACAAATCTTCTTTGATTTTTGCATACTCAACATGGGATTGCTTATCTTGCTTGTAAGTTGTCCTAAATTTTACTCTATAGGCTTCAGGAACAAGCTCATAGGCCTTAAGAATCAAGCTCTTAACTACATCATAATTATCAGATTGATCCTGAGGCAAAGATGCATAAGTTACTTGAGCTTTACCGGTGAGAACAGTTTGAAGGAGTACTGGCCAATACTCCTTAGGCCAATTAAAACCTGTAGCTACCCTCTCAAACAACTGAAAATACTTTGTTAAATCAGATTCATTAAAAGGAGGGACAAGTTTAACATTTTTAGCCACATCAAAATCATCA
Organism: Coenobita brevimanus; assembly: GCF_032717465.1. NCBI lineage: Eukaryota > Metazoa > Arthropoda > Malacostraca > Decapoda > Coenobitidae > Coenobita > Coenobita brevimanus. The sequence goes on from NC_137046.1 coordinate 10,707,592, forward strand.
GAGCTAGATGATCCAGTTCCACCTTGTTTCATGCGATACTCATGGTCTGCCTGAATCCTAGCAAGTTCAACTTGTGCCTGAGCCTGTACCTGTGCCTCTTCAATACGAGCATTTGCCTCATTAACACGAGCCTCCTGCAGGGCTAGCTGTAACTTAGCTAATTCAATCTGCGTTTGCTCATTTGGAGGAGTTACATTAAACAAGCTTTATTAATCATGCCAACAATTTGATCTTTAGAATGATGAGAGTGAACTGCAATTCCCAATTGTTGAGCAACAAGCTTAAGTTCATTCTTTGTTCTGTTTTCTATATCACACACTGTTTGCACATTTGACAAAAAATCTTTGGCTTCATCAAGTGTAGAAATAGTAGCCATCATGAATATATCACAGTCACAAAATATCAAACAATATCCTTATGATAATATCCTGAATATCCTGATATGAGGTCGCCAAATTTATGTTACGGAACAGAGAAAGATAATGTACACTTTAAGTGAGAATACTAAAAATCACTACTGTCCCGTAAAGTTCCAGGTTCAAAACAAAAGAGTTAGGTAAAATTACAAGTTAAAGTTTAATGCTTAAACTAACAACAAAACATTCAGGACTCATAAGGATAATGTAATGGCAAATAAACAGGTTAAATATATGGTTAACTGCAATAGCCTCTATTAACACGAAATTAGCAAGAGTAAATTTATCTAAGTCAGCCCTGATAAAATGAGATACCAGATAATACTCAGTGAATGCCAGATAAATAATTACAGATACAAACTATTATCAAAAATGACTGACATAAAGAACCCTACATGAATTACAAAAACTTCACTAGGCCTACAAATTAAACTTATGCTATACAGTACAAGAAAAAATGCAACAACAGTTATACTCAAATTACACACAGCTGCTAGATGGTTGGAGATTTCTTGAGCACTCACAATAATAATATCTGTACAGGGGAGGACAGAGATGTGAACAAAATGAGGAGCAGATCTAAGTGGCAATGATGCAGAGACTGAGCTCATTATATAGGGGCCAGCAGAGCTTGATACAACTTGTAATAAGGACGCGCAAATGAAGCCATGGGGACAAAGAGTTGACAATCCCGCTCTGGAATAACAGAGAGAACGACTTACTCTACTATAACGGTAGAAGGGGGGAACTGAGGCAGAACACGCTCGTGATCAAACATGCAGCATACTGTGCGTTAAAATTACACAAAGGATGATGAAATCATAGGCTATGTAACA